>NC_080784.1:203305619-203617494 GCF_028018385.1 Neofelis nebulosa
GCCTGGGGCTGGGATTCTGCTTGGAAGCGACCCATCTTTGAGATGGGGAATCCCTTAGGGCCCCCTAGAAGCTCAGGGAATTTTGGGGTGACCTCACCGTCTGCCTGCAGCCCACAGCCCCTGTGGGCTCCCAAGCCCTCCTTTCTGAGGGTGTCCTCAAATCCCAGAGAGTAGTGAGCCCGTGGCTTCCTGCGATGGCGTCTCCCATGGATGTTTTCCTTCAGTTGCCATGGAGGACGCATCCAAAGACCACTGGGTTACACATTTGGCAGCAAAAAAAGATGAGGCTCAGGCTTTCTCTGCCTCTGGGGGAACCCTGGAGCTTGGTGGGCCGAGCGATCCGAGGCGGGTGGCCTGGAGAGGGTGCTGTCTCTGGAGGGCGTCCAGTCTGCTCTAGAAATCCGCGACTCATTCTGGAAGTCGGGGGGCCGGAGCAGTGCCCGCTGAGCTCCCCGGCACAGGGCCCAACCATATATGGAACCTGTTACAGGGACCTGGGAGACTATAATCGAGGAGGATAATGAGTTCAAGAGACTCTGATGTGTTTTTGAGAGGGCCAGTGGGGTAGCAGGGAGTGGACCAGACGCCTCTGCATCATGGGCTGCTCAGCCTGGCCCCGAGTCCCCGGTGCCCGGCATGGGCTGGTCAGCCTGGCCCCGAGTCCCCGGTGCCCGGCATGGGCTGGTCAGCCTGGCCCCGAGTCCCCGGTGCCCGGCATGGACTGCTCAGCCTGGCCCCGAGTCCCCGGTGCCCGGCATGGGCTGCTCAGCCTGGCCCCGAGTCCCCGGTGCCCGGCATGGGCTGCTCAGCCTGGCCCCGAGTCCCCGGTGCCCGGCATGGGCTGCTCAGCCTGGCCCCGAGTCCCCGGTGCCCGGCATGGGCTGGTCAGCCTGGTCCCGAGTCCCTGATGCCCACCAGGGCTGGGGAAGATGCTGAGCAAAGGCTCAGAGCCCAGCCTTGACCTCAGGCCCTGCTGTTCCCTCCCAGGTGTAGTTGAGCCTCTTGGCCTTGACCAAGACCAAGGACCTCCCTGAGACATTCTTGGCAAGCCACTGGGGGCTCAAAGGGGTGCGGGGGACTTCAAGTTCCTCATTATAAACCCACTCTTTTTTTTAACAAGGACTTTGGAAAGTCACCCGGGAAACGTGCTCTGATTCCCACTTGTAAGCTCAGCACAGGCCCGTAAACATTGACGTAACATCTCATCTAGTCCTCAGGCTGCTCCGGGAGAAGAGATGTCCCCCACTTACCGACGGAGAGGCTGAGGCGCTAAGAGGTGAGGCCCCAAGTCAGGGTCACACAGTCCAGATTACATGGACGTCAGGAAGGGCTGGGGCAACCACAGAGGCCTTCCTGAGATCCTGAGGTGCATGGTACAAAGACCCTGCTCTGCTGGGACATGCGTCCCGGTGCGGTATTACCACAAACACCAGAGGGTCAGAGGACGCTTACCTGGTACTTTCCTCTGTGCCAAGCGCGAATCTAGGAACAACAGAAGCATGGGCTCATTTATTTTCATAGCAGCTTAAATCAACAGGAATTGGTACGGTGCCCATTTTACAGATGTGGAAACTGAGGCCCACTTGCTTAAACTTGCAAATGGTAAGTGGTAGAGCCAGGACTTGAACTCAGGACATGATCAGGGCGTCTTCCCTGGCCTGGAAGACGTGTAGAGGATACAGAGGGACCTCCCTATCCCCTGAGCGATAAGTGCAAAGTGAAACCACCCAGCAGCACATTAGGGAGAAAGGCGCTTTGGCCAGCTGCAGTGGCCCTGTGGCCTCCTGGTTCCCTGGCTCCTGAAGGACTGGAGCCCTCGCCCATGAGATGCTGGCAGGGGCCAGGCGGGTGATGAGACTCAGTGATGGGCTCGAGGGGAGAGGAGGGGCCAAACTGGACAGAACAGGCCCTGCCTGAAGATTTCAAACCCAAATGTAACACGTTAAGACCTTGTATTGGCCAAACCTAAGCCAGTGGTGGGTCCAATTTGGCCTGTGGGCCCCAGTTTGTGACCTCTGACTACTGGGGAGACCCGTGTCCCTGGGCGACCCCCCCCCCCCCCCCGGGCCCTGGGCTTGTCGAAGGCAGGACACTGAGGCCCAGTTTGGCCACAGTCAGCTTTGCTTCCGGTCTGCCCCCAGGGATCCTCAGTATCAGGGTTCCAGAAGAGTCCAGCGATGCCACGGAGAGAGAGGCCACCCTCAGGGTCCGAGAGACCAGGGTTCGAGTCCTGCTGCATCTGGGACTCCCGCTTTGTCCGGCAGAGGGGGTGACGGCCACAGTGGATGGTGTGTGTGCGTGCTCTGAGAAGTGCAGTGTTCTGCCTTCGTGCTGTGTGACCCGGGAGGTGGACGCACCTCCCGACGGCCGGCGGGCAGGCACCTGCCCAGAGGGGCCGGGTGGCGGCGTCCCTGTCCCGTGTCACGGAGGAGGGAGGCGAGCCCTGATGCAGTTAGGGGACTCCCCTAGAGGACGCCGACCCCAGCCTGACTTTTCTAGACGCGGGCTGGGAGGCTCCAGCGGGCGGATGGAACGTGGACCTCGGACCTCGCGGCCGACATGCACGTTACCTGCTGCCTGGCTCTGTCAGTCAGGGTTTGTGCCGAATCCCTGGGGTCGACAACGACTCCCCGAAACCCCATTTTTAGGGTTCCACACCGTGTAGTCTGAGTCCTGGGCGAATCCAGATAGCAGCCACAGCCGTGCGGAAAATGCCGAGATAACGTGCCGGAAGGTTCCGCAGCCAGAGTCCCGGGTGCCCCAGCATACGCACGCACCCGGATCTGTGTTCCAGGCTCCTGGCCACATCAGTTCAGGAAATCCCCACCCCTTCCTGTCCTCTCACCTGCATTCTTGTGTCCAGTCCCTAGATTTCAGGGTCCAGTGGTCAGAGGTCACGGGTAGCACCCTGCTCTTTTCTGCTCCTCTCTGCTCCTCTAAGTACTTCTGGGTCCCTCTGGGGTGTCATTAGAAAGTGAGTCCGCGGGCTCCATCAGTGGCCTGATGCCAAGGTGTTGGTGCCTGGGGACAGGGCTGTGCACACGCAGGCCAGGGCTCCTCAGGGCAGGGGGGCGCCTTGCCTCCCTCTGAGAGATGTGGTGCCACCCCGTACCTCCAGCGTGGGCGTGTGGGGCTTGCACACTGAGCGCCCCCGAGGCCACCACAGTGAGCATCTGGCATTCCTTCCACCTCCTACCCCACCGTCCCCGCAGGCAGGACCCCCCACCCCTCCAGGCTCTGCCCTCTTGCTCCAGGGAGCCTGCTCTGGTCGCCCCCGTCCCTGCCTTCTCCACGGGACGCGGAGCCACGTAGCCGGCGCCCAGGACGCGTGTGCCGAGCAAACCCTGGCAAGAACCTTGCTCCGAAAGCTGGGGATGTCCGGCAAGGGGGGCGGCGTGCCCGCCCCGCCCCCAGTTCGGTTCGCACTTCTCTTGAAGGCGCCGGGCCAGCGGGGTTCAGCCGTCGGGGGCTGTGTGGCCTGGACGTGGAAGCATGAAGGCTTCCTCCTGGCGGTCTCTCCCCACGGAGCCCGCGGTGGCTGAGTAAGAATTACACTCCGTAAGCAGACTTCTCCGTCTTCAGTGCTTTTGCGTTTACGGGGAGCTTTAATGTTTCTGGGTAATGAAATCCATGATCTGATTTTCAGTGGAATACTTAGGAAAGAAAATTATGGTAATGAATAAACAGTGCGGTATTTGCACCGCGACGTTCCTTTAAAATGCGATGAGAACCATTCCACCCACGAAGCGCTGGGGTTGTTTGGCCGGCCCTAAACGGCGGCATAAAAAGGAATGAGGAAGCCAGTTTGTTAGTCTTCATGGAGATGCTTCCTATCTGTTTTCCGTGGGAGATTTGGGGCGTGAGCAGAGAGAGTGTCGGGGGCCGGCGAGGCCGCCGTCTCTCTGTGCGGACAGACAAGTCAAGGCCCGGAGGCCCGGGCGCCAGGTCCGGGCCGAGGACTGGCCTTGCCCCCTACGGCCGGCCAGGGGTCACAGCCAGCGTTCCTCCTCTGCTGAGCCTCGGGGTCCTCATCTTAAACTTGGAGGTGCCCGTGACGTCAGCGGGGACCCCCCACCCCCCGGACTGCCGAGGGGTCGAGGACGGCGGCCTGAGAGAGTGCCTCGTATGCGCTGTTGACGGCTCTTATTCTCGGAACTAGAACCTGCCTATTCCAGGGGGACGCGATTGCATCCTGTATCCGCGGGCCCCCACCCCAGTCACCTAAAAAGTGAACTGCTCAGTCCCTGTGCCACATGAAGAGGCCTCGTAAGGAAGGGGGAGCCCGTGCAGGGGTGTTGGGAGACCTGGCTACTGAGCCCCAGCTTCCGTGTAGTTGGGGGCCACGGGCTCGGGGAGAGGCGCCCCCAGGCCCGGGCTCCAACGCCAGCTCTCTGTCAGTGGCTGCAGGGTCCTGAGCCTCCCCGAGCCCAGGAGGCTGTGTGTAAGTGGGGGCGACCCTGGGACCGCACAGGCTGCGGTAGGGCTGGACGGGAGGCAGTGCGTGGAGGAGTTTCTGCCAGTTGGGGAGCACCCCACACGGTCCGTTGAGCTTGCAGCCCGAGCCTCATCCGGGTGACATACAGGCCAGAGTGGGGCTCTGCAGACTTCACAGTCCCAGCAGCAGATGTTGTGGCCCAGCTGTGGGACCTTGTGCAAGTTACTTGACCGCTCTGGGCCTTCAGTTCCACGCCCGTGCAAAAGGGGTGACCTTTCCTCAGCGATTTCGCGTGACAATGAAAGACGGCACTCCAGGGTGCCAGGCAGGCAGGTGGCATCTCGTAAGTGGTGGCCACGATCAGCGTCGCTAGCTGTGTGGCCCCGGGCGGACACCTGGCTTGTCCTGTCCTGTTTTCTCATCTAGCAGAGGGCAGGACTCAACCAGTTGACTTTCAGAGGCCCCTGTCTTTTATTTAATTTGATTCCTCTTTCCGGGCAGATAATTCTTCCGTGATATTTATAACATTCGAAGCCTTACGCTTCAGTCAGAGTTTGGCAAAACCACCTCGTCCCCTGCAGAGGCGGCGGAAGTGACAGGGATGGAGAGTCTCCCTGGCGGCCAGCGTCAGGCCAGGCCGTGGAGTGGCAGGGTTGGGCGGGGGAGGCCCTGAGGGCCGCGTCTCCACCAGGGGGCTGGAGGCTTGACGGCCCCTCTTCCCTGACTTCTTGGGTCCCTTGGGTTTTGCTGGCAGTCGCGTTGGGAGTGGGGTGTGGGAGGAGGGGGTTTATTAGGATATTGGGATAACGCCGCAGTGACGAGCGGTCCAAGGCTTAGGGGCTTAAAGCTTAGAGCATCGCTCACGGTCGTGCGGGTTCCCGCTTGCCTGCAGTCAGAGGGTGCTGGGGCCGGAGTCGTCCCAAGGCTCGGCTGGGCTGGACGTCGGGGACGATGGCTTCTCGCCTCCCGGGCCGGACCAGCTGGACGGGCGTGGGGCTGACCGGTGCCTCGCCCTCTGCGTGCGGTGCGAGCTCCCTCCCCGCACGGCGGTCTCAAGGGCAAGCGTTCTAGAACACCAACAGTGGAAGCCGCCAGCCTTCCGAGACCTGGAGCAGACGCCAACACAGGGTCACGTCCGCTGTGCCCCCTGGTCAGAGAAGTCACAGACCAGCCCGGGTTCAGAGGAGGGCACAGAACTGCCGCCTCTTGACGGGAGGGACGTGAGCCTGTGGTCATCCCTGATACCCTTCAGCCACTGTTTGTGAAAGCTGACCGTGTCCTCGAAGCCTCAAGGGATCCTGGGAGACAGGTGCTGCTACGTTCCCATTTTACGGGTGAGGAGGTGAAGGTGGGGAGGGGAAGTGTCTTGCTCAGGGCCTTGCAGGGAGTGGGTGGGGGGATCCGGATTCGAACCCAGGACCCCCTTCCCGCTGCAGTGAGATGCGTGTAAACGACAACAACAAGATTCTGGAGACTTCAGATCCCTCCTCTCTGGTAAGAGCTGCATTAATCACCTAACAGGTCTCCTGCACGTCCCCGAGCAGGGCCCCCGTGCGCAGGGCGGCCCTCGGCAGGCTCAGGCAAGAACGCGTCTTATATAAGAAAGGGGGTGAAGGTCTGTTCTAACCCAGCAATTATCCCATCACCTGGGCCTCCCTGACTTTGAAGGTTTCTTTTCTGTAGGCTGCTCCATCCGTAATTAAAAAAACCCCACAGATCCTCTTTAATGGGAACCACGCTGGTTCTTCTGGTGTCGTTTCAAGGAAGCCGGCTGATTCCAGAGACATTTTGTTGTGAGTGTTAATGAAAACAACACGCATTTTTGCGGGTTTCCATAGAGACTTCCCAAGATTTATGTCCCCGAGACATATCTTTGGAACCCATGGAATAATTATCTTCCAAATGTCCCCTGATATTTTGCAGGTGTCCCTGGCCGGGAGGCAGATGTTGGGGATATTTGTGTATGAAATACAGACAGAATGGAAGCAGCCGGCCCGAGGTCTTTCATGTATTTGAGGGGTGTGTGGTGTCAGGGCATATACAGAGGCAAGGCCAAGAAACATCTGGGCACGGTGTCGTCACATCCGTAGTTGGGCTGTTTCGAAGTTGACGTCTGTCTGGCAAGAACACGGTTTCCTTTTGCTCGGCCTCCTAATAAGAGAAGTTCAGGCTTTCCCCGAGGGCAAAAAGAACGGGGCCTTTTAACGTGGACTTGTTGCCCGAACCGGCATGGCACCGGGGCAGGCTGGCTGCTTGGCTGAGAGCCGGCCGCCGCAGGTGGTGCGGAATACTGGTGAGGAGGCTGGAGAAGGGTCGCACAGGGTCCTTGTTCCTGCTCGGTCACCGAAAGGCTAAGTGACGGGGGGTGAGACAGAGCTCTTTAGGCCCCAGTCTCTTCATCTGTGAAATGGGTACATTAGGGGAATATCCTATCATTTTCAGATGACAGAAGTCCAGTTGGAACTAGCATAAGAAAAAAAAAGGTACGTGTGATTTTATACGATGGAAGATTACAGGGATAGAACTCCAGCTTCAGGCGTGGCTTGATCCAGGGCCTCAAACAATGTGTTCTGAACTCTGTCCTTTTCTCTTGCTCTGTCTCTGGGCTCTGCTAAGTGCAGGAATTTGTTCTGTGAAGAGTCATCCTAAAATTTTCCTAGGGAATTGAATCAACTAGTGTTGTTGTTGTTGTTGTTGTTTTATTTTTTTTATTTTTATTTTTATTTAAAAAAATTTTTTCTTTTTAACGTTTATTTATTTTTGGGACAGAGAGAGACAGAGCATGAACGGGGGAGGGGCAGAGAGAGAGGGAGACACAGAATCGGAAGCAGGCTCCAGGCTCTGAGCCATCAGCCCAGAGCCCAACGCAGGGCTCGAACTCACGGACCGCGAGATCGTGACCTGAGCCGAAGTCGGACGCTTAACCGACTGAGCCACCCAGGCGCCCCGTTTTTGTTTTTTTTCCTTAAAGAAGCGTGCACACCTATATTAACAGCATAGAGGGTGGGTTGGGGGACAAGGACTTTGCCTTGTCCAGTTGCTGGTGTATAGAAGGCCTCCCCTGAGTCATAACGTGCTGTTCGCAGGACCAGGCGTGAGCATGAGGCCGTGGGGAAGAAAGTTGTGGACCAAGACGACCAGCAGGCTGAGCCTGACTCTGACATGTTCACAATTTCTACGACTCTGGGGGGGGAGTCCTCCCTTGCCTCAGCCTCAGTGTTTTTTTCTGTAACTGAGCAGAAGAGTATCTGTTCTCCACACCTGAGTAGAACAGTGTCTCTTGGTGCCTGGGTAGGTAGGTGTGAGCATCTGAAGAATCACGGGCTGGTGTCTGCAGTGTGGCAGGTGCTCCCGCAGTGGACCACTGTCCCTGACCTTTGTGTCCTTGGTGGCTCTCTTGGGCCCTTTGGCATCATTTTCCAGCTACCTCTTGTTCGGCTGATTGGAATTCGGTTCAGCCCCTTGCTGTGAGAATCGTTGTCCGGTGATGGTTTAACTGGTGAGGAGTGTATTTGTCCCACACCAGGAGATGTCGGGGGTGGGGGGTGGGCAGCCAGTGCTGGTGTGACATCTTCTGGCCCAGGCTCCTTCTGCCTTCCTGCTCTGCTGTCCTCGATGTGTGGCGTCATCCTTCATTTGCAAGGTGGCTGCCATACCTCCAGACATCACATCTGTATTCCAGGTAGGAAGGAGGGGATCGAGAGGTGAGGAACAAAAGGGAGCCTTCAGAGAGCCTAGTGTTTTTTTTGTTTTTGTTTTTGTTTTTGTTTTTTGAAGCTATCTGAGAATCCCCACCAAGGACTTTTGCCTGTGTCTCACTGGTCAGAACTGGCTCACCAGAAATGACCACCTCTCGAGCCACGGGGTCTGGGAAGATGGGTATTTCGGCTGAGCACATTGCTTCCCAGCACAGGATCGGGTTAGACTGGCAAGGAGGTCGGGGAGAGTGGGTACTGAGTAGCCCACATTCTGGGGGCAGAGAATGTGTTTATCAAACCTGTTCTGCAGGCCAGGTGCTGCCTGAGCGTATCATGCTGATCTTCCCGCCGGTGTGGACGGGAAAGGGGCAGGAGAGGCCTCGGGTCACCCCCACAACCTCTCCTGCCCCCACAACACTGTCCTGGGCAGTGCACCCCCCTTCCCTGACTGGAGACTGCCTTTCGGAGCTGAGACCCTTCCCCCTGTGGAGGGTGTGGGCACTGGGGCCGCAGGGAGGGCCAGCCAGCTGGCGTCGATGGGCCCCTGGCAGGTGGAAGTCTCTGTGGTAGGCCCTACAGGGATGTGGCCGTGATGACCCTCACGTCGTGAGACATTTGGGCCTCAGTTTCCCATGTGTGCAACGGGAAAGGTTTGGGGGGCGGGTGTGCAGAGTAGCCTGTGGCCAAGCCTCCGAGGCCCCCGAGGCCGTGCGTGCCCGGGCTCCGGGCCTGGGCTCCGGTCGTGAGCCCGGTATAAGCCCCCCTAAGCCTGAACGCATCTGGGAAGGTCCCCCCTGGCTGCTTCCGCAGCCAGCCGCTGATGAGGAGGGCAAGGACCGGGTGGGGGGCACGCGCCCCCTGGGGACCCGTTTCCCTGAGCCGACAGACGGCACGGCCAGCCTGGTTCTCGGGCACGGCGGGGCCTGTGAGGCCGAGAACCTTGTCCCCCTCACTGTCGTCTGTGACCCAGCTGGTGGCCGGGTGGCGGAGCGGAACCGGGGGCAGGCGCAGGGCGAGCCTTCCTCGCTGGGGGCCCCAAGTTCCCTTGAGGATTCCCTCTCGAGGTTCTGCACACAGTGTCGGGGCCCAGGGGCGCGGCGAGGCCCAGCGGTGAGCTTTAGGAACCCAGGCCTGCAGAGCACCTGGTGTGATGGGCTGTTCGTGTCCCGACCCGCCACCCGTCTGAGGTCACAACTTGTCAGTGTCCCGGAGTTCTTGAGAAAACAGCACCGATAATTGGGCCGGTGACCAAACATACACCAAGAATACACTTGTCGTAATTGTTTCCGATGGTGAAACTGACCCCCCAGGGGATACGCTCTGATGCAGTCCGGAGGTTGGGGGGGGGCTCTCTGTGCAGGGAACACGCCTGGGGCGCTGCTGGTCCTCGGCAGCTGGGACAGCTTTGTTCTTTTAGGTAAAATTGTGTTTCTGTGCGTGTCAGAGTGTGTGAGAGTGTGCGTGAGTGTGTTGAATGTGTACCCCGAGCCCTGCAAGCAGAGGGTTCCTTGGGACGAGAATCCCGCCAGCTGCTCTTTGTCAAACGGGATCCTTGCTCACGCACGTGTGGGGGTTGTGTCCTGTGGCCCCTTTGAGATATTCAGGGTCCACTGGCCATTGAAGGCCCTGAGAAGTCCTGTAAAGAAACTGCTTATTTCAACTGAACGCTCTGTCTCCTGTGAGGGCAGGACCCTTCCTGTCACCCCTGGTCCATCCTCGTGGAACCGTGCTGAGAAGTGCTGTCACAATACCTGCTCGGGTCTGCAGGTATTTGCTGACACCCCCCCCCCCCCCCCCCCCAGTGCCCGCAACCATGCCTGGTCCTGGAAAGGCACAACCAGGGCCGCACAGAGCCCTTGGGCCCTGGCGAGCTGCTGCTGGGGTCTGGCAGAGTGGAGGGGTGCGGGGCCTTGAGCCCCATCACGGGGCCTCCTCTGTTTCGGGATGGAGGTGGGGAGGGAGCGGGAAAGCTTGCCAGGCCGTGGTTCTCAAAGTGGGGTTGGCATCACCTGGGAATGTGCTGTGAATTCGTTTGAGAGGTGCTGGGCCTGTTTGAGAACCGCTCTGGAGGAGGTGGGGGTGGGTCAGGTGGGGCGGCTGGGGGTGGGGGCTTGGGGGGGGCCAGGTGAGGCCTGAGGCCACAGGGCCAGAGGGACAAGGGCCTTCCAGGCAGAGGGCACTGCTCGGCAAAGGCCCTCAGGTAGGAAACGGTGGGCAAAGGATCTGGGAGACAGGAAGCACGCTGGAAGGCCTGGGGGGCAGGGCGGGGACCAAGGGCGCTGTGGCTTGGGGTGCAGGCACCTGTGGAAGCACGCCCCACTGGGTCTGGGTCAGGAGGGCATTCGTCACCCCCCATTCCTTTGGAAAATAGTCCTCCCTTGGGGGAGCTTTTTCACTGAACATGTATTGCTTTTAGAATGAAAACACCAATAAAATTGATTTTTACTTTTGAAAAAGCAAACCCCAGGGCTCTAAATATTTCCCCCAGTGTCTCTGTTGCCAGAAACCCCGCTTTCTCTGTCCGCTCCCATGTTCGTGAAGTGCAGTGACTGCACAGCATGCCGGCCGGACCGGGACACTTCTGAGAAAGGACGGGGTGCGGGGGGTGGGGGATTCATGATCGCACCGACGACAGGCACAAACGGGGGTCCCTGCAGGAATGGATGGCCCTGCTCCCACTAAACCCCAACTAGATAAGTCTTCTAAGCTTTATGATAGACACGAACCGCCAGCCAGCCTGCTGCTTCGAGGGGGGCAACCCAAAGTAGTTATACGGCATTTCAGTTTGCAATTTTGGAGACAGCGGAACGGAAAATCCCCCCCAGCAGATCCTGGGCCATTTTTATCCGTTTCCCAGATGGAGCCTCGATAGGGGGTGGCTGGGCCCACTTTCGCGCCAGCATTCGGGGCGAAGATCCCAGCGTGGGCCCCCTGTGCTGCCTGCACTCAGCCAGCTGGGCTCAGACCCCCGTGGCTGGGTTTTGTTCCGAGCCCCAGAGGCACCTGGAAGACTGAGGGGGTCCTGACTCTAGTTAAGCATTTAAACAGCAAAGCCCACGACCTTCCTTCTCTGTGAGCTTTCCCCAGCTACTCTCATTACCACCCCCAAATCCTACTGCTTGCCCCCGGGGACCCTGCCCACAGGCGAGCCGCAGACGTGTGGGCCTTGGGCGGTGGAGGGACTGCTCTTGGGGTGAGGGCCTGGGGCTCCATCCTGAACCTGTGGCCCTGTGTGCTGCCCCCTGGAACTGGTACATTCCATTGGCACGGGCAGTGGCCCTGGGCTGTCCAGTCCTCCCCAGCGGTCTGGAGCACGTTCCAGAGCTGGCCGGACGAGCTACGGAGGGGAGGACCCTTTGCCTGCAGGAGCTCCGGACCTTGGGGCTCGCAAAGACCACCTTTCCTGAATTCCTTTATTCCCTGGATGTGTGCTGAGCCCCCACTGAGCGCTGGAGGCTGAGGAAACCAGGGGAAGCAGGAGCGAGTTCCCATTTGGTGGGGACTCTGGGTGAGGACACCACCAGCTCCCTCCCAGATGACGTGACAGGTGCCACAGCAGGGCGTGGACAGGGGGGCAGGGACAGTTGGGGTCAGAGGGCATGGACAGTGCTGGGCTATGGCTGAGGGTCATGATGTCCAACTTCTTTCTTTTTTTAATGTTTATTATTGAGAGAAAGAGAGAGAGAGAGAGAGAGAGAGAGAGAGAGAGAGAGAGAATGCGAGTAGGGGAGGGACACACACACACACACACACACACACACACACACAGAATCCCCAGCAGGCTCCAAGCTGTCAGCACAGAGCCCAACATGGGGCTCGAACTCACGAACCACAACATTGTGACCTGAGCCGAAGTCAGATGCTCAACCGACTGAGCCCCCCAGGTGCCCCGGGGTCTGATTTCTTCTCCAGGTGGCTCAGCCGCTGTGCGTTGTTCTGTCCTCATCAGGAGTGACTCGGGGTCACTGGTGTGGGGCGCAGTGGGTTGATACTCGGTCAAGCTGGTCATCCTGAGGGACTCAGCTCATAAACACCCAGACCAGGGACGAGGCAAACCTACATAGGAGAATCCCCAGTGATGTATGTAGACGCTTCTCCTTGTCCAAGGAGGGGGGTCCCCAGTCGTCCCCAGTCGTCAGGTGGGTGCCTGACCTCTCCACTAAGAGCGCAGTGTGGACGGCAGGGAGGGGGCCTTGTGGTGGGGAAGCCCGGCAAACCCGGCCGCGGCCGGGGGGTCAAGGTCAGCATCCCCGTGACGGCGGGTGCCCTTGACGGGACGCGAGGAGAGGGCACTCCATCACCCCGGTCTTCCTCCCGGGGACCCGCGATCCCCGTGTAAGCACGGGAGACGATCAGACGAGTCCCGGCCGAGGGACCTCGCACACGACCCCTGGCGGGACTCCTCGCAGAAATCGTCACAACATGGCCAGTCTGAGGAACCAACCGTCCCAGCCCTGAGGAGCCGGGAGACGGGCAGACAAAGCGTCACGTGATGTCTTGGGCGGGCTCCTGGGCAGGGAGGGGACATTAGGGGAAATCGTGGAGATCAAACCAAGTGTGGGCTTTCGTGAATATTAAGGTATCTGTCTTGCTTTATTAGTGGTGATGAATACACCCTGGGGTGTAAGATGTTAACGGGACACTGGGGTGGGGTGTATGGGAATTTCCCAGCTGTCTTTGCAACGTTCCTGTGAATTTAAAACTGTGCTAACATAAACGGTTTGTATAAGGCAAGACACCCAGATCAATCCCTTCCATGCTTGGTCCGAGGGCAAAGCCAAGCCCGCTCCACATCAGAGTCCCTCACATCCCCACCAGAGAACCCCCCCCCACCCCCCTGGCCAAAGGATGGCCACACGATTCGAACTTGGCCTTTGAGAATGGAAATGTAGTCCTGGCAGATGTCCCCTCCCTATCTCTTTCCTCTGTTCCCTCTTCCTCCTCCTTCTCTGTCCCTCCTCCTCTCCCCTTCTTCCTCTCTCTCCCTTTCCTCCTCTGTCCCTCCTCCATTCCTCTCCCCCTCTCCCTTCTTCCCTTCCCCCTTCTCTTTTCTTCCTCTTCCGTCCTTCCTCCTCTCCCCCCTCCTCCCTCCTTCCCTTCCCCTTCTCTCTCCCCCCTCCTCCCTCCCTCCCCCTCCTCCTCTTCCTTCCCTTCTCTTTCCCTCCTCTCTCCTCTCCTCCTTCTCTCCCTCCCCTTCCTCCTCTCCCCCTCTTTCCCTCCTCTCCCCCTCCTCCTCTCCCCCTCCCTCCCCCTCCTTCTCTTCCTCCCCTTCTCTCTCCCTCCTCCCTCTTCTCCCACTCCTCCCTCCCTTCCTCCCCACCTCCTCTTCCTCCCCTTCTCTCTCCCTCCTCTCTCCTCTCTTCCTCCTTCTCTCCCCCTCCCCCTCTCCCCCTCCCCCTCTCCTCCTCCTCTCTCCCTCTCCCCCTCCTCCTCTCCGTCCCCCTCTCCCTTCCCCTCTCCCTCTCCCTTCCCCTCCTCCTCTCCCCCTCCTCCCTGCCTTTCCCTCTGTCCCCCAGAAGACAGACACACGTCCCCCTTCCACCTACATCAGGGAGGGCGTTCTCGATCGCGGGTGGTTTTCGGTCATTGTGCGCAGTGGAGTGCTTCTGGCATCCAGTGTGCGGAGGCCAGGGGTGCCCCTGAATATCTGACCGTGCCCCCCCACAACAAGGAACTCTCCACGTCGAAATGTGAGTAGCGCGAAAGCTGAGGATTGTTGCTCTAGAAGCATATGCCACGCTGGCGGACGCCTGGTCCTGGCTGGGAACCGCCAGCAACGGCATCTTTCTAGCAGACTTCTTTCTGCCTCGCTTGTGATTACAAGAGGCTGGGGGGCAAGATACTGTGATGGCTAACACCCCTTGATAATGTGGGCCAGGCCTTATGGCAAACAGACTCGCTTTGTCCTCGCACCATCTCAGTGGGGCAGGTGCCATTATATATGCCCGTGGGCACAGATGGGGGAAACCGAGGCACAGAGAGGCTAAGTAACTTGCCTCAAGTCACACAGCGAGCAAGCGGCCGAGCTGAGTTTTGAACCCCATCTGGTTCCGAGGCCATGGTTATGTCCAGGGGGCCAGTTGGCCCTCCGGGTGGTGGGCGCCGAGGCCTCCGGGTCGGGCAGAAGCTTCCTCCCAGGGCTCTACACCTGCAGCTGGGCAGGGGAATCAGGAAGAGCCCTGCCTGTGCTGTGTCCTCACCTAGGGGATCCTGGTCAGCCTTGCTTGGTGCTAGTCCCTGACGGGTGCCCACGTGTCACCCTGCCACTCAGCATTCCCTGGCAGAGCGTGGGCACCCGCCCCGGCCGCTCACTCTGGCGTTCCGCACACCTGGGTGTCGTGGGTGCCACGGAGACAGCTGGGTCTGTCACCCGTCTCACGGTGTCGCCATTAATTTATGGCTCTGGGGCATTTGCTGGTGATTTGAGAAGTTCGGTGGGAATTTCTCAGTCCTTCTGGAACAGAGCGGGTTTTGGTATTCTAGCATCTGGGGCCTGTGGGGCGGAGTGGGGCTGGGTATTACGAAATGTGCACATCATTGGCCGTGGTCCTTCCAGGCCTGGGGGCCCGGCAGCCGGCCAGAGGACAAGAGAGGTGCATTCATGTAAAGGGGTGAGCTCCCTGTTCCCTCACACATGGCAGTAACCTAGCCCATGGACGAATCCGGAGGTCAGTCCCGCGTGCCCCGGGCCTGGAGTCCCCACCAGCAGGAACCTTGCGTGAAAGAGCAGGGAGGCAGCTGGGTGGCTCAGCACTGTCCAGAGAGCGGCCCTTTGAGTCAGGGAGGCCTGTGTTGGTGTCCTGCCCTCACTGACAGTGAGGGAGTGTGTCCTCGGACAAGTCTCTTAGCCCCCTGCCCCTCCCCCCCATCCCAATCTTCGGGTCTGTCACCCGCCCCAGGAGGTGATAATAAGGGCTGGATACGCTGGGGGCTCCTGTGAGGTTTTGGTCATCTCTGCTTTATGTGAGTCACTGTCCCTGCCTGCCCACCCTGGACCCTCTGGCCCTCCTCCGCCCTGCTCCGTGCCCGGGAGGGGGCTACGCTTGCTTTCCTGGGCCCCCGCTTCTGGCCCGCGGAGCAGGGAGAAGATGGGGCATTGGTCCTGCGCTGCCCGTCCCTGGAGCCCTCTTGCCCCTGGTGCCCCGCCTAGGCCCGTCCGTCCTCCAGGCTGATCCCTTGGTCCCCGGGAGGTGCTTCAGGAGCCTCGGGGCATCTGAGGAGGGGTTCGTATGCGTCCCACCACTTCTGGAGTGCTCCCGGTGGTCCTCTCCTGCAGTCCTCATGCCCCCTTGGGCTTTATAGTCTCTTCCCCATTTTGCAGACGGGGACCCACGACTCAGGAACAGCCAGCTTCTGAATCGTTGAGGATGGGGCAGAGATTTGCTCCCGGGTAGAGATGACTCCCAAACCTGCATAGTCACCGTTGTGCTGCCCAGCCTGTCGGGTGGGACAAGGGTTTCCCTGAGGGCCCGGCTGGGGCTGATGGGGGTTGAGGGGTGTTTGGAGGAAAAGCAGAAGACCCCCATCTGTGCTCATTGCTGCTGCCTCCTAGCCCCCTCCCGCCCCTCCCCAAGAATTGGGGAGAGGGGTCACCCCTCTGGTTGCCCCAGGACCTCCCAGCTGGCCGCCCCACGGGAGCTTGGCTTTCTTCCTCTGTACGGCTGCTCTGGGAGGGCTGTGTGAGCTCTGTCACACACGGGTCATGGAGGTGCCTCCCTCCGTCCCGGGCCTCCTCTCTGAGGCTCCAGGCCCCACTTCCCAGAGTTATAAGGAACCGATTGCCTTGGCTGATCCGTCAGTGGATTGACTGATGGGCTGGTGTAGCAGTCACTCAGCAAACCTTCCACTTGCACCCTGAGGGCTGACAGGTGGAGTTCTACCTCTCTGGGTCCCGCGGTCCACTTCTGTGAAAAGGATCAGAGATCCTGCCCCTGGGGTGAGGGTGGAAGGAGCAAGGGTAGGAAACTATGTCACCCATGCCTGCTTGACTTTCACCACTCTGTCCCAGCCCAGCGGGTTTTCCGCAGGTGTTTGTGGAATGAGTGGATGGGTGGGTGGATGGATGGATGGATGTGTGGGTGGATAGATAGATGGATGGGTGGATAGATGGGTGGATGGATGGGTGGGTGGGTGGATGGATGGATGGGTAGATGGATGGGTGGGTGGGTGGGTGGATGGATGGATGGATGGGTGGATGGATGAATGGGTGGGTGGATAGATGGATGGGTGGGTGGATGGAGGGATGGATGGGTGGGTGGGTGGATGAATGGATGGATGGATGAGTAGGTAGATGGATGGATGAGTGGGTGGATAGATCGATGGAGGGGTAGATGGATGGGTGGATGGATGGACGGATGGATAGATGGGTGGCTGGATGGTGGATGGATGGATGAGTGGGTGATGGATGGATGTGTGGGTGGGTAGATGGATGTATAGATGGATGGATGGATGGGTAGGTGGATAGATCTGTAGAGAGGTAGATGGATGGGTGGACAGACGGATGGATAGAAGGGTGGGTGGACAGATGGATGGATGGATGGATGGACGGATGGATGGATCGGTGAGTGGGTGGATGGATGGATAAGTGGGTGGCTGGGTGCTAGGCTGATGACCACCCAGAATGCTCATGGGCTGTTCTAGAGGCAATGCACCAATATGGCAACCCCAAACCAGACAGAAAAGCACTCTGACCCCGAAGAGAGGTACAGAGAGGGAGAATCAGGAGGGTTTAGGGGAGGTCACTCCCGCTCAGAGGGAGGAGACAGGGTGGTGGAGAGAGTGGGGCCAGGCAGAGGAGGTGGCATTTCAGCAGGGCCTTGAAGCCTTGACATGTGTGGAACTGCACTTCCTGCTGAGGCGATGACAGAGCAAGTGTGGGGTGGGGGTTGGGGGAAGTGACAGGTGGCTTGGTTTGGCCGTGGTGTGTGCAGGGGACAGGTGGCTAGAGCAGGAACTGGGGCTGTGCAAGGTTGGAGCAGAGCAGGGCACTAGACCAGGTGACATCTGCGAGCCTGTGCCTGGCTGGGCTCCCATGTCCGGGCGTGCAGTGGGAATAGGGGCACCGGGTGTCAGGCCCCAGAGTCCCTGTGTATTAGGACAGGCTGCTCACCTGGCAAAAAGCTCAAGGTGTAACAGACCTTGCCCCAGAATTCCTTTTGCGTCTCCTCAACCGGGCTGTGGGCTTCTCACCTCTGCCCTTGACATGGCCTCCAGGAAGCCTCCCTGGGTTACATGCCTGGGTCAGGCCCCACCTGTGCGCTTCCACAGCCCCTGTCTCTCTGCCTCCCTCCCCGATCCCAGCCCCGCTCACAGCGGGGTCACTGTGAGTGTGGTCACTGCCCCTGAGCTTGTCTGGCACCCCTCACACCAGGAATGCCACGGAGGAGGCCGTGGGGTTGGCAGTGTCCTGGCCAGGCCGGCCCTGACGGGGCTCCCTTGCTTGATCCAGAGCATGACCTTCGCAATGGAGGAGCCCTGGGCTGACTGTTCATTTCTGTGCCCTTTCGAGGGTTTACCAGGATTTATGAGCGTGGGCACTTCCCACCCTCCGGAGAGGCTGGCCTCACGTGTGATGTCCCCCAACGCCGAGCTCACGTCAGCCGTGTGCTGCCCAGACCTGCCCCCAGGGCCCGGGAGGGCCTCCTGGCTTGGCCCTGCCATTGGTGCCTTCCTCCTCGGAGAGCTCGCGTTGTGCTTGGAATCGGCCAGCGCTGACCGCTCGCCCGGCATTGGTTGTGGCCCACGCAGAAAGGAGAGGCCATCAAGAGGTGGGTCCCTGGTGATTTCCAGCTCCAGACATATTCCCTAAGCCGAGATCCGGGGAGCAGTGGGTCTGGAGTCTCCTAACAGGTAGTGTTCCGGGTTGGGGAAGGGAAGAGGAGAGGCTGGAGGGGTGTCTCGTAGCCTCAGCTTGCCTGGCAGCATTGAAAGGCTCTGACAAGTCCTGTAGTAAAGAAACTGATTAACAGAGTGTTCCCAAACTTATTTGGTCATGGAACTCTGCTTTTGTTTGTGTGTTTACCTTGGGGCACCTATTAACATCTGTCAGCACCGTATTTGGGTAAAGCCAACTTCCAGAAGAACGGCCTAACGTCCCTTCATTGCCCATGGCCCTCCCCATGGCACCGTGACAGGTGCTGGGACCAGCTGGGGGTTCTCTTACATTCCGTCACCTTATAATTTCACATAATTGGCAAATGTGACCCGCTGTGTTGTCTAACATTACATTTTCAAGGCGGGCATTTGGTCCGGCCCTTGAAGGCCGTGGGTGCTGGCATTTCCCACGCAGATGACTTCAAGTGGAATTTGGAGGTTCCTAAGACGGGAGGAGCTGAGTCCCAGGGCAGCTCGGACGGGGCTCTGTGGGGGCCATGATGTACCACACCTCGCTCTGGCCCAGGCAGACCATGTGCTTCATCCGTAAATGCACCACGTGTCCGCCACGGCCGCCACAGCCAAGGCGCGAGATTATATTTATTGAATGCAAATCACGCCAGAAAAATTTATTTCCCTGTCTTGCTGTTCTCCCTCCTTTCCCCACATCCCAGATTTATGAAACATATGGACCTTCTCTTTAAACAATCCCTCAAAAGCTCTGACTTGCAAATTAGTTCCTTGAGTGATCAGCTGTATATATTCTGCATTTAATAAATTCAGCTATTAAGGAAGGAGCAATTGATTATTCAATTACAGCGGATCAGGAATCAGACTCCTCAGCAAACTGCCCGAGACGCTGGGTTGGGAAATCATGAAGGGAAGAAAACACCCATTGAACCTGCCTTTATAGCAGCCTTCCTGGTGGTGACAGACGGAGCAGAGGCTGTGTCCAAGCCAGCGTCCCCGCGGACGCGGCCCTGCGCCAGTCCTGACATTGTAACGAAATTGATGAACCAGCCAACCAAGGTCCTTTTCATTTGATTTGTGTGGATTGAAGGATTTGCATTATGTATGAGAGGCAATTTGCATTCCATTCCAGGAAAAAAAAACCCCACAAACAATATTGATAAATACATTTTATGTGTATACAAAATAGATGCGAGCGAGATATATAGGTGTCCCGGGAGTGGAGGTGTGTGTGAGGGAATTAGCTTTATAAAAATGGTGTTAATGCAGCGGTAAGGTGGTATCGAAGAGCCCAGGGAGAGATGTGGGATCAGACCATACCTTCCCCTCTGCACCCAGCCCGTCTGTGCCCTGCATTCGGGGCACAGCTCCAGGCCGCCTCCTCCAAGAAGCACTCTTCCTTTTGAGACCTCTGTTCATCTTTGCTAAGAGTGAAAGATGCTGACACTTCTTCCTCCCTCCCTCCATCCTTCCTTCCCCCCCTCCCTCCCTCCCTCCTTTCCTTCCCTCCCTCCCTCCTTTCCTCCTTCCTTCCTTTCCTTTCCTTTCCTTTCCTTTCCTTTCCTTTCCTTTCCTTTCCTTTCCTTTCCTTTCCTTTCCTTTCTTCCTCTCTCCCTCTCTCCATCCCTCCAGGGCTGGATGAAGGGCCTCATGGTCAAGATGCCCCTGGATGTGGATACAGGACGTTCGCAGAGCCTGTCCGGCCTCGTCCTTTCTCGTTCGCATTGCTGACCAGGGATGCCAGGGGGGCGGCAGGCACTTCCTTCGTGTACTTGTGTGCTCATTTGTTCCTGAGGACCCGGGATGTGGCAGGCCGCATGTAGGCTCCTTGGGGAAGCCGGGTCATGGGGGAGGCCGGGGTAAAGGGGCTGGAAGGCTGGAGGCTGTTGGACCTGGAGGAGGGCCAGTGAGCCCTCTGCCCAGAAGGGAGGTGCTGGGCATGACCTTCAAGACCACACTGCTTTGCGAGTAGGTGGAAAGATGGGGGACGCTCTGGCTCCCCGTGCTGCCCGTGCCCTGAGGCTCCCCGGTGCCCAGATCGATGCCCTTCTGCCCATCTGGGAAGTGAGGGGCTTGGAGGAGTGGCCCCCGCCATGTGCCGGTCCAGGGACGTGGGTGTGAGAGTTTGCAGGTAGGGGTGTACGAGCCCCTGGGACTGTCCCCTGTCCCCCTCTGTCTTCACCTCTGGTCCTTGGCTGTGTCTTGTGCTGACACCGTGCACAGATGGCTTCCTGGGAAGTGGGCACACTGTGTGTTTACAGAGGGCGCGGGGACACAGTTCTCGTGTGACACGCTTGGTCCAGGGTGTCAATCTCCTCCCGTGTCGGAAGGGAGGCTGGAGGCTCCCGGCACGCGGACATCCGGGGTGGGGAGCAGGCTGGGGGCAGGGGCAGTAGGACCCCTTCCCCGCACGGCAAGCTGGCCTCAGGAGGCTGGCCGCTTTCTGCAACTTTCTTCCCTTCAGCGCCCCCGGGGTGCGGCCCGCCAGGCCCTGTTGCCTGCTGGGACCGGAGGCCCCGGGACCACAGGGGGATCCCGACCTCCTGGCGCTGGCCACTCCGGGGTCTGCTCCCGTCTTGCTCTCCCACGCCAGGGTCCCGCCTGATTCGCCCCTTCCTCAAATGCTCAGCCTGCTGTGGCTCTCTGCAGCATCCCTGCCCCGGGTCCCTGTCCCCGCCCCTGGGGCTCCCGCAACAAATGCCAACGCAGGGCCGAGCACGGTGGATGTTCACTATCAGGCTGGAGCCCGGAGAGGGAATCAGGGGTGGGGGGGGGGGGTGCGTGCTCCCTCTGATGCTCCAGGGGAGGGTCCTCCTTGCCTCCCCCAGCTCCTGGCGCTCAGGCACTCCGGGCTTGTGGCCGCACTGCCCTAACCAGTGCCTCTGACTCTGTGTGACCTTCCTCAGTCTTCTCCTCTGTGCGTCTCTTATGAGGACACTTGTTCTGGATCTGGGGGGGGGTCCAGCCGGGGCATCCAGGGTGACCTCACCTTGAGATGCTTAATCATTTCTGCAGGCGCTCTTTGCAAATGAGGCGACCTTGCAGGGTCTGGGTACTAGGACTTTTGTTGTTTTGGGGGCCACTCACTCATCTGGGGGCCTCGCTGCCTCCCCCGGGGGTGGGGCTGGTTCTACTCTATCTTTGCACTTCCCCAGTTCAGCCCAGGACGGGGGCCCAGGCTGCTGTCGTGGAAACAGAGCCCTCCTTACCCTCGCCCCCACTCCCTGCCACACGGCCTGGTGCGGGGGACCCAGCCTGTGTGTCACTCCTTTGCCGGAGCCAGGGGGGGCCGGGGCAGAGGAGGAGCTGGGGGCCTGGCCTGGGCGGGGGCTGGCTTTCGGTTCCTCAGTGGGAGTCGGGGAGGGCTCTGGGCCCCTCGGCCGAAGCGTCTGAGGGCCTTCCTGTCCGAGGTCTGGCTTCGATTCTGGGACCAGCTGTGAATGAACCGGGAGACAGAGGCATCCCTCCTCCTACCCCGTCCTTCTTACAAGAACCCTTTGTCCCCCACCCTGGCCGCCCTGTGCTCTGAGCTGTCTCAGTATCCTCGCACGTCCTCCCCTGGGGTGCGTTTAGAGATGACGTGGAAACACGATTCCTGCCCGAACGTGAGGCCCTCCGTCTTCTCTCCTTCGACGGCAGCCCGACTGCGGGCCTTCTCTCATTCGCTCCGTTAACACTCAGATGCCGCCTCCCCCAGGAGGCCTCCCCTGATGGCCCCGGGGCCCCTGGGAACACCCCCTCCCGCCCTGTGCGTGGGGTCTCAGTGAGGCCCTGGCCTGTGCCTCGGCTCGTGCCCTACTGTCTCGCTGGAGCCAGGCTGCCCGTCCCCGAGTCCCAGCTTGACGGCTTGTGGGGGGGGGCATCAGCCCAGGTCGTGACGTGCCCCCCGCCCCCGCCCCGAGCCTCCGTTCCCTCCTGCAGACACTGTGGCCAGCTGGGAGGCAGAGGCGTGGCAGGCCCGTCCACGCAGGGAGAGCTGGTGAGCGCGGGCAGGGGTCCTGCAGCCCCCGCGAAGCACCAAGCGGTTTCTTAACACGTGGGTGACAGGAGGGCCTGAACAAGTACCTCCCTCCTAATTGTTTTTTAAAAAATGTTTATTCGGGGCGCCTGGGTGGCTCGATCGGTTAAGCATCCGACTTCGGCTCAGGTCATGATCTCATGGTCCGTGAGTTCAAGCCCCGCGTCGGGCTCTGTGCTGACAGCTCGGAGCCTGGATCCTGTTTCAGATTCTGTGTCCCCCTCTCTCTCTGCCCCTCCCCTGTTCATGCTCTGTCTCTCTGTCTCAAAAATAAATAAACGTTAAAAAAAAAAATTAAAAAAAAATAAATAAAATAAAAAATGTTTATTTGTTTTGAGAGAGAGAGAGAGAGAGGATCCCAAGCAGGCTCCATGCTGCCGGCACAGAGCGTGACGTGGGGCTCGGTCTCATGAACCGTGAGATCGTGGCCTGAGCTGAAATCAAGAGTCGGATGCCCAATGGGCTGAGCCACCCAGACGCACCCTCCCCCTCCCCGCCCTGCCCGGAACCCTTTAAATTTCCTTATTCTTCCGGTATTATTTCTCGGGGAGGAGGCTTTACCTTGTTCCAATAGACAGCTTCTGTTTGCCTGTCGGTCACACCCCTCCCGCACCGCCGTTGGGCATTGGAGTCAGGCGTTCCCGTCAGTGGCAACAGCATCGCTGGGGGCCCGTGTCAGGCACCCCCTTGCTGCCCATCCGTGAGGCCGTGCGGCCCATGAGGCCCCCTGCTGTCCTTGGGGTCTCCCTGATGGCACGCGCCTGGTGACCTGGCTGCCAGCGAAGGAAGCTGAGGGAGCACGAAGGAGGGGCCAGCCCAGTCTGGGTGTTGGGGAAGAATCAAGGAGGACTTCTGGGAGGAGGTGATGCTGGGGCTGTATGTTAAAACCTGTGCAGCAGGTAGCAAGCCGGTGGGCACCCCAGAGAGGGGGGAGGTCAGTCAGCGTGAGGAAGGGCCTGTAGGAGACCACAGCCTGGGGCGTGGGGGTGGGAGGTCACTGCTGAGATGAAGGCCAGCTGGGGAAGAGAGGCCGAAGAGGCTGGTAGCCTGGGTTGTTAGGATGCGGGCCGGGGGGTGGGGGCGTCAGTGAGCTGGAGGGAAGGAGAGGCTCCAGGAGGGGCGAGTGCAGTGCCAGGGGGCTGAGGAGGCCTGGCCTGGCAGGGAGGCTGGGAGTGGGTGGAGGGGAGGTGGGGGTGTGGCCAGGTGGGCGGTCAGGTCCAGAAGCCCCGGCAGACGATTCGGCACCGGCCTCTGCTAGGCCCTGGGCAGGCCCGGTGAGAGCCCCAAGCCCACTGGCCCCGTGGAGCTGGGCAAAGCCCGGGTGATATCAGGGTGCTGGCAGCATCGTTCTCTGAAGAAGATCCTCAGTCGGTGACACAGACAAGTAGCCAGTAGCACTGGGAGATTCGGGGATTGTGCAAGGGGCCTGGAGTCCCTTGGGTGTGTGTGTGGCGGGGAGGGGGGGAGGGCGGGGAGTAGCCGCCCAGTGTTGACAAGGGCCCGTGGCACGCCGGCCTGCTGGGCATTGTAGGTTGGAGGGTGGCCCCTCTGGTGAGATGGGTCCACACTAACCCCTGGTACCTACGAACGTGAGCTTCTTTGGAAAGAGGGTCTTTGCAGAAGTGCCGAGTTAAGGGTTTCGGGATGAGGTCCTCCTGGATTTAGAGGGGCCCCGAATCCCGTGGCCGGTGTTCTCACGTGAGGTAGGAGGGAGATCTGGGACACCGACCCGCAGAGGGGGAAGGCCAGGTGAGGGTGAGCAGAGACGGGAGGGGTGCGTCCAGATGCCAAGAAACACCAAGGTGGCCGGGAGCCCCCAGAAGCAGATGGGGGCCTGGAACGGAGCCTCCCTCAGAGCCTCCAGAAGGACCCAGCCCTGCCCACACCTGGATTTCAGCCCCATGATACTGATTTCAGACTTCCGGCCTCCAGATCTGTGAGGGAAAGCAATGTTGTTCTAAGCCATCCAGTTTGTAGTAATTTGTATGGCAGCCACAGGAAACTAATATAACGTGGGTTTTATTTACAAAAGTTTTTTTTATGCTTATTTATTGTCGAGAGAGAGAGAGCACGTGAGCAAAGAAGGGGCAGAGAGAGAGAGGGAGACGCAGAATCCGAAGCAGGCTCTGAGCTGTCAGCACAGAGCCCGATGCGGGACTGGAACCCATGAACAATGAGGTCACGATCTGAGCCGAAGTCGGACGCTCAACGGACTGAGCCACCCAGGAGCCCCTGTAATGTGGATTTTAAATCTCAGTCTCATCCAGGGACATCTGTGGTGCTCAGGGTTCCACCTGCAAATGGTGAGGCAGGCTGCACGGGTGCTGGAGAGCGCTGGCGTGGGCGGGAGCTCAACGGACCCACCCTCTTCCAGAAATAACCCCGGCTCCCGGCGCGTTCACCTCGAGGCGAGCTGAGCGGGTTCACTCCAGACTCCCGCGGGAGGATGATGAGAAGCTACCTGTCCAGGCCCTCCGTCCTCACCGCGCGAGGCCACAGGACTACTGTGAGGGCCTGGCGTCCCGTCCTTCCCTCCCTGCGGCTGGAGCTCGGTGGTCCTACCCCTGTACTCGCAGCCCACCCCACCCCCCGCCAGCCTTGCGAAGTCGGATGTTTTCAGAGTCACATCCAGTGACTAATTCTCGCTGCTCAGAGAACTGAGAACGGCTCAGAACGCTTAGCCTAGAATTACCATGTGCCTTTCCACTAAAAAAAGATGCTTCGGAGATGTGGCAGTCCCCCTGAAAGCCGCCGTCGCGGAGGTGAACGCAGCAGAGAGTTCGTTTTCCTTTCGTGAAGCGTGGCTCTAGACGTCGGACGGGTAGGAGGAAACGTCAGGACTGAAAGGACATCAAGACTGTGCTGCGGGTTAGAGCCGCGTACCCTGCCGGGGCCTGAAGGGCGTGCTTGGAGACCCGGCCCCTCGGCACCAACGCACCCGGCTCGGCTGGCCTTTCTGGGGACACGGGGACCAAGGCCTGTTCGCAGTAATGATATCCTCTCCGGCATCCATTCATTCATTCATTCATTCATGCCTGTGGCCCACACGGTGCTACGCACGGGGCAGGCACGTGGGAGAGTTAAGCAGCGTTCTTGCCGAGGGAACTGGGCGTTTGCACGACGACCACAAGCCAAACCCCTGCAGAGAGGGAAGGGTCTGGGTGGGCGAGGATGCAGAGGGGGGCCAGGGAGGGCGATGGGCTCCGCGTGTTTGCTGAGGAGTCGTGACCTTCCCTAGAGGCGACGGGGAGGTCTCTGGGGAGTCGAGCACGCGGGACGCCTGTGTGCACGCATGCGTGAGCAGGTGCGTGCCTGAGGACACGTGGAGGGGGCTGGGGGAGGGCGGGCGCCTTGATGATTTACCAGCGCACCTCCCCTCCCTTTTGTTAACCGTGAAGCCCCATTTCTTGTCGCCAGGGCGAGTCCACTCTAAAGGACTCTGCGCGTCACCGTGAGATAATATTGAAAGCCTGCGGGTGAGTAGGTCTGGAAGGGGAGAGGCAGGACGCCAGCGGTAAAAGGAGGTGTGGTCTTCGCCTTGCTGTTCGTAACAATTTCAGACCCCGTATTTCATCCCCCAGAAACTCTCTTAGGTGTGTTCCACGTGGCCTCATCATTTTGTTCACCACTAAGGAATGTCATTGATTTTAAGCCATACTCCAATTTCGAAGATGTTAGAACATGAAAAAAAAAAAAAATCACAGGTCTTAGAATCAGTGAGCTATGGTGATAATGGGATGGGCAGATTTATGCGATAGCGTGCCAGTTTCTTTTCGTAAATGCAGTCAAATCTCTGTTCTGGAGAACCAAAGCAAACAGGCCAGGACGTGCCGTAAATCACTCAGCATGTGTGCAAGCAGGCGTCTTCCTCCGGCGAAACCTCCCGGCGCATTCCAGACAGCCGTCCTGGGAAGCGTCTCCCGGGGAGGAGCTGGGCGGCCCCCCAGTGGGAAGTGGGGCTCGGGGATTTTCTGGGGCACGGGCAGTCGAAGATGCAGCGATACCACCCGCGGCCAAGCAGCCTGTAACAGTCGCGGGCGGATCCTGTGCTTCGGGGCGTAAGCGTGAACGAACCCCCGTGGAGGCGGGAAGGAATGTTTGCTCGATAGATGCCTGCAGAAGTTTCCAGAGCCATGCGGTTCCGCCTTCCTCTGCGGGCCCAGGCTCTCCGGGGTTGCAGAGTGCAGGGGTGGAGGGGCGCCACGCGGAGCAGAGCCACGGGGGGAGGGGGGAGGCAGCGGGCTCCCATCCGGGGGGTGCGGGACGAGCCGTGTTCCTGGCGTGCCTTGATGGCTTTTAGGAGCCGAGCTTTCAGGGGTGGAGAGGGGACAGGTTTCAAGCAGCGTCTGGGTAGCAGCTCCCCACGTCCTCCCCCAGCATCCCTTCGGGGCATTTAGGAAGACACACACCAGACGGAGACACGCGAGGCCGAAAACGAAGAGGAATCGACAATGTTGCCGGGTCGGAGCTGTGGCCTGTCCGTGAAAGGCCGGCAGGTGGATGGAGGGAGGAAGAATCGGGGCCCTCGGTCTGCTGCAGGCAGGGGGCCCAACTCCTTTTCTGCCCTGCCCTGCCCTCCCCTGCCTCAGCGACCCACATGGAGACCCAGCTGAGCCCCCCCGTCCCTGCCCACTTTCCCCCATGTGGGTTTGGTTCCCCCAGAAACACCCTGAGACAAGGATCGGAACGTGTGTCGCTTGTTTTAGGGAATGAGAATCGAGAGGAGGGCCGCATCCGCGGTGCGCACTGCCAGGCTGGGCCCTGTGGGCGCCTGGGGCTCGGTCTCTCTGGGGACCCCGAGGGGGGGACAGCGTGGGACGCGCCTCTGAGACTCCAGTGTGTCCAGTAAGCAGCCTGCAGCGGGTGGGGTGATGCTGGGGGGCACCAGCGGGACGCCTTATGCTCAGCCCCGTGTCTCGGCATCTCTACCGAGAGGCGAGCCAAGGCTCCGGTACCGACCGTCACACTCTGCTGACGCCTTGGTGACCTGACAGGGCAGTCGGATCCCCACCTGGCCTCCTGGCCTCTCCCCTTCCCCGCCTGTGAAACGGGAAGACTAAACGCGGTGTTGACCCTGACCGTGCTCTGTGGAGAGGAGAGGGCTTCCCGTAAATGGCGGGGTCAGCAGAGGCCCCTCCCTCCCCCCCACCCCTGCAGGGTCCTGCAGGGAAGAGCCAGGACCGCATGCGTGGTAGAGGGGCAAAGCCAGGGGCTCTGAGAACCTCAGAAGCCGCCCGGCGAGACCCCGGGGCTGGGGGTGGTGGAGTCCTCCCGCCAGACTGTGCTCTCTGGCACCTGGCTGAGAGTAAGGCTGCCCCTGGTTCATTCAGGTTTGCTTCAGGGGCCGGACAGGCCGCGGGTGGCCGTGCGTCAAAGGGCTGACAACGTGCACATCTTGGGACAGGCCCCAGCTCTGTCACTGGAAAGCTGCCGGGCTTTGGGCACGGCCCCAGCCGTTCTGAACCTCGGTGCCCTGCCTGCGGAGGGAGCCTGGGCGCAGAGGCTCCTTCCCAGGCTGCTTGGGAAGGTAGGACGCGTTGAGTGCCCCCGGGCGCTCGGTCACAAGTGGGCTCGGTGCCTGGGGAGGGGAGCAGAGGGAGCGCCCCGTCTACGCTGCCTGGCCAACCACGGACCGCTCCCAGGCAGTGCAGAGCCCCCCGCCCTCACACCCCGCGTTTTCACGTCCTGCACCCCAAGTTTCCGACAAAAGTCACTCTTCCTCTGCTGCCCCTTGACATTCTTCCCTCCGCGACCTTCCGCCCCCCTCCCCTCCCTTCCTGGCGCCCACTTTCTGCCCAGTCGGCCTTCTTTTTTTTTTTTTTTTAAATATTTTTAAAATCATTTCTGATGTTCATTTATTTCTGAGAGAGGGAGAGACAGAGTGCCAATAGGGGAGGGGCAGGGAGAGAGGGAGACACAGAATCAGAAGCGGGCTCCAGGCCCTGAGCTGTCAGGGGGCTCGAACTCACACACAATGAGATGGTGACCTGAGCTGAAGTCTTTCGTCTTTCTTTTCTCTTCCTTCCTTCCTTCCTTCCTTCCTTCCTTCCTTCCTTCCTTCCTTCCTTCCTTCCTTCCTTTTCTTTCTTTCTCTCTCTCTCTCTCTCTCTCTCTCTTTCTTTCTTTCTTTTTTTTTTTCAACGTTTTTTTTTAATTTTTATTTTTGGGACAGAGAGAGACAGAGCATGAATGGGGGAGGGGCAGAGAGAGAGGGAGACACAGAACCGGAAACAGGGTCCAGGCTCCAGGCTCCGAGCCATCAGCCCAGAGCCTGACGCGGGACTCGAACTCACGGACCGCGAGATCGTGACCTGGCTGAAGTCGGACGCTTAACCGACTGCGCCACCCAGGCGCCCCACTCTTTCTTTCTTTCTTTCTTTCTTTCTTTCTTTCTTTCTCTTTCTCTTCCCTCCCTCCTTTCTTTCTTTCGTTCTTTCTTTTCTTTTTTCTTCTTTTCTTTTTCTTTCTCTTTGTTCCTTCCCTTCCTCCTTTTGTTTCTTTGTTTCTTTTTTTCTCTTCCCTCCCTCCTTTCTTTCTTTCCTTTTTTTTCTTTTCTTTTTCTTTCTCTTTTTTCCTTCCCTTCCTCCTTTTCTTTATTTCTTTGTTTCTTTATTTCTTTTTCTTCCTTCCTTCCTTCCTTCCTTCCTCTTCCCTCCCTCCTTTCTTTCTTTTCTTTTCTCTTCTTTTTCTTTCTTTCCTTTTCTTTCTTCCTTCCCTCCCTCCTTTTCTTTCTTTCTTTCTTTCTTTCTCTTTCTTTCTTTCTTTCTTTCTTTCTTTCTTTCTTTCTTTCTTTTTTTCTGTCTCTTTGTTTCTTTCTTTCTTTCTCTTCCCTCCCTCCTTTCTTTCTTTATTTCTTTTCTTTTTTCTTCCTCTTTCTTCCTTCCCTTTCTTTCTTTCTTTCTTTCTTTCTTTCTTTCTTGTCTCTTCCTTCCCTCCCTCCTTCCTTCCCTCCTTCCTTCCCTCCTTTCTTTCTTCCCTTCTTTTTTTCTTTTCTTTTCTTTCTTTCTTTCTTTCTTTCTTTCTTTCTTTCTTTCTTTCTTTCTTTCTTTTTCTTCCCTCCCTCCTTTGTTTCTTTCTTTCTTTGTTTCTTTCTTTCTTTCTTTTCTTTTCTCTTCTTTTTCTTTCTTCCTTCCCTCCCTCCTTTTCTTTCTTTTTTCTTTCTTCCTCTTTCTTTCTTTCTTTCTTTCTCTTCCCTCCCTCATTTCTTTCTTTTCTTTTTTCTTCTTTTCTTTTTCTTTCTCTTTCCTCCTTCCCTCCGTCCTTTTCTTTCTTTGTTTCTTTGTTTGTTTGTTTGTTTGTTTGTTTCTTTCTTTCTCTTTCTCTTCCCTCCCTCCTTTCTTTCATTCTTTCTTTTCTTTATTCTTCTTTTCTTTTTCTCTTTCTTCCTTCCCTTCCTCTTCTTTCTTTCTTTCTTTCTTTCTTTCTTTCTTTCTTTCTTTCTTTCTCTTTCTTCGTTCCTTCCTTCCTTTCTTTTTTTTCTCTTCCTATGATTTTTGATGAGAGTTTTTCCAAAATGTGTCCTGCGATTTTCTGGGAGTCACAGGGGCATCTTTGTCGGCTGCCAAGTTGTCCTGCCATCCCTCATCTGTAACGGGGGGATCAGGGGCTCAGTCTGTGGGCCGTGGTGAGCATTAGGTGGGCAGTGGAGTCTGGCGTCCAGCAGGTGCCCTGGAAACAGATCACCGGTCACGACGACGGATTCTGCGGATGGGTCAGATCGAAGGGCACTTTCAGGTCAAATGAATCCAAACAGAGCCGAGCAGTGAATTCATCAGCGGTCGTGTACCGAACAGCTAGCTTGTGTTAGGCACGCTGGTGGGGTCACCCGGCTCTGCTCTGCGATGCTGCCGGGGTGACTGGCCTGGGTGGAGAGGCTCCTTTATGGATGTTCTGGAAGCCTCGATTGCTGAACTTACTGGTGTTGTGAGCAAAGTGTGGATCAATGGGCTCCGAGTGAGCGGCCGAAGAGGTTCTCCCGTGATGCAGGGGCGTCGGCTTTGGTGTGGATGGCATCTCCACGACATACAGGAGGCTTCTCCTGTCCGGTCTCGTTTATTCACTCGCTCGTCAGACTTGCATCGGGCACCCCGATACAAGAACGCAAGAGCCAGAGCACCCGCACAGGTGCACAAAGCACGGTTTGGAGAGCGCGAGGTCAGGCGAGGGTGCGTTCGCTCTTTCCACGTGACGGAGGGAGTTTCTGCCATGAACCGAGCATGTGCTGAGCAGTGACTCCTCCAGCTGCTGTCACGCTCCAGAGGCAGGCCCCACCGTGCCGGGCCGGGGGAGAACTTTCTGGAGTGCGGCTGAGACGTCCTAGGGCATGGGGACGTCTGCTGCTGCCATCCCTGGCTTCGAGGTGCAGAAGGGTGGAAGGTTCTGGAACACGGAAGGCCCGGGCCCTCTCGTGCTGCCTGGCCGGTGGACGCGGGCGAGGGTGAGCCCTTAGCTCCGCTCGGTGCCAAGAGTCTTTGCGACCCCTGGAAGGGGGTGTACGTTCTGTCACTCTCCGTCCCCCGAACCGGTCGCGTCTGACTCCGTCTTCCTCAAAGCCGTCTGCCGCGTGCCAGCCCCTTCGCCCTGACGTGGACGAGGCCTCTGCATCTGGGGAGGCCTTCTTTCCTGCGGGCCCCTGGAGACACAGCGGGACTCAGACGGGCCTGGTCCTCACCCACAGAACTTGCTCTGCACCCACGTAGCTTCCTCAAACCCCTTCCCTGCTTGGAACCTCCGAGCCCCCTGACTGCCGGATGGAGTCCGGGCTCCTGGATGTGGCTGAGAAGGTGCCCCAAAGGCTGGTCTCGCCATCCACGTCCCCTCGGGACTTTCTCTGCAGCACCACCAGCGGAGAGGAGCTTCCGTCCGCGGTGTGCCAGACATCGTCGTAAGCGTCGATGTGTGTGGATGCGTTTAATTTTTAGAGCAGCCCGGAGGGGAAACTGAGGCACAGAGAGGTGAAATATCCTTCCACAGGCCACCCCGCCTGCGAGCGGTGAGACCGGGCTTGGAAGGTAAGCCCCGCGTCTCTGTGTCCCACGGCCACTGGGCTGCATTTGCCCAGACTGGAGCGGCCAACGCCCGGCATCCGTTTTGGGCCTTTAAACACCTCATTTGTGCTAACGGCTTCTGCCCAGACCCGGCTCAGCTGGCGTCTCTTTGTGGAAGTTCTCTCTGTCCCCCGAGGCCTGGCCGTGTGTGGGGTGGGCAGGGGTGGGTCAGTGGTCGGTGTGTGGGCCGGGGGAGACCTTCCTTTGCTGCCCAAAGCTCAGCTCTGATCTGGCTGCCCTGAGAAAGGAGACGGGACAGGAGACTCGGGGAAGGAGAGGCAGAGAAGGTGGTGAGGGGTAGGGGGGGCTGCACTTGCTCGTACAGCAGACGTTCTGTGCCGGAGGAGAAGCTTTAGAGCCAGAGGTTTCTGTGTCCTGGTACTTATGTGGGCACAGCCCTGCCTGGCGGATAGACACATTCTAAACCAAGAAGGCGAGGAAAATAGTCCCCAAAGGTGACCGGGAGCCCCAGGAGCGCGTGGAGCTTTAGGGACCTGAAATGCCCTTTGGGCTTTGGAATTTCTGGGGTGCACCGAGCCCTCATGATCTGCCCACGGAAATTTGATTTGCTTGCAGGTTGGGGGAGAGGTGGTGAGATTGAATCTGGAGGAGTCTGTGTTCCAGACTCTGCTCCCTCCAGCTCCCAGCTCAGAGCTTCCGGAAAGAAAACTGTCCCCTTGCCACTCCCCACAGGCAGCCTGCTGACCACCCCGGGTGCTGGGCCTGGCCTGCCGGCCGCTCTCTGATGCCCTCGGCCTCCTGGGGCCGGTGAATCAATCCTGTCCTGAAGGAGCCTGTTCTCTGAGATTCCTCTCTCCGGAGAGGTTTGTTCTTTGATCTATGGGGCTCTCTGGAAGAGTCTGGCGGGCCTGAGCACCCACCCAGCCCCGAGAGTCTAGCACCGCCCCTATTTCGGGGATGAGGACACTGAGGCCAGGAGACTGATTTAAACTGCTTTGCCCAAGGTCACCAGGAAGCAAGTGTTAAGGGCAGGACATGACTGCAGGCAGCCATTGTGCCCCACCGCACCCGCAGGGCCCCATAGCTGCTCTAGAAACTTCCATGAACTTATGGAGCACTTTAGGAGTCTGCCTTCACGCCCTAGGTCATTTTCATTCGCACTGGGGCCTCCGGGAGGGTCACAGAGCCCCACTTCACAGATGGGAAGACTGAGGCTCAGTCAGGGTCGTTCAGCTTGAAGGTGGCAGGTGGCCTTGTCCGGCTCACGGCCCCGCTCTGTCCCCTGCAGACTTAGGGCCCTCACACTCCTTGGCCCCCCGGCAGAGGCACCAGCTACCCACACGGTGGATTGCACTAGCGTCTCGGTGGGGATCGCGGCCGGCCTGGCTCCTGAAGAGGTGCAGACGTGCCATCGTCTAGGCCGGGCTGCAGCTGCACGGCCCGTCCTGGGAAGCTTGCCACCGGAGTGCTTCGGTCCCCTGCAGGGTGTGCAGAAGAGGTGGGGCCGGCTCCCGCCGGGCGCTCTGGGCGGGCAGCCTGGCCAGGCCTCTCCCGGGTGCGCGGCGCCTTTCCCCCGCACCCCGGCTGCCTCCGCAGTAGCCCTCCCTCCTCGAGCAGCCCCGAGTCTAAGTGCTTCGCCAATACCGGTGTTTATCTGGTTGGGAATTAATTCCCTGAGCATGACGGGGTCTTCATAATCACAAACTTCTCAGGCAGCACGCTGGCTTTGCTTCTATTTTTAGAGGGGGGGGGGTGGCCGCTCGCCAGGAAGACGATTTCCAAGGGGCGCCAGCCACCCAGGGTCCGCCGGGCCCTCCCTTCCCGCGGGCCGCGTCTGTCTGCTGGATAATGTTTTCGGCAGGGCAAGGTCTGGCTTCGTGATGTTCGAGGTTCCCGGATACATCTGTTTCATGGATTCACCGACTCCCCCCCGCCACCCCCTTCCACGGGCAGCATCGATGGCCCGGCGGGCAGGCTGCGTTCGCGTTCCTGGGGCAGCTGTCCTCACCGGGGACGGACGAGAGCACACAGATCAGTCTGGCGTTTGCTCTGCCTCCAAAGTCTCCCTCTTTTCAAACAAAATAGATCAGTCAGGATGCCGCCACAGAGAAAGGACAGCCCTCTGGCTGGCTGACGTGCAAGGGGCTCTAACAGGAATTGCCTGCTCTCGAGAACCACGGAAAGGCTTGAACAGCAGGCTGAAGCTTGGGTTTCCAAGGTGAAGGTTCTAGAACACGCCCCCCCCCTCCCCCCAGTTGGCTGCGAGCAAGCCGAGGCCTGGGCCACATCCCTCAGTCCACGGTCGGTCCATTCGGCCACTACCCGGAATGGATCGAACACAGTTCGCTGGCTTAATCTCCAAACTCACTTCACCCGAGTGGCTCCGTCCCAAACCAAGGCAGCCAGTTCAAGGGCACTGTCCTCTGCATCGTCAAGGGGCGAGGAGGAAATCAGCTCCGTACGGCACAGGAGGCGTGGGTGTTAGCTGTCCAGCCCCGCATCACAGGGAGACGCACGGAAGGGAGGGCAGAAGGGATGTTGAGGGAGCCCGTGTCTGTGGATACGGACCCGCTGCACTCTGAGAAACGGACGAAGGGAGTGTTCTGTGCACTGCAAACCCTGTTGTGGTAACATTTGTATTTATGGTTAATGTAGAAACTCAACATAAAGCTTTGGTTTAAAAGTCTATTTCCGGGTGGCTCAGCTGGTTAAGCAACTGACTTTGACTCAGGTCACGATCTCATCGGCTCAGGTCATGATCTCGTGGTTCATGGGTTCGAGACCTGAGTCGGGCTGCATGCTGACCTGCTTCCGATTCTGTGTCTCCCTCTCTCTGCTCCTCCCCTGCTCGTGCTCTGTCTCTGTCTCTCAAAAAATAAATAAATGTTAAAAAAAAATTTTTTTTCTTAAATCTATTTCTGGGTCCCTGTCCCCACCCGATTAGTATGCCGTGTTGCGTTTTTGTAACCTTCAGCTAGAGGGTTTAATCACCGTGGTGACGTCTGCACGCCCGGATGTCCTTAACCTACACACAGCTCAGTCCTTTCTTTCTGAAAACTGGCTGGACTCAGGTCTGCTGCAGCCGCTGGCACCTTTGCAGCATTTATGTGCTGTGAGGTTGTGGGTCTGGAATTCAGGCTCTTGCCTCCGTGTTGGGGGTGTCTCACTTTCCCTAGGGGTGCAGGTGTCAAACCTCAGTTAAAGGGCAAAGACGGTGTGCTGGCCACGCCTTCCGCTGCAGTGTAATCGCGGGCACCCACAGGAGAATAGGAACTTGCTGTGCACGGGGACGTTTTCTAATTTCTGTGCCCCTTTAGGAAGAGGGAGTGTGACACTGGGCTCTCAAGTAGTGAAAACACATCCTTCAAAATGACTGGTCTCTGGAAGTGAGCACGGGGGACTGGACCAGAGCGGCTTTTGGAAAATTCCAGGGTTCTGGAACTGTGGTTGGCATTCCCAGAGTTAATCTCAAAGAGTGACATCTTTCTTTTTTTTTTTTTTTTTAAGTTTATTTATTTTGAGAGAGAGAGAGAGTGTGTGTGTGTGTGTGTGTGTGCACGCACATGAGCAGGGGAGGGGCAGAGAGAGAGAGAGAGGAGAGAGAGAATCCCAAGCAGGCTCCATGCTGTCAGTACAGAGCCTAATGCGGGGCTTTAACCTGTGAACCGTGAGATCATGACCTGAGCTGAGATCAAGAGTCAAATACTTAACCAACTGAGCCACCCAGGGGCACCAGAAAGAGTGACTTTATTCTCTTATTATTTATTTATTATTATTTTTAATGTCCAATTATTTTTGAGAGAGACAGAGACAGAGACAGAGACAGAGCGAGACAGAGCATGAACGGGGGATGGGCAGAGAGGGAGACACAGAATCCGAAGCGGGCTCCAGGTTCCGAGCTGTCAGCACAGAGCCTGACGTGGGGCTCGAACCCATGGACCAGTGAGATCGTGACCTGAGCCGAAGTCCAGAGTGTGTGTGTGTGTGTGTGTGTGTGTGTAAACTGCTGGCCATTCTGGGAGGGCCAGTGTTGGGTGTGATGGTGGGACCTGCCTGGACGGGGCAGTGCGTGTGGAAGCATCTTGGAGCGTGTTAGGGGCACAGGGGCCATGATCCAGTCCCACCTGATTCAGTTACCAGCTGGATGCCTCGGCGTCCCCTTCTGGAACACGCAGAGATGACAGGTGCCCGCTGCCTGCCATTGTGGGAGGAGTGAATGATTTAACCCAAATACAGCGCTCAGCCCGGTGCCTGGTGTGTGCATTGCGTGTCGTAAATTCATTAACCTCTAAATAGTCCAGGCCCTTTTCTCCCATGTCTCCAAGAGCCCCGCGCAAGAGCCTAATTAGTTCAGCGTTAGTGGAACCGCCCGCCCCCCGGGCCGTGCGGAATGTCTCCGAAGTCCCCACACGGCCCTGAAAAGGAGACACGCGGCGACAGACAGCGGAGAGTGACCGGCCGCCGTCGGAGCCCCACGCGCCGCCCAGAACTCTTCCTGCTTGTGCGTCAGGCTGACGGGATCGGAGCGTGGGGGACCCTCTCCTGCCAGCCGGGGCCCTGCTCCTGAGCAGGACTGCTGTTTTGGTGGCAAAGCATTATGTCTTCGGCGGGGGGGGGCGTGCCAGCCTGTCTCTGCTGGTCAGCCGAGTGCCGGGGACATGTTTGCAAACCTCTCTGATTGCTTTGTGGCTCCTTGTTTGGCGTTCGGGCATCGCTGATCTCGAAGGTCTGAACCCGCCAGCTGCCCCCCCACCCCGGGAAGCGTCGTCCCTCCCTCCTGCCTTGTCCCTCTTCCCCTCGGCCTCCTGGCTGCCTGTGGGTCTGGTTGTCTTGCTCTCCTTCTAGAGCAAATAAGCACCCCCTCCCTGCCACCGACACGCGGGCTTGTTTCACGCCTGGAGAATTCGGAGCCCCCGCCAAGCCACCTGCACGGGCGGGCCAGCGGCCGGGCCTCGGCGATGGTGATGGCAGCAGTGGGTCCCTGGCAGGTTATTCTGCTGGGAAGGATCCTGTGGGCTCCTCTGCCCTCTGCCCGCTCGTCCAGCTCTGCCGGCCTCCGTCCTCCAGCGTGCTAATTGGGCGGACTCAGGTGGGGGTGCTGTCTGCTCCTGGGGGTGGGGACTTGGTTCCTTCTTACTCCCTTACCTCCCAGAAGTCAAGGCAGAGGAGCCCCATCCTGGGGGACCCGAGACTTGGAGGCCGGCACCTGCTGCAGGCTGCATGGAACCTTCTAGAACCCCGGGCCCTGATGGCGCCTCCTTGCTCGGTACAGGGACAGCTGGCCGTGCCCAGGAGCTCCTGTCGGGAGGGGAACCCTCCTTTGCTCCACACTCGTTCTCATCAGAGTCTGGTTTCACTGCTCAGTCCCCCACATCATTCAGCACCCTCTTGCCCGGCCACCTTCATGGCTCCGTGCCCGGGCCGGGCGGACGGCCCACAGATGGAGGGCGATGTTGCAGACGGGGCCATGAGATCACCGAAGGTTGCTACTGCATCCATCTCTGGCCTGGGAGGCCTCTGGCTGCCAGTGCATGTTTAAATATCAACGTAGAGTTATTCAAGCCCTTTCTAGAGGGCTTAGAGCTTTGCCAGCACTATGGACACGTATATGAAACAGAGTCTCCCCCTCCACTCCTTTAAAAAGTAGATCCTACTCCAGGGTACTCCTGGGGGGCTCAGTCGGTTAAGCGTTCGACTTCGGCTCAGGTCATGATCTCGCGTTTCATGAGTTCAAGCCCCGTGTCGGGCGCTGTGCTGACAGCTCGGAGCCTGGAGCCCGCTTCGGATGCTGTGTCTCCCTCTCCCTCTGCCGCTCCCCTGCTTGCTGTCTCCGTCTCTCCGAAAAATAAATGAAAATGAAAAAAAATAAAAAGTAGATCCCGCTGTGGTATTTGGGGGAAAATATACAAGTTTGGACGCATAAGCCCATATAATACCTTGTTAATTCTGAATGCTAAGAGCTTGGTCTACTGTTCTGGCTTAATGAGGATGTGGCTTTGCGTAACAGGGATCACCGAGGCAGCCGGAGTCTGTGAATCTGTTCTCAGCTCCCCCGCTAATTACGAGGCGAGCCCGGGCACGAGCTGGCGGTTAAGAGCAGCGGTGCCCATCCGGGCGCGGTGCCAGTGACGTCGGTGGCCTCAGGCCCCCCGGTCGGAGGTGTTTTGGTCCCCGGTAGACAGATGCGGAAACCAGGCAGAGAGGGAGAAAACACCATCACTGGCAGGCTTGTCCCGTGGCGGTCTGGGGTCACACCCAGGTGGGTGTGCGCTGAGTGATCGATGAGACAAGGTCCTCGCACCTCTGGACTTCGTGGTCTGGAGGGGGAGATGGTAACGGGCGAGAACACGTGTGACATGACATAAGGCAGCTGCGGGTCATAAGGAGTCGGAGTACAGATGCTCGATGAGCGGCTTGGGGAGGAAGGCAGTGGAGACGCCTCTGTTCTGGGTTAGCCGTAGAGGGGAGTGGAGAGTGGCCATTAGCTGGAAGGGGCGGGACAGTATGGCTGAATGGCCTTGGGGGCAAGCTCGACGTGTCATTTCATCTCGCGGTGGGGAGGGAGGGACAGGTTTTGACACAGAGCTGGAAGGACTGAATGCAGAATCTGAAGTCCCGAGAGCACCATGCCTCGTGAGCTCACGCAGCGATGGTTTTCGAACCCAGGTCTTCTGGTCCCCGGCTGTGTTGGCTGAGGGGGCTGCTGTGACCCATCACCCCAAACTCGGTGGCTTAAAACAACAAAAGTGGATTCTCCCACAGACTGGAGGCCGGAGTCCAAAATCAAGGTGTGGGCAGGGCCGCCTTCCTTCCGGAGGCTTCCAGGGAAGGTGCTTCTGCCCTCTTCCAGCACCTGGAGCTCCCGGGCCCGTGGCCGCCTTTTCCATGTGCCCTCTGTCCCCTCCGCTGTGTCTGTTACGAGATCCTTGTTGTCGGGTTTAGGGCCCACCTGGATGATCCAGGATAATCTCACCTCGACATCCTTAACATCTAACATCCAAGACGTTAAAAAAAAATTTTTTTTTTTAATGTTTATTTTTGAGAGAGAGAGACAGACAGACAGAGCGTGAGCAGGGGAGGGGCAGAGAGAGAGGGAGACGCAGCATCCCAAGCGGGTTCCAGGCTCCGAGCTGTCAGCACAGAGCCTGACTTGGGGCTCGAACCCACGAACCGCAAGATCATGACCTGAACTGAAGTCGGACGCTCAACCGACTGAGCCCCCCAGGAGCCCCGAACACGAAAGATGTTGTGTCCAAATACGGTCATGCTGCAGGGCCTGGTGTTTGATGCGGACGTCTCTTTTGGGGGCCACCACACCATCGCACCAGCTCACACACCCTGCAGGGGCTCCGCGGAGGGCCTGGCGGGGGGAGGGAGCCGTCCCTCCCTTTCTGGTGCTTTCTGTGTGCTTTGCAGCCAACGCTCCAGGTCCTGACAGCCGGCCAAGTGGGGGGAGGGGTGAAGCGCCTGCCGGTTGGTGGAGGTAGGGGTGGGGCTGGGGGTGAGGGAGTATCACCCCGGGGCCCTCCGTCCCTCCTTCCTCATGGGAGGCCAGGCCTCCAGCAGACCCTTCCGGACTCAAATCCCTCTTTCGTTTGGTCTGGCTCAGGGCTGCCGAGTCCCAAGGGGACTGGGAGCATGTGGGCCACTGGCTGTTAAAGCGAAGCTGAGAACAAATTAAAGATTCTCCCGCTGAGGTGGTGAATTGCTCAGACGTGCAGCACAGCCCCGATTTAGGAGCGTGGGGGCCGTGGGTGGCGCTTCCAGGACCCAGGGCTGGGGGTCCCGGTGCTGGGACAGGCCCCACCGAGAGCCAGCTGCCCCCCCCTCTCCCCCCACCGTCCCCACCCATCCTCCTGGCACCCCTCCTGGGTGGGTTTTACCGTCCTTCCATCCTCCGGCCCCTCCCCCACCAGGTGAGCTCATAAACAGTCTCCCAATGTGACCGGCTGGGCCACTCAGACCCTCCGTCTTGTCTGTGGAGTGGGCCAGCATCCCCCTGCCTCCCGGCGGGGGGGAGGCAGGGGGACTCTGCAGGAGAGAGCAGGCCCGTGTGTGCAGCGGAAACAGCCTGTGCCAGAGGCCGGGCACAAGGGGGGCGCAGCGGAGGAAGGGGCTGCCGGAGAAAAGATTCATCCTGGAGAACAACCCGAGAGGCCTGACGTTTGGGCTGTGCCGTCTGCCTTTCCTCCCAAGGGCCTGCGCGTCTGGGCTGGACCAAGGGTGGCAGGCGGGCCTGGCCTGGAGCTGGGTCAGGTGCCAGGGCCGGACGGGGGCGTGGCCGCCTGTTGGTCCCAGGCCAGCCCCGCATTTGACTGGTGGAGGACTCGGGCCCCGAGAGGGGCTCGCTCACCGGTGCACAGCTCCCAGACTTGGGACTCATACTCAGTCTCTTGCCTTCGGCCTGGCACACGCCCACGGGCCTCAGCTGACCAGAGCAGAGCAGGCCTGGGCAGGGCAGGTGATCATTTAGGCGGGCTGGGAGGGGCCTCGGGTCCCAGGCCGCAGACGCTTGGGTGTTGCTTTTTAGGCTTCTGGAGCCATGCAAGGCTGTGAGGGCAGAATATTCTGGACAAGCTTGGGGAGGTGAACTTGGAGGCTGGAAGCAGGTCCACTGAGGAAAGCCTGGTCCATTGGGGTGCAGGGAGAGGAGTTTGGGGCCTCCGGAGGAGGCGAGCCCTTCTTGCTGGAGGCAGCTGTGGCTCAGCCTGAGAGCCACCTCTTCCGGGAAGCCTTCCCTTCTGTCCTCTGGGTCCTCGGCTGCCTGTGCTGCTGTGCTGGGTCTCAGCGTGGACTTCATCTGCACACATTTCCTGGCTGGAAGATGGTGATTGGGGGCGGGGGGGGGGCACACTGTCCACGGACAGGTGGGGAACAGTGCTACAGGAGCCCCAAATTCACGTCCACTTGGCATTTAGCTCATGCAGACTGCTTTCTGCCAGCCTCTGGAGAGAACGTCGACTTTGCAGGTGTAGAGTTCATGCGATAGATTATTTGTCCTTTTTTTTTTTTTTTTTATTTTTTTAAGAAAGACAGTACAATATACTAGTATTGACTGTCTTTAATTTGACACTTGACTGAGAGGGGAAAAAAGCAGCTTCTTAGGAATTCAGGAGTATCGATCCCGTGTTGCAGGAAGAGGTCGGTATGCGGTCTTCCCGTCTTCAGGAATAAAACGGCGAAGGACACAGTCGATTTATTTACGGGGGTTTTCGCTTTGACGGTAAGGCCGCCTCTTCCGCTGTGTTTGAGACCGGTTTTGGAGGCAAGGGTTTAAACTGGCTGTGGGAAAGCCTGACCAGATCCCCCTCCTGAGCCTTTCCTGGTGGCTTTGTTTAGCTGCTCTGGACGTGGAGAGGAGGAGAGGAGGCTGGGGGCTCGCTGACCCAGCTCAGGGAGGCGGGGGGGCCTTTATAAAAACCAATTCATGCCGCTCGGCTCCACCTGATGATTTCAGACAGCGGTCCCTGGGGTTCTGATGTGGTGCTTAAAAATTCACAAGAGCAGTAGATTAATTAACGAGTTAATCCGCGGAAAAGCTCGATGAATCAGCCGGCATCGTCGCCCACGTTCTCCAGATGAGCACCTGAAGGGAGAGGCCACTGGGCCGTGAGAACTTGAACCTTCTGCCTCCAGCCCCGGGAGGCGCCCCCTCCACGGCGAGCGGGGGGGGGGGGGGTCTGCCCTCATTGCCCCTCACTGCGGCCCCTCCCTGGAGAGACTCCTTTTGTTCTGGAGACATCGGGGGCAGAGGAGGTGAGGGGCCGTCCTGTTCGGCTGGGGCTGCTGTGACAGAACATCACACACCGGGTGGCTTACAATACGGACGCGCGCTTCTGACAGCGAGGGGGCGGGAAGTCCAAGATCAAGGTGCCAGCAGAGGGTCTTCCTGACCCGCAGACACTTTTCCGTGTGCTCTCATGGCAGACAGAGATCTCGCTTCTTATCTAAACGTCCAGCCCTACTGGTCCAGCCCCCCGGCTCCCACACTGACTTCCCTCAACCTTAATAGCTTTGTACAGTCACATTGGGGGTTAGGGCTTCCACACGTGAATTTTGGGGAGACACACAGTTCAGTCTGTCGCAGCGTTGTTAGCATGGACCCTTCTTGCTGAAGGCAGCTGCCGCCCAGCCCAAGGGTCGCCTTCTCCAGGAAGCTTTCCCTTTTCCCCTCGGGTTCCAGGGAGCCCTGTGCTGCCCTGAGTAATGGACAATTAGACTTTTGCCCTCTGGGCTCGGCACTAAGGTTAGACTTTATGGAGGGGCTAACAATGGGAAAACACCATCCATCCAGTGTGGGAGACAAACCAGTGTCTTCCATCCAGGGAACCAGATGCGGTTTGGGGAGTATTTCTGGAGATTTGGGGCGGTTTCAGGATCAGCAATCAAACTGACCGGATTCTGCAATGCTCTGGACACCCGTGAGGTTCCGTCCGTTCTGGTCTTTGCTGATGCAGGTCTCTGCCTGGAACACACATCCTCTCCTCTCTTTGGCCTGCTTCCCCTTGGGATTTGGCCTGGTGTTTCCTCCTCCAGGAAGCCTTCCAAGTGCGCAGCTTACAGCCCATCTAGCTGTCTTCGGTGCCCTGCAGACGAGGCCTGGCCCCCCTCCCCGCCGTTGTTCAGTGCCTACCGCTGAGAGGGTGCTCGGTAAATATTTGTTGAGAACGAAGTGTGCCCCCCACACCTGGAACAGTGCCGGATGCCTAGTGGGCACTCAATACATGTTTGATGAATTGAATTCATTGAAGTCAGCAACGCAGATCAGCAGAAGCTGCCAAAAAGACTGAGCCGCAGTTAATAAAGCCCTCCCAGACCTGGGACATTAGTAAAATATCACGATTTATGTAAAGCTTTTCATTATAACTCTGCGGGGAGTTTCCTCCAGCATTAGCATTTTTCAGAGTCTGTTATCAGCAGCACTTCAAGGATAAAAGCTGTGAGCTGCAGAAGGCAGGTGCGGAGAACAAACACAGGCTATTTGTACGTCCCGAATAGAGATGGAAATCGGGGCACGGCCTGTCCTGCCCAGATGCGGGGCCTGCTGTGCTCCCCCCTGCAAAGGGCTTAAGTTACCGTATTCCTCACCCTGACTGCGACGCGGAAGGGACAAGAGCCCTCTTCCAGTTGCTGGGAAAGCAGCCTTTGGAGTGGGCGGCTGGGCTCCTGGGAGCGTAGCGGGGGGGAGGGCAGCGCGCAGGGGTGGGGGAGAGCTGGGCCGCTGATGGCTGACCCCGGGGGGCGGCCGGTCGACGCCGTGGTGGCCCAGCATCGTGACCCGGGTTGTCTGGATTTGGTGGGAATTACCGGGGAGCCCAGCTGTCCCGGGGAGTGAGATTAGCACGACCACAGACCTGCAGACCCAGGGCGTGAGCTGGAACACTTACCCCCTCCCCAGAATGCCCCCCTCCCGTGACTGAACACTTAGGAAAATGTCTATAGTTTCCTGCCGTCGTGATAACCGTAGCTGCTCGCTGTGGAAAAGCCGTGAGGTCCGGCCTCAGGGAGAAGCAGGTGGCCGTCCTCTGGGCCCCATAGGAGGCCACCGCCGTGGACACCTTGGCCTTTCCCTCCCTTCCAGGCCTTTCCGGTTTGGGGGTGTGGGATGGGGCGTGTCACATTCTGCTGACAAAGGACTTTTGGCCCTGGGGCGGTGGAGTGGAGAGGGGCCGCGGCCAGGCTGGAGCTTCCCGCCCCGAATGCTCGTTCCCGGGCGTGGCGCGGGGCTCGCGGCGACAGCCCTCGTTGTGCGAATGCTGGCGGCCCCGGGCCACAAGCTATGCCAGCGTCGCGGACGGGGAGGCTCTGTTGTCTCCAACCTGGATCCTACTCCCGACAATATCGTCCGTTCCCCCACCCAGATGGCGGGGCAAGGATGGCCAGGCATACCGCGGGACTAGCCTCTCTGAGCCTCAGTTTCCCCACGCGTGCGGCAGAGGTCATAGTGTCTGCGTGGCAAAGCTGTTGTGAGGACACGGATGCTAGCTGCCGTCACAAACACGCCTCGCTGTGTCGAGACAGCGACCACGTACGTGGCTGTCGGGGGGGTGGGGAGTGACCGTGACCTCTCCCGTCGTGCGCTCTGCTGCCTCGCGGCCGTCACCTCAGCCGTTTGGACGGGAGGGAAGGAGCCCCTGTCCCAGGAGCCCCTGTCCCCAGGTGTCCCACTCTCACCTGGGGCGCTCAGGGCTGCGGGCTGTCACCTGACCCTGCCAGGGCTCGCACGCCCCCTGTCACCGCCTGCGTGGCTCGTTTCTCACCGCCGGGATTTCTTCTGGCCTCTTCTCCACACCGGCCGGCAGAGTCCTCCCTTCATTTCCTCCGATCTGTGTGACCTCTGACCCCCCTTCCTGTTCTCCTGTCTCTGGGGGGCAGAGGGGCCAGGGCCGGAGAGCAAGACTCAGTTTCCTCATCTGTGCGAGGGGGCGTCGAGCAGCACTCACCCCGTGGGTCAGTGGGCTCTCCTCACTAGGACTTCTCTGTGGCTGCCTGCTTGGCCGGCCCCCCTGTGCCCACTTCCTGGGGCCGCAGGCTCCTGGGGGCAGGATGTGTCCTCCTGGGACCACTGAGGTCCCCGAGTGCTGTGCGTGTGCCGACTTGTTAGCATCGCTGACAGCTGGGAGGCCCGGAAGGGTCTGCTGGCTCTGACGCCCATTGCCCAGATGGGGAAGTTGAGGCCCGGAAAGGAGAAGGATGCGCTGAGAACCACGGTGACTCGGTGGGAGGATGGAGACCTGAGCCCAGGTCTGTGGCCCCCCAGCCTGTGTTCCTTCCATGTTCCATGCATGTCTGTGTGTGTGAGCATGTCTCCCTGAGGGAAAGTCGAGGCCTGCTCTGAGCCCGGCGGTGCCGAGGAGATGATAAGGAAGGAGCAAGGAAGGTGTAGCCTGCTTGGCAGGGGACACTGGCATTAAGGATCTAATTTCATGCTTAGTGACTTAATTATACCAACAGTGAGCCCTGCTCACTGTTACTGGGAGAGCAGTACTGGGAGGTACTGGTACTGGGAGAGCATTTCACCTGCCGGCCGAGGACGGCCTCTCTGAGCCCAGGTCCCAGGGCCGGACAGGAGACGGCCGAGTGAAGGTTGGAGGAGTGTTCCAGACAGACGGGCAGCATGTGCAAAGGTCCTGAGGTGCGAGCGAGCATGGCTGTTGAAGGCAGAGGCTCTGGAACACATAGCAGGGCATATGCCCAGACGGGGCAGGAGAAGGGACAGGCAGAGCACGAGGCCCCCGTAGCCAGTGAGAGGGTTTTGAGCGGAAACAGAGGAAGACAGGAGAGGGCGTATGATCAGCCTTGCTTCTCATAAGACCCCCCCTGGCTGCCAGATGCAGGACCGGTAAATTGGAACCTGAGAGGGGGCTAGAGCCCTGTGCGCGAGGCGGCCGCTGCTGTCCAGCCAGTGCTGGGGCCGGGGCCAGGCTGGGGGCCCGGGGTTGGGGACATGTGGGCGGGGCAGAGAATCCCTGGGACTGACGAAGGAGGAGGCTTCCAGAGCAACTCCTGTTTCTGGCTGAATGCCGGGTACGTAGTGGCGCCCTTCCTGGGGGAGAAACGTCGGGTGGGGTCGAGGGCCTGGGATCCTAGGGACCCAGGCCAGCATCTCTCCTGGGGGGCCGTGGAGGGTCCCCCATGTGAGCAAGCGTGCTCGGTGAGCTGAGCCCAGGACCCGCGTCCCCAACCCCATCACACGCCCTTGCAAGTGACTCTCCCCAGAGCCCAGAGAATTCTGCGTTGAGTTCCGACTTTATAGTCTTGCTCGGGAGCCGCTGCGCGGGGAGGAAGGCCACGTGGGTTTTCGGAGGCCTCGTGCCCAGAGAGGGCCAGGCCACCTGACCTTACATGCTTCCGCAGGGCCGAGGGAAGGGGCGGGAGGCGGGAGGGGGGGCAGCGCTCGCCACTTTGCCTGTGGTCGGTCACACCAGCACCTGGGAGCCCGGGGCCAAGAAGAACCCAGAGGGCCAGATACGAGGCCTCGGCGACAGGCAGGCTCACTGGGCCTGGCAGGGGGCCCATGTGTCTCCCGGATGTGCAGAAGCGTCAGTCCACGGTCCTCCGTACTTCCTCTGTTAACATCCCCAGCATCCAGTGAAAGGAGAGGCCTGAGGGCCGCTAGCCGTGACGGGAGGTGTTTGGGATGTCGGTGACATGTTTCTGTTGCCAGCTGAGTCCTCAGGGCTGCCTGGGCTTGTTGGGGCGGGGGGCAGACGGGGGTCCTGGGTGGGTGGTCTCCCGTTCTTCCTGGAGAAGGGGTCCTGTTGCCGTCGTGGAAGACGAGGTTGGTGAAGGGCCCGTGCCCGGCCGTGAAGTTTGGCAACGTGCTGAATTATTATTTTTTTTTTTTCCAGAAGACACTTATTAATTAAAAAAGAAAAACTAAAGTGTGCTCATTGGAAAATACAGAAGAGCAGAAAGCAGGATTGCCATGGTCAGGGCAGGGGATAATCCCTGTCTGGGCATCTTTGGTGAATTTCCCTTAGGTCTTTCTTCTGCTTAGGAGTCTGTGACCTTGAAAAGGGTGGGTGAGGGGCGCCTGGATGGCGCAGTCGGTTAAGCGTCCGACTTCAGCCAGGTCACGATCTCGCGGTCCGTGAGTTCAAGCCCCGCGTCAGGCTCTGGGCTGATGGCTCGGAGCCTGGAGCCTGTTTCCGATTCTGTGTCTCCCTCTCTCTCTGCCCCTCCCCCGTTCATGCTCTGTCTCTCTCTGTCCTAAAAATAAATAAAAAAAAAAAAAAAAAAAAAAAAAAAAAAAAAAAAAAAGAAAAGGGTGGGTGAAAAAGAGGTTAGAGTGGGAGAGAGCCAAAGCATAAGAGACTGTTAAAAACTGAGAACAAACTGAGGGTTGATGGGGGGTGGGAGGGAGGGCAGGGTGGGTGATGGGTATTGAGGAGGGCACCTTTTGGGATGAGCACTGGGTGTTGTATGGAAACCAATTTGACAGTAAATTTCATATATTAAAAAATAAATAAATAAATAAATAAATTAAAAAAAAAAAAAAAAAAAAAAGAAAAGGGTGGGTGAGATTCTCCTGACCACATGCAGTTGTGTCTTGATGTATTTCTTACGTACTGTTTCGTCACGCACATTTTCATGTTCTCCCACAGCCCTCGGACATACAGGTTTTTTTGTTTCGTTTTTTGTTTTTTAATTTTAGAGAGAGGGGAGGGGAGAGAGAGAGCATACGTGAGTAGGGGAGAGGGGCAGAGAGAGGGGGAGAGAGAATCCCAAGCAGGCTCCACACTCAGCACAGAGCCCGACTCGGAGCTCGATCCTACGACCCTGGGATCACGACCTGAGCCGAAATCAAGAGTCGGATGCTCAGCCAACTGAGCCGCCCAGGTGTCCCTGGTACGTGCTTTTTTTTTTTTTTTTTTTTTTTTAAATATTTATTTATTTTTGAGAGAGACAGAGACAGAATGCGAGTGGGTTAGGGGCAGAGAGAGAGAGGGACACACAGAATTGGAAGCAGGCTCCGGGCTCCGAGCTGTCAGCACAGAGCCCGACGAGGGGCTCGAACTCACAGACCATGAGACCGTGACCTGAGCCGAAGCCGGACGCTCAACCGACTGAGCCCCCCAGGGGCCCCTACATGCTCTTTTTAATAGTGGCCTAAGCTGCCACCGAGCAGATGTTCCAAAATTTATTCCACTGCTCCTTTGCAGTTGGTTATTTTCAGTTCTTCATGAGCTGTTTTTGGAGTTTAGGATTCTTCCCTTAGGAGGGAGCCTCTCATCAAGGGGGTGAACATGTTTTTGGGTCTGTGCAACGCTGACCTCTTGCTTTCGGGGTCTCTGCTGGGGTAACAGGTGCCTCACGTGAGCGGTTGGAAGGGGTTCCACGGCGGTGTGGGTCAGCGAGTGGTGCTCCTGAAGGCCGCCCGCGATTGCTTTCTTTGGCAGCGAAGGACGGGCAGGGCACCCCTGCGCTGGCTCGTCTCCAACAGGTGTCTCCCCTGGAGTGCCGTGGGTGCTTTCTGGTCAGGTCTCATGGGGCTGAGCCTTCTCCAGGAGGTCACATGTGGCACAGCCCGGCCCGCTGGGACCTTTACTTCCTTCCAAAGGCGTTCCGTGTATCTTCATTATTCCTGCTAATTTACCATTTTGTTTTTGTTCATGCTTTCTGGAACTCTCCAGGGCCCTGGTGCAGAGTTCTGCCTTCCCATCAGGCTCGTCAGGCCCGAGACAAATGCACGCAGCGGTTGAGGGAGGTTGGCTGGGGTTAATTTAAATTTTCACCAACCGAGAAGTTCTGAGCGTGACACACAGGGACGTCGGCGCGTCACTGGTACGTGACAGCTAAGATCCCGTGCAGTGGGGGTGGGGGGAGGGGGAGGGCTGGTCTGGATACCAGCACATGAGCCAAGGACTGAGGGGGCAGCTGTGGGGTGGGGGTTTCTTGCAGAGCCTGCGGTCTCTGTGGATGTGGGGCAGTGACAAGTCCAAGAACTGACCGGGGGTGTCCCCTGGGGCGGCCAGGACAGGGGCTGGGAGGCGAAGGGGTGGAGGGTCTTTCCATCCCAGAGCTGGGAGGGGGGTTAGGACCAGAGTTTGACAGACCTGAATGCCAGGTCGGGGGTGGGATTTTGTCCTCTGGGTGCCAGAGAGCCGTCCACGGTTTCTGGGCAGAGGGGTCTCGGAAGTCACCTGCGGGTGTCAAAGGCCATCTGGCCTGATTGAATTTCATTCCTCAGACGTTCATTAAAAAAAAAAAAAAAAAAAAAAAAAATCAACCGTCACCCTGTTTCTCTGTTACTTATCCTCTAAAATCACTTGGGTTCTTTGGGCTTTCTGGCTGCCTGGACTCTGGAGGAGTGAAGTTGTTTCGGCTTTTGATCGTGAGTCGCCCGGGAGGGACCACGCTGCTTGCGCCCGGGCAGGGCGGGGCACCGGGTCTCCCACCCCCCAGCCCCCCAGGTCGGAGACCCCGGATGTACCACCGAGGCTGTCGGGGGGGGGGGGGGGGGTGCGGATCATCAGCGTGGCCTCGGACAGCGCGCAGGGAGCGGCTTTGCTGGTGGCCCGTCCACCACCCTCGGCCAGCGTGGGGTGGGGGTGGGGGGCTCCTGCCTGCTCCCCCCTCCTCTCTCTCCTTTCCCCTCCTGCTGCTTCCTCCACGTCCAACCCCTCCTCCTCCTCCTCCTCCTCCTCCTCCGGGTCCTCGCCTCTCTCTCCCCCTCCCCCCGTGCCCCTCCCCCTCTCCCCCCTCCCCTCCTGCTCTGCCTCCCCCTCCCCCCCGCCCCGCCCCCTTCCCCTCCGGAGACTCCATTATGGCCACCCACACAATGAGGCGATTGTGAAGGCAGCCCCAGTGCAGCTCAGGAACATGGCGGAGGCCTGATTTCCATGAATAATCAGCCTCCCAGCCAGGTCCGCTGCGGGGCGGCAACCTGAGCCGGGGCGGCTGGCCGGGCGGTTGGCTCTGGGGCTTTGTCTGAGGATGAATAGCCCCTGGCTGGGCGCCACGTCGCCTTGGCAGTGGGGGTGGGGCGGTCGGGGGCCAGAGGCCCAGCCGCGGGGGGCGGTGGCGAGGACCCCGGGAGCCCTTGGGGGGGCATCTGTGGGTGTCCTCGAGTCAGGGGCTGCGGGCTCTGGCCATGCGCACGGGGACACCCGGAGAGCAGCCGTGTTCCCTGCCTCCGGACGGGACGCTGCGGTCGCCCTGGTTTATTATTGTGGCTGTGGGACGTGGCACCCCCTTCCCCCCATTCAGATGAACACTACCCGGGACGGAGCCTCAGTTTCCTCGCCTGTCAAATGGGCCTCCTCGCGCCTCCCCAACTGGGTTGTGGTGGGACAGGCTGGGATGACGGTACAGGGTGCCCAGCACACAGCGGGTGCTGTGTCAGGACCAAGGCCAAGATGACCCGCCCTCTGTGGCCAGCGCAGTGCCCAGCTTGCGGATGGAGAAATGAGTCCCGGGGTGGGGGTCCCTGAGGTCGGTCTGAGCCCCAGGGGGATGGCACCTGCGGGGGAATTGGAACCCAGCACCCAGCCCTGCGGCTGCAGCGACACCTGCTGGCTGACCCCGTTGCCCGGCCTTCCGGGGACGGGGTGTTCCCTCCCATGTGCCCCCATCCCCCTGGCCCCCAGGGAAAAGCCCTGCCCACCCCCTGCTCTCAGGGTCTGTAGGGGTCAGCAGCCTCTGTTCTCCTCGGGCAGACACTATTTCTGTCTCTCGATGGTGTCAGTGGGGAGCCTGTGTGCAGGGAGCACAGTGCGTTAGTGGGGATTTATGAGCCACGATCGGGCTCCCCGGTAGCCTCTGTTTCAAAGACCCTGAGGTGGGAGCCCCACCCTGGAACCCAGAGCCGCCCCCTCTCCGCACTGAGGAGTGTGGACCTTGGGCAGATGACTGAATTTCTCTGAGTCTCAGTTTGCCCACCTGTCAAATGGGAATCAGTATCACAGCCACTTGACTGTGGGAGGGGTGGACGAGTTAGTATCTATAAACACTAGGCCAGGGCAGGCCCCCTCCTGCAGGCCAGCGCAGAAAACAGCTAACTTTCTAGAAGGACAGCCTTCTGTGTGCCCGTGGTGGCCTTGGTAGCCCGTCTGTCAGAGACAGGCTTTCGCCTCTCGGCCCCCGCTGGGTAAGTCCACATGCCTGGCCTCGCGGCCCCGGTGCCCGGGACCAGCTGGGTGGCCACTCCCTAGCCAGACGTCTGTGTCTTCGACCTCTGGATTCATTCACAGGTGCAGATGACCATCCAGGGTGCCCCTGCTCCACTCTTTTCTGCTGGCCCCCCCTGCTCTGGTCAGCTGGTTTGCTGCCCTGGGGGGCCGTCTCCACCTCCTGTGTGGGCCCCCCCTCTGGGCCTCTGGAGTTTCTCATACATGCATCCTGGAGGGCGGAGGCCCTGAGCCGCCAGGCATCCCCAGTGCCCGTCACGCTGAGTGCCATGTGGCACCCACCGGCCGTGAGAGCCATCGGGGAATGGCCCCCCAAGCCGGGCTGGAAGCAGAAGCCAGGCCGTCCTCGGCCCCTGTCCTGTCATCAGGCTGCAGCCCATCTCCCTGCATGAATGGCACTTTTGTGTTTGCCCTGCCGGGCCGGCCCCTCCCCGGGATCTGCCGGGTGGGAACTCTGGCTCCAGAACGAGGAGCCTGGCCCTGTGCCTGCTGCCCCCCTCGGCCCCCCACCAGCGGCCCTTGGCCCCCCCCCCCCCCCCCCCACCGCGGCAGGTCACTGCCCCGGGCTGGGTGTTGAGGGGGAATCGTATTACATGGTTCAAGGTCTCTTCCTCCCTGGCGTTCACGGGCATTTTCCTAGGCCCATGTCTGAGGCTCCCGGAAGGTTAGGCTCTGTGGTGAGGCCCAGTGATGGAAGAGACACCGTGGAAGGGGAGTGGACATATCCAGTGTGACCGTAAGAGCATAGCCCACCCCAGACTTAGGCCCGGGCTGAGGACCCCTAATGCTGCTTGGGGGCTCTGCCCTAGCCCCACACTTCAGAGGACCCAGCTCTGGCTTTCCTTCGCCCATGGCCTGCCTTGAGGCCCAGAGAGTCTGTGGGGCCAAGGGAATGCACCCCCCTCCCCCCCGGAGCTGGCGCCCTACAGCCCACCCCCGCCCCCCAACCCAGGCCACATTCTGGATACTGGGACCCTGTAATTCTGTGCCCAGATGTCTTGAGCTTGCTTCCTGGGACTGAGGAATCTCCTCTCCTGGTCTGCCCTCCCACAGAGGGCCGTGTGGCCAGCGTGTGCCCCTCCCGAAGCTGGAGGGCTGGCAACCGGAGGGGGATGGACCTTGGATGAGCACAGTGGCACCCACACACGCATGCGTGCAGGGGCTCTCGGGGGCCAGGATGGGCCTGTGCCAGGAAGGGGCAGTTTGGGGACATTCCAAATTCAAACCCTGGGCTCGGCCCGTGCTGGCGGAGACTTTAGGGGGGGCCCCGGCAGGGATGAGCCAGGAAGGGTGGAGGGGGTGTCACGGGAGGCGAGAGGGTTAGGCTGGTCTCTTCCGGGGTCTCCATCTGGCTTCTTGGGTGATGCCTTGCTTGAAATCGTGGGCGATGACACAGATTTTTCTGGGGAGGCCGGCCAGAGCCTTCCCTGGGTTCCTGATGGATCAGTGGCCTGGCCAGGAGGCCACCCTGGCAGTTGTGGAGCTGGGTTCTTAGTGGCGGGTATTTCTCAGAGCCATCGGTGGCCACGAAGGCCGTGGGTCACTCGGTCCCGTGGTGGACGGCGACGGCCGGGGTGATCTCCAGCCTCGGCGTCCGCACTGCCCGTATCACAGACAAGGAGGAAGGGGGAGGGAGGCCAGCTCACTGGAGCGACAGGGAACAGGGGCCATGTCGTCATTAACCACAGATGCAGCTGGGGCCAGATGCAAAGCTTTGTGAGCTGGAGATGCCCAGGCCCTGACCCTGGCCTCCCCACGCCGTTCGGACCCGTGCCCTGCATCCGGAGCCCTGCTGTGGAGACTCCGGAGGAACCAGTCTGGCTGGATCCAGTTGCTGAAGCCTGCCTCTCTTCACGCAGTTTATCCGCCTCTGGGAAGGGCCTCGTGGGAAGACTGTCGAAAGTGGCCCAGGCCGCAGGGTGGTGCAGTTGTGGGATCAGAGTGGCGTTAGCGGGAGACCTCACAAGAGGGGCACCCTGGCCCCCGCCGGCCCCTCCGGGCCCCCCCCCGGCTCCCCGGCCGGGCACATAGGGTGGTGAGGCGTGCAGGGGAGGTGGGCAGACGAGAGAAGAGAGGGGGGAATCAGCAGGGCCGTGGGAATTCACTCTGGCGGTTTGCGAAGTGGGCGGCCTGGCCCAGGGTTGGGGGGCTGCTGGGAGGCTGGTGAGCGGGGGCCAGGCTGTGCCCTAATGAGGCATCGTGGCTGCTAACCAGGCGTGGCCTGCAGAACGGCAGCCGGGGGCCCCGGGCCCCAATCAGCTGGGTGCTGCTGTCTCCCCTTGAGCCGGCTCTCCCTCTCTGCAATGCTAAGTGCCTCTTGGTATGGATTGAGCGGCCCGAATAAATCTCTCTGAGACCATCTGGTCTGGAGCATCAAAGAACAGCTGGAGATAACTTTTTTCCCTTCTTTTTAAAACAGGGCAAAAGCACCCACACGTCTGTCTATGAAGTGAGCGCATGTTAGATCCTGGAGAATTTTCTACCCGGTTGATTTTTTGTTGTTTTTTTTTTCTTCTTAAAGGTATAAGGGAAGGGAACTGAGAGTCTTGGTTCTGAAAGGCTGTGCCTTCTCCTGGTCGTCTCAGCATCTGAGGCCAGGAGGGACAGGATGCGTGGGCCAGGCTCCCACCCCTCCCTGCAGCACTCGCGTCCTCCCCCGGCCCATTTCTGCAGCCCGGAGCTCCAGGCACACGCATCTCTGAGCTCTCCAGGGTCCCGTCCCGCTGTCCAGCCAGGTGCACAAGCCAGAGCACTGGCGTTGACCTCGACTTGTCCTCCTCCCAGAGTCCCCAGACACCAGCCCTGCCTGACTTGGCCGCCCTCTGAGCTGGAAGGGAAGGGGTCCGACGGAACTGGCCGTTCTCGCTGGGGCTGAGAAGACAGCTAGAAGCTGGCAGAATCAGGACAAGATAGATCCACGTGCCCTCCACTGGGCCCGTGGACTGAGACCCGGGAGGGGCACTGCCCTGCCCTTCGAGCCACTGATAAGCTGGTCGAGTAGCAGCTGAGTGGACTCTTGTGGTGAGTGGACAGTGAGGGCGTAGTCACTGCCCGGAGAGCTTCCTGGAGGAGGGGGCCCAGGAGTGGGAGCCCTGGAGGGAGGACAGGGTCCTCCTCAAGGAATATGGCAGGAAGCCTTCTGGGTGGAAAGTGGGGGCGCCTTTCCTGGGGACCCAGCAGAGTCTGAGAGCTGGGGGCTAGGATTTACAGCATGGGGAGAGAGAAAGGGGTTTCTGTGAGTCTGCTGCCCCGGGGCATGGAGAGAAGGGCTTCCTCGCTTCCTTCCTGTCTCTTAGCGTCACTTTCCCTTAAACCCTGCTGAGATCCTCCTGGAAGTGAGGCCCCCGCCTCTGACTCCTGAGAACGAAGTCATTTCCGTGGCGGCGTCTCAGTGCCGACGCGGGCCCTGTTCTAGCTGCTGCACCCATGTTAACTCTGACCTCTTGAGTGGGTGCTGGCACCACGCCTGTTGAGGGGTGAGGACCCGGGGCACAAAGAAGGGAGCTAACTTGCCAGCCTTTGACTCCAGGTGGGCCAGCATCCATGCCCGAGGGGACCCTCCCTGGCCCACCCCCTGCCAGCTTCCTTGCTGCCTCCCGCACGGACCTGGCATGCGGCCTCCACCCACTCACGGGGAAGAGCCTCGCACTGGTCCGTCTGGCCACCCCCCCCCCCACACCTCCTCCGCCCCCCTCCGTGGCTTCCGCAAGATCTCATTGCCTGAACCCGCTGTGCTCCTGTGTGCCTCAGTGCCTTTGCACAAGTGGCTCCCTCTGTCCAGATGTCCTTCTCAGGCAACATGCTCCCCACCTCCCCGGTGGAGCCGGCCCCTCCTCTCTCTGCAGGACTCATTTTGGTATCGCCTTCCTGGGGAACCTTCCCTGGCTGGTGCCACCCCGGCTGGTATGGTCCCTCTGTTTTTCGCTCTGCCCAGCCCCGTGTCCTTCTGTCTCTGGGGCAGGCATGGTCTGGTTCGCCTCTGGGTCCCACAGCATAGCCCAGAGCTGGGCATCCCCTGTCCTCTTGCTCACCTCATTCATTCATCCCACAGATGTTTGTTTAGCACCGACTCCGTGGTGGGCATGGAAAATACAGCAGGGGTCAGAACGGAGAGACCGGGCCCTAGTGGAGCTCAGAGTCCGGTGGGGAGTCAGGGAGCAAGTGCCAAGTGCACATCTTCGGTCCACACTCGCGGGGCGTGAGCACTGCCCCCTGCAGAGACAGGACTACTGAGAATCCTGCGTGAACTCGTGAATGAGTGAACTTGTGAAGGGGCCTTGGCTCAGTATCACTCCGCATTCTCGTTCTCCGTAGCCGGTCTTTAGGTTCGAGAGGCCTGGGTCTGGGACTTGGGGGGCTATGCTGTCACCTGAGATGCCGGGGCTGGCGGGAGCCCCCTCAGCCGCCTCCACTGCCCATTCTGAGCGTTGGGGGCCTCACAGCCCCAGAGGAGAGCGTGTTTCCTGAAACCACCGTAATCAGGGGAAGATACGCGGTTCTTAGCTGGGCTGGTCTCCCAGATGGTTTGTCACCGTGCGCGTGTTTCGGGATCGTGTTCTCGCTGATCTGGAAGGATGTGGTTAACGCCTAGAATCGTTTTTCCTGCCGACTCTTTCTCGGACAAACCCAGTAGACAGCTCCGTGTAGGTGGCTGTGAGACCTGTCCTCTCCTTCCATCACTGCCCCCTCCCCCTCCCCTGCGGTGGCTTCTGTGACCCATTTGAGACAGCGGGTGGGCAGGACAACCATGTACGCCTGCGGCCCATCTTTCCCGGCTCAGCACTTAATGACACGGTTTTGTTTACTGTTTCTTGCCTCTGGTCTCATCTCCATGGCACCACTGCAGGTAACGTCCCGTATGCCCAGTATTTATGGGGCAGGCTTACGAGGATGCGTCTGGGGGCCAGTCATGGTCTCACTACCCCCTTTCCCTGCCTCCTCTCCTATTACAGCTCACTCTAGCACACAGACCTCCTTGCCTACCACGCCCCAACCCCAGGGCCTTTGCACTTACCATTTCACAAAATGTCTGCTCTCTACCACCCCCTCCCGGCTATGCACCGCTGTCACTTCTCAGCAAGGTTCCCCTGACCATCTTATTTAAAATTGCAACCCAGGCCCACCCCACACGCTCTCTGCGCCTACTTGGTTTTATTTTTCTCCAGGCCATTTACCAAAGTAGGTTATGTATTCTAGCTACTTATTTGTTTACTGCCGGCCTCCCTGAGTCAGTGTAAGTAAGCTCGTTTGCCCTTTTTATCCCCAGCTTCTAGAACAGTATCTGGCACGTAGTAGGCAATCAATAAATATGCATTGTGTGTGTGACTGTATGCGTGCGTGTCTGCTTGTATCCTTTTAAACACTAGAATCAGGATATTGAATAGCATTTTATTGTGCCAATAAACATAAGAATATCATCTGACGAGCACGAGCACGTCAGAGGTTCCCCAATCGTGCCTTAATAGGTTAGGTTTGTGAGCCCCTCCCCCACCCCACCAAGCAGCGACTTCCCCTTTAGGCCTGTGGTCCAGGGTCTCTGAGAGCCTGGGGCACCAGGTCCATGATGGAATGTTAATGTCGAGGGCGGCAGGCAGGCAGGCACTCCGGGCTGCTTCTGCAAGTGGGCAAAACAGCTCAGACAGGGTAATAAAAAGCAAATCTAATTTGATGTTTCAGAATTAGTGCCCCCGGAGGACCTTTTCAAAAAAAAGGAGCAGGCACGGGGTCAGGGGGAAGACGGTCACAGCGCGGGAAGCGAATTCCCCAGGGACACACAATATCCCAATCGATGAGGCATTCCCAACTTCATTAAGTACCTTACGGCACCTTTTTAATTGTGTCGGGAACTGGGGGCTTCAGGGAGTCATTAATAGGTCGTATCTGTCGGCGATGAGGACGCCTCATAGGGGCGCTTCTTTCGTGTGGCCTCGGGTTCCGTCTCGTCCAAGAGGAAGGCCACATCTCCCCACGTGTCTTCCGTGGCCTCACTTCCTCTGCACGGCTTCCCGGTTCTTGAAATGCGGTAGGCGTGAATTGGTGACCAGAATGCGAGCGGATTCTGTGGGCCACTTCTCCTCTTTATCTGTTGTTGGTTTTTTTTATTTTTTATTTTTACTTATGTCTGAGAGAGGACGAGGGAGACACAGAATCCGAAGCAGGCTCCAGGCTCCGAGCTGTCAGCACAGAGCCCGACGCGGGGCTCGAACTCACGGACCGCGAGATCATGACCCGAGCCGGAGTTGGACGCTCAGCCGACTGAGCCCCCCAGGGGCCCATTTTGTTTTGTTTTGTTTGTTTTGTTTTAAATCTAAGCTGGGGTAATCTCCACTGCCAAGTTTAACGAGACTTTATTAAGGAAGAGTTCAACTCCGTGTCTGGGGTGGTCCCAGTGCCCTACAAACTCTTCCGGGAACCGAGGGTCTCTTGTCCTGATGTCTGAGTATCTGTTCAGCCCGTGAGTCTCCCGCCACCTGCTCTGTTTCCTCTGGCCGTGGACGGACGGGGCCCACGCGAAGATAGGGCTCGGCCATCATGTGCTGAGTCACGGATGAAGGAAAGCCCCGTCTCAGACCAGCCAGAGTGCTGGGCACAGACCTCAGACAGGCCTCTGTCCGGCTGCCACGGAGCTTAGCATCTAGGCGGGTGACGGTGGCGTTTGCTGTGTTTGCTCAGAGTGTCCTGAGGGGAGGAGGCCAGAGGCAGGAGGGCGAGGGAGGGCCCTGCAGCTGGGCGCCCGCTGAGCCGGTCCTGCCCCCGCCTGGATTCACGGGTGCCCTCAGGACTCTAGGAGGTCGTTGTGGTTGTCAGGCTCAGTTTACGGATGGAAACCCAATGATCAGTTTCTTTTCCAAGGCTTCAATCAATCAATCAATCAATCCCCATATACGTATTAGGCACCTACTGCATGCCAGGCATGGTCCCCGGGCTGGAGATAGATTGCGGCCAAGAGCGGGACACCCCAGCTTGACTTCCTTTCCTGTTAGGAGCCCGGCAGGTCCCGCTGTCCACCTTCCCTCTGCTCCCTCCTGCATCGGCTCACAAGCATCTACTTGGGACCTGTTTCGGGGGCCCCGGGTGGGAGAACGGGCGGAGAAGAGGTGGGAGATGGGTGGGTGGCCGGGTGGCCTTCCTCTCTCCCATCCAGCCAGCGTGCTGGTTGAGCAGACCCGTCTCGGGCTGGCTTGCAACATGGCGTCACTGCTGCCCTCCGGGACGGTGGAATTGGTGACACAGCGGGAGCGTCCCGTGCAGGCCGGTCCCCTCTCGGCCTGCTTGTCTTCTTCCAAGAGCCTGGCCTTGGGCAGCGTAGAGAGTGTGAGCCTGGGAGGGAGCAGGGACAGGGGTAAGGGCAGGGCAGGGCAGGACACGGCCTGGATGCAGGGGACAGCCCTCGGCAGAGGACTCCAGCTGCAAAACCCACAGGACCTCTGCTTAAAGGAGAAGCACGGTGAAGCAGAATGTTACAAACTTCTGCAGTCAGAACGCAGCTTCCTGCCGGGGCCCTGGGGCTCCTGCCCCTGGGGGTGCTCCTGGCCGGGATCAGGGCGCCCCGCGGGGGCAGCAGGCAGGTGCTCCTTTACTCACAATAACCCACTCCTCTTTCTTGGTCCCATTCCCACTTTGATCTTTTTTTTCCCCTCAGCACACCCTTCTGATGGAATACAGTCCTGCTCAGGAGGGATGCTTGGCCAGTTCTGAAAATAGACACGGGGCCAGTCTTCACACACGGGGCTCAGCTGCCTGGGGCTCTGGCTTCCTGCTTCCTGCTTCCCTTCCTGTGGTCCCTGCAGTCACACAGCAGGGGGTGGACCAGGAGGAGGGCTGCAATTTGTTAGGGAAAGCGGTCACTACGCCCCGCGCCTCAGGGACTTAGCAGGAGACAGCTCCCTTCCTGTTCCTGTGAATGGCTGGTGTTCGGTGGCTTCCGCGGGTGGTTCGGGGCCCCAGGTGCCACCTACCCGCAGGTCCTGGGGTCCTTCTCACTGCCATGTGGTGGATGCTGGAAGTGAGGTGTGCAGAAGCGTGCAAAGGCGTCCATGGGCTGAGCCCTTCCGGAGCAGGTGGCCCGGTGGTGAGGCGACCCTGAGGGAGAGTGCTGGAAGCAGGGGAAGGGGAGAGGAGGGCAGGAAGGGTGGCCTCAGGGAGTAGGGATGTGCTATGACCGCTGTGTTCATTTCTGGAGATGATATGGTTGGAGCCAGGCAGGTTCACAACAGAAGGGCCTGATGGGGGCATCTGTCACTGTCATTTCGGAACACTCAAAGAGGGGCGCTTGGGTGACTCAGTGGGTTGAGCATCTGACTCTTAATTTTGGCCCAAGTCATGAGCCCGGGGTTGTGGGATCGAGCCCCGTGTCGAGCTCCACTCTGAACGTGGAACCTGCTTAAGATTCTTTCTCTCCCTCTCCCCCTTACCCCACTCTGTAAAATTGAAAAAAAAAAGGGGGGGGCGGCTGGGTGGCTCAGTCAGTTAAGAGTCTGACTTCAGCTCAGGTCATGATCTTGTGGTTCGTGGATTCGAGCCCCACGTCGGGCTCTGTGCTGACAGCTCAGAGCCTGGAGTCTGCTTCAGATTCTGTGTCTTCCTCTCTCTCTGCCCCTCCCCTGCTTGTGCTCACTCTCTCTCTCTCTCTCTCAAAAATAAACATTAAAAAAAAAAAAAATCAAGGAACTTTCCAAGGACTGAGGCTCCCAGCCCTCAGGAGGGGGCTCCCAGGGGCTGGGGGCTGTGTGTGAGTCACCTTGAGTTCCCAAAGGCTCGTGCTGGGGAAGGTGGCTAAGACATGTTCTGTGCTGGCCTGGGCCAGGCCGGGGTCATTCTGCAGGGGGTCTCTGCTTGGTGTAATATGTCCTGCTGCTCGGAGGCCCTCTGGTGGCCCTGACCCTTGAGGGCTGTGGGCACGCTGGCAAGCAGCAAGTGCCCACGGGCAGGAGAACTTGTAGGGGACCCTGGAGGTGGCGGGGGGGCTGGGCTGGGGGACCTGCCGGCACAGGAGTCAGACCTTTGACACAGAAGGAGAGGTGTCCTCAGCCTGCACCTCCTGGGAGATCAGAGCTGTTTCGGTGCCTGGGAGAATGTGAAGCTTCACACCGTCCACTGGCTCTCTTGAGGCCCAGTTCTTGGGGGACCTCCTGTGTTTGGGGGGTTTGGAGGCGGGTGAGGCTCCGTGCCTGAGCCCAGATGCCCAGGAAGGGGCAGAGAGGCCAGGCCTGGCCAAGTCCCAGGCCGTGTCAACCCTGCAGCCCCCTTCCCTCCTCTCCCCTGCCCTCCCCAAACCACTTTCAGAGCCAGACAAAGGCAGCCCTGTGCCCGAGAAGGACACTCGCAGGCCCCGCCTGGGAGGGGATTCCGGAAGATTCCATGCATGACTCTTCTCCTTCACTTCTAGGCAGCCTGGACGTTGTTTTTTTTTTTTGTTTTGTTTTTCTTTTTTTCCGTAACTAATTCATCCAGAAAAGAAGAAAGCAGCTACTTGGATGTGCACAACTTCCTGTCCATTCTCCCAGACGACTCCTGTGCTAAGCCCAGGGCGGGGGCAGCGCTGTCTTGTGTGACAGATGCCGAATCGGAGGCCTGGGGGCCAAGGGCCTGCCCGGCCCCGCCGGGCTGAGCCTGTCTGGGCCTCACACCGCTGGGCTTTCCCCTCCTCTTTCCCCCAGCGCCGGCTGTCCCTGTTTGCGCGTCTTCCTTGGAGGGAGAGGCTGAGGGAGGGTGCTGACAGCTGTTCTGGAAACCGCAGGCGAGGAGAACGGCGTCAGCGGGGGGCCGCAGGGGCAGGGGGAAGTGTGCACCGTGTGGGCGTGCCCGCGTGTGCACCACGTACTGGGGAGAGGGCTGTGCCTTTTTTCTTTATCCACGGCCATCTCCGGGTCCCCTCTGGCCCCTCTGGTCATGCAGCTGGTGCAGTTAGGGTTCAAGCAAGTCGGGGGGTCCGGGTCCCCTCTGGTCTCTCTCACGCACCTCCGCTCAGGCCTCTTCCTGGACTCTGGCCCTGCCTGCCCGCCTGCTCGAAGTCCTCAGGGGCTCAGTGCTCCCCACCCCAGGTTAGAGGCGAGCACTGGGGACCACCCCTGGCCCCGCCTCACCTCTCCCCTTCTCTGTGCCGGCCTCAGGCTCTGTCTGGGTGTTTCCCCTGCGGTCAGCAATTCCCGCTCATTTCTAGGGGGCACCACGGGCAGCTGGGGGCCCTTCTGCCCCACACACGTGGGGTTCGCGAGGCCGAGCCCCGTGCGCCTGCGGGTGTGGAAGCCAAAGCCAGGGGCGGGCCTGGGCTCTCTGCATGCTGTGCACCAGGCCGGCCCTCGTGGGAGCCCACTCTGTTCTTGGGTTGCCAGCACGATGTCAGTCTAGCCTGTTCCCTGGGACACTGGTGAGTTGCAGCCCCTGGTGAAGCCTCCCTCGCTCTACTGCCCTACTCCGCCTGACCCCCGCACGCTGGATTGTGCGTGTCTGGGTCTAGCACCCTGCCAGCCCGGGGGGCCCTTGATGGCATGGATCGCCGTCGCCCGGTAGGGTCTAGAGCCCCGTGTGTGTGCACTTTGGTGCACGGCCATGGCCTGCCTTGGACTGCGGGTGCTTATCTCCTGCGTGCGAACGTGGAAGCAGTCCCAGAGAGGTCAAGTGACTTGTCTCAGGTCACACAGCAAACTGGAGGCGTGTGGGTGATGGACTTCAGGGCTCATTTCCTAGCAACAGGGGACTTGGATTCAGGGTGCTTTCTGTGCACCTGAATGCCACACGGGAGCTTCGACCCTCCTGGCAGCCACAGGTCCGGCATCTTCCTGGTACGATGCTCTGGACAGAAGCCAGCTTGGACTTCACACTGACTCCAGGGAACGGAGACGTGGGGCTCCTTTTCTGAAGCATTTGAAACCGGGGCGCGAACCGAGTCTCCCGCATGGGCCCGTGGCCTCGGCCTGCTGCTAAGTGACTTTGAGATATTTACGTCTTTCTAAAGTTTCTCTGCGATGGGGCTGCAAGGCAATGGGAATTATTGTGTCCGCTCACCGGTTACGATGCGCCTTCTCTCCTCTGGGCTCTGGGCTGGGCTCCCGGGGGGGCAGAGAACCAGCCGCTTGCGTGGCTCCGTGGAGGGGAGAGGGGCGGAGGCTGGGAGAGATTACCCGCGAGCGCTGCCTGGGTCCACGGCTTGCTGGGCGCCAGGCAGGCGGCTGTGGTGCTGCCTTATGTCCTCTGTGGAGCAGCCCTGCTAGCCGGGGATGTCCCCTCCCGAGGGCAGAGGAGGGACCGGCGCTCTGGGGCGGTGGCTGAGTTGACCAAGATCACAGAGCTAAGAAATGGTGGGATTCGAATTCAGAACGTATGGATTTTCCACCCTATGAAGCTGGGAAGGCTCCTTAGAGAAGGTGGAGGGAGTGGGGATTTGGGGAACTCAGGGCTGGGGAGAATGGCGTTGGAGGAGCAGGGGGCCACGGGGGTGACAGTGGGAGGCCAGGGGCCAGAGGGATGGGGGGGGTGGGGGGTGGGGGGGGAGGGCATGCACAGCTAACAGCTCTCCGGCCCCGCCCCTGCCTGGAGTGTCACATTTAATCTCCACGACTCACGGGAGTCGGTGCTGTCTCCTCCCCATCTTAGAGACGAGGAAACTGAGTCACAGAGAGGTGAAATCAGTCGTCCGAGGTCACACACTAAGCGACGGACTGCGCTTTGAACCTGGCCTCCTGGAGGAGGTGGGGGTCTGCTTGGCTGAGGCAGGGGCCCTGGCCCCCTTCTAAGGCCGGGTTCCTGTTCCTGCTGCCAGGACATGTGGCAGGTCCCGGGGGAAGGCACTCCCTTCCAGGCCTTCGCTGCCCATCACCGACTGGGATCTGCAGACGACACGTGGGTCCTGAGGCTTGCAGTTCCCTGAGGGGACTTCAGGGGCCACCGACACTGGGTTCGAATTTCAGTTTAGTGGTTTGAGTAAATGCTAATGAACACATATGCGCATGGGCTGCCTGGTTTGTGTGGGGACCGCGTAAGCGCTCCTCCCTGCTGCCATTGGTGTGCGGGTCTGAGCCCCTGTGAATGTGTTGCTCTGCAAAGAGACTGGAGATTCCAGGCCTGTGTGGGGATCTCGGAGTGGGTTCCCCCCCGGAGCAGGATTTCTCCCAAATATGGAGGCAGCTCTGGGGCGGGGGTGCTGCAGGCGGGCTCAGAGATGCACGTGTGTTGGGGCAACCATCTTGGTTGGCTTGAAAAACGGAATTTACTCCGTCAACTTGCATGCCAACCAGGCACAGCTTCTGCCCGATCTTTCAAGTTAGCTTTTGCAAAAGGTTTCATTCTAGGAGTGGTTTGGGAACCATCGGACTAGGACCCTGGTTGGACTGGAGCAGAGTCTGATTCCAGAAACGCAGAGATGTGGCCCGTGGGACCCCTGGACTTCCTGCAGGTTCACACCGGGTCAGGGGCAGAGGGGGCAGACACAGCTGGTGGGGGGGAGGGCCGGGGGAGGGCTCCTCCACGGCCTCGACCTTTGACATGAGTTTGCCCTGCCTGATCTGGGAAGATCTCAGGCTGCAAAGACGGACTTTTCACGGGAGGCTTGGCAATGTACAGAGAGAGGTGAACCTTTCCTCTGAATCTTTAATGCTGGGCAGTGTATCCTTCAGTAAACCGCTCAGCACGAGCTGGGGCCATACGCCAGCCTTAGGCCGCTGGAAACAGGCTTTATTGAGGTATAACTGACTTGCCATTAATTGTACGTATTTAAAGGGTACAGTCTGCTAAGTTTTGACCGACGTGAATCCCCGAGAAACCGTCACCAGAAGGGAGAGCACATTTATCCCCCCACTCCTTCCTGTGTCCCCTTGAGGCCCCTTCTCCCCAGCCCCCCACACGCTGCCCAGGTGGTCGCGGTCACTGTAGAGCCGAGATTTTCCTTGACTTTTATGGAAGTGACATCGCACAGCATGTTCTCTGTCGTCTGTACTCTTAGCCGGCAGAGGGTGTTGAGATGAACCCGTGTTGTCACGTGTCGATCAACAGTTTGGTCCTTTAAACATTTTTAAATGTTTATCTTTAAGAGAGAGAGAGAGAGAGAGGAGAGAACGAGCGGGGATGGGGCAGAGAGAGAGGGAGACACAGAATCCGAAGCGGGCTCCAGGCTCCGAGCCGTCAGCACAGAGCCCGACGCGGGGCTCGAACTCACGAACCGCGACATCGTGACCTGAGCCGAAGTCGGACGCTCAACCGATGGAGCCCCCCAGGCGCCCCTCATGTTTGACTTTTGAAAACACGGCCAGACTGTACCTTTTGACACTTTCACCAACAGTGAAAATAAATCCCGCTCCCTGCTCCTATCCAGCACTTGGTGTGGTCTGTCTCTTTAATTCTAGCCGTTTGGACAGGTGTGCGGTGGTACCTCACAGTGGTTTGGGTTTGCGTTTCCCTGGTGACCCCTGACGTCCCACATCTCTTTATGCTGATTTGCTTTCTCTAAATCTGTCTTCTTTGGGGAAGTGTCTATTAGAATCCTTTGTCCGTTTTTTTAAAGTCGTTGCTTTTGTGATTGTTATTGGGTTGTGGGAGCTCTTTATATATGCAGGACCATACTCGTTTTTATGATTTGCACGTGTTTTCTCCTGGTCTGCCGCCTGCCGTTTGATTCTCTTCAGCGTCTTTTGAGGAGGAGAAGGATTTAATTCTGATGGGGTGCAATTTGTCAGTTTTCTCTTTTATGCGTTGTACTTTTTGGTGGCATAGCTAAGAAATCCTGTCCTCACGCTCCCATTCTGAACAGTACTCCGTGGGATACCTGACAAATTCCCACTCTGGCCTGTGGACTTGGGGCCCACACCACCTGAGCTGGGGTGCCCACGAGGATTTTCCCTGGGATGTGGAAGGATGACCCCTCAGACACCCTTCGCCCTTCTCTCCTCTGGTCCCTAAGTCCTTTCTTCTCCTGCCTCCTTCTTTTCACTTCTGTACTTGCCTCAGCTGTTAGCAAGACCCCGGCTTTCTTTCTTGGGTGTTAAGGTCCCCAGCGTGGGGGGCCACCATGCCTGGAGCTCGTGCTCTCGTCTGTGCTATGATGGAGGGTGTTTGTGGAGAGGGTTATGAGGAGAGGGTCCCCATCTGTCAAGAAGCCCCTCCCCTGCCCGTCACTGCTGCAGCCCTTGGCCTGGTGGATGGGGTGCACCCAAGAAGAACTTGCTGGAATTGGGCTTACGTGTCTGGGGTAAAGGGGCTCCCGAATTTACCCCAAAGCCCTGTATCTGTTTGAGGGACTCTGGGGGGCTGCGGAAGGGCCGGCCAGAGGCCTCGGCTTGGATCCCACGTGACCTCACGGAGCTGGCCCGGCTGTGGTGGTGAGGTGCACCTCGAGAATGACAGATTGAGCTGCTTCCTCCCCAGCCGGGTGCCTCCCTTCCAGATGTTCCGGAAAGTTCCAGATGCCCTGGGCGGACGTGGATGCCACCGAGAGGCGCCAGCTCTCCGTATGAGCCTGTACGACCTCCGGAAAGGCAGCCTTTGGAGCTGGGCTCTGGGAGGGAACAGACGGAAAATCTTTGTGGGGAGTTCGTCAAGCATGACTGAAATGAGCTCAGCGGCCACGGAGATGCTTCTGTTTTCCACACGAGCAGTCCAAAACTGGAGCAGGGCTGTCTCTGCCCCCCTTGCCGGGAAGTGAAGGCATAGCGTTTGTGCAGGGGCTCAAGGCGTAGGGGGAGAGGCAGCATGGGTTTGGAGTCGGCCTGAATGGGGGTGAACGGCGTTCCCCCCAGATTCGTGTCCACCTGGAACCTGTGTATGTGACCTCATTTAGAAATAGGGCCTCCTAGACGTAATCTAGTTAATAGGAGGTCATGCTGGTCAGGGTGGCCCTAATCCAGTGATGGTGTCCTTCCATAAAAGAGGGGGATTTGGACACAGACACAGGGCGGAGGCCACACGAGGACGGAGGAAGAGGGAGGACTGGCCGCCAGCCCGGGGATACCCAGAGCTCCAGGAGCTGGAAGAGGCGGGAAGGAGCCCGTCCCTGCGAACACCTTGATCTGGGACTTCTGGCCTCCAGACTGTGAGAGAAGAAGTTTCAGTTGTTGTAAGCCCACAGTTCGCGGTGTTCGGGCCCAAGAGCTGCGGGAAAGGGATACAGTGCCTGAAGCCAGGCTTGCGACAGCCGCTTCTTGGCTGCACATGCCCCGGCCAGGTGGCTTTACGTTTATGAGCCACAGTTTCCAGAAACTGAGATCACGATATGAAGACCGTGCAGATACTCTAAGGATCACATGAGCTAACACAGGCAGGGCATGGAGTGGGTGCTCAGCCCACGCAGGGTGCCCTCTGCGTCTGTGGGGGTGACGACTGTCCCACTGAACAGTTATCTATGGAACAGACACCCTCCTGGGCACTCTGGGCTGCCTGGAGGCCCCACGGGGCAAAGTCAGAGCCCCTGCTTGGCTATCGGCCTCAGTCCGAAGCTCCTGGCCTCCTGAGCTGGCCCCTCTGCAGGTCAGAAGCCCCTTTTCTGTAAGGCGAAGTGTGTTCAGTGTCATCGGCATCATGAGACCCCCAGCACCTGTGGACGGTCCCCAGTGTCCAGGCCTCTGGGCTGAACCACGGTCACGGTCGGCCGAGCAGTCGGTGCCTGGCACAGCTGGGCCCGGGGGCTGCCGACCAGGCCTCGTCAACGGGATGTGAGGCTGGGCGGAGGCAACCAGGGCTCCAGGGGCCTTGGGGCCACCTCCCAGGGAGCTGTGGTGGCCAGGCCACTCTATTTGTGGATCCCTGCCGAGCACAGGGCCTGGACTGTGGGAGGACAGGACGGTCAGTTTCCCGAAAGCAAAAGAGCTTCGTTGGTGACGGATTAAATTTCCAGTGCACCCATCCAGCACCAGTGTGTGGAAAGACAGTGGGGTATAAAAGTGACAGATTCAGATAAATATAGCAGGGGGGCACGATCTGGGTGGCACGTGCCGAGACATCATTCATTCAGGTGTTAGACGGATCGTCGGGCACCTCCTGTGTGCCAGGCCCGGGGGTACAAAGATGGAGAAGACACAGCCATTCTTTTTCTCTTTTTATTTTATTTTATTTTTTTTTTTAATTTTTTTTTTTTCCAACGTTTTTTATTTATTTTTGGGACAGAGAGAGACAGAGCATGAACGGGGGAGGGGCAGAGAGAGAGGGAGACACAGAATCGGAAACAGGCTCCAGGCTCCGAGCCACCAGCCCAGAGCCTGACGCGGGGCTCGAACTCACGGACCGCGAGATCGTGACCTGGCTGAAGTCGGACGCTTAACCGACTGCGCCACCCAGGCGCCCCTCTTTTTTTCTTTTTAAACATGAAATTTATTGTCAGATTGGTTTCCATACAACACCCAGTGCTCATCCCAACGGGTGCCTCAATGCCCGTCACCCACTTTCCCCTCCCCCCCACCCCCCATCAACCCTCAGTTTATTCTCAGTTTTTAAGAGTCTCTTATGGTTTGCCTCCCTCCCTCTCTTTTTTTTTTTCCTTCCCCTCCCCCACGGTCTTCTGTTCAGTTTCTCAGGATCCACATAAGAGTGAAAACATATGGTGTCAAGACAGTCATTCTTCAGGGAGGAAACAGGCCCTGTAGTGGGAGGTACAGACGCCAGGCTGCCTGGTTAGTGTTGCCCGAGGGGTGTGTCGGGGGAAGCAGACAGAAGAGTGGACGCCCTGGGTGCACCTGCTGGGGAGGGTGGGGAGAGGGGCTCCTAGGCCGGGGGGGACAGTGAGGTTAAGACAGAGAGGAAAGGGAAGGAGGTGAGGCGTGAAGACAGACCAAAAGACCGCTGTGGCCCAAGCCCGGGGTCACGGAAGGGCAGCAGACAGAACCGGCCTGGACTTGGCCTCTCTTCTGGAAACACGCGTGCTCTTCTCGTCCGTTTGTTTGGAGCAGCCTCACCACCGTCTTTGCGGCCGCTAGTCTTCCCTGACGTTCTCGCCGTCCTGGAACAACGTTGCCAAGGTGGGAAGGTGGGTCTGAGATGTCACTCCTTTGCTCCAAAGCCTTCAGTGGCTTCCCAGAGTCTGGGGCGTCCCTCCTCAGCCCCTGAGCTCCCCGGAAGTTGCCCCCGTGCCGTTCCCTTAGCCCTGATCCCCTTGTCTTCCTCTTCTAGCCGGCAAATCCCAGCAGGTGTTTCCCACCGGGGTCCAGCAGTGTCTTCACCGTGGGATGTCCTCCCCCCACCTAGCTGGGTCCTCCCTGCGTCCCCAGGGATGAGTCCACACAGCTCTCCACACACAAATCACTGAGGCCAGCTGTGGGTCTCTGACTTGTCACCGGCCCCCTCCTCCCCCCAAATTCACGTTTGATGAATCTTGGTGAATGACGCCCCAGCCCCCACCGCGATGGCATGAAAAGGCAGGGCCTCTAGGAGGCGCTCAGGTCATGAGGGTGGGACCCTGCGAATGGGATTAGCGCCCTCGTACAAGAGGCCCCAGAGAGCCCACACCCCGCCACTGCGGGAGGAGGCAGCCGGAGGAGGGCCATCCACGAGGAGTCAGACCCTCACTGGATGCTGAATCTGCCCGCTCCTTGATGGTGGACTTTGCCTCCGGGACTGTGAGACACAAATGCTTGTAGTGTGAGCCCCAGTGGTGGCGTTTCTGCAGAGACGGCTCCACTGGACTAGACCGCCCCCTTGAGAGCAGGACGGCAGTGTCCTCACCTCCTCCGGAGCCCACCCAGCACGCACTCAAGGAAGGAAGGAGCGACATTTGGGAGACACATGGGTAGCAGCTGGGGTTTTATCCAGGAAGATTCCAGAATCTAATGTGGAAGCCAGAAACCTCAGAGCCCCCATCCTTCCCCGGTGAGGCTGGCCCTCTTGTGTCACAGTGACTTTTTTTTTCTTTCTTTCTTTCTCTCTCTCTCTCTTTTTTTTTTTTTTTGCCTGGAGTCGGATAGATGCCTTCATACAGCCACTGCGGGGTGATGGGCTGACGGCTGCTGAGCCAGCCTGTGGGGTGAGGGGAGGCACCAGGCATGTCCCCTCCCTCCAGCATCCCTGGAGAATTGTGGATTTTCTTCATGCATCTTGACTGATCGTTAAGAAATATTAAGTGGAGAGCGGGGTCCCCAGGATCTTGTAAATGGACTGTGTGCCACACAGGGGCAGGTGTGAAGGCCAAGTGTGTGGGCTCCTGCCCCGGTCTTACCATTACCCTTTGTCTCCTTATTCCTCTCCTGCCCCTGATGTAGAAGGTCAGGGCTTCCAGCCAGCTGCCTGGGCTTGATCCCGGTCTCTGCTGACCCCTGGCTGTGTGACCCTGGGCAGGTCAATCTCCCCATCTGTGACCATGACCAGATAGTTTCCGGGGTTACTGAGATCATGCGTGCCGGGCATCTGGTATGCAGTGGGTGCTGAAGACATACTTGTTTCTATTTTCCTTCACGTTACCACATTCTGGGCTCTGGCCAAAGGGTCATGCAGCATGAACTGAGTCAGTGAAGGCAGGAAGTACTGACTGCCCGCCTGCTCCGGGTCGGGCCGGTGCTGGTGCTGCGGCCGGAGAGGGGGACATGCTGGCTCTTGACCTGCAGGAGCTCGTGGTCTGGGGAGGGAGCCAGATGCAGTGGGTGAATCCAAGGTGGCACATCGATTGCCTCTCTCCCACCCGGTCACTTTGCTCGTGCCCTCCTTCCTTCCAGGAGGACCCTTCCCTAGCTGTCCCATTCACAGGTCAGTCCAAATGCTGTCTTTCCTTCTTTCCATGGAGCCTTTCCTTCTCTACAGTGGAAGGGACTCTCTCTCGCTTCTGAAGGCCCTTCCCCTCCTTTAGACCCACAGCTGCTTCTGTCCTCTGGTCATTCATGTCCATAGCTTCTGTACTCGACAACTTACTGCAGGCTTTGTGTCTTCACCTCACTGTCTTCCCCAGCACTGAGGAGGGGTCCTGTCCATCCATTCATTCATCTGTCCATCTTCCCATCTATCCATCACTTCATCCTTCCTTCCACCCATCCTTCCATCTACTCATCCATCCATCCATCCATCCATCCGCCCATCCCCTACCCACCCATCTATCCATAACTTTATCCATCCTTCCTTCCACCCATCCTTCCATCTACTCATCCATCCACCCATCTGCCCATCCATCCATCCATCTGCCCATCCCCTACCCACCCATCTATCCATAACTTTATCCATCCTTCCTTCCACCCATCCTTCCATCTACTCATCCATCCACCCATCTGCCCATCCATCCATCCATCTGCCCATCCCCTACCCACCCATCTATCCATAAATTTATCCATCCTTCCTTCCACCCATCCTTCCATCTACTCATCCATCCACCCATCTGCCCATCCATCCATCCATCTGCCCATCCCCTACCCACCCATCCATCCATCCGCCCATCCCCTACCCACCCATCTATCCATAACTTTATCCATCCTTCCTTCCACCCATCCTTCCATCTACTCATCCATCCACCCATCTGCCCATCCATCCATCCATCTGCCCATCCCCTACCCACCCATCCATCCATCCATCCATCCGCCCATCCCCTACCCACCCATCTATCCATAACTTTATCCATCCTTCCTTCCACCCATCCTTCCATCTACTCATCCATCCACCCATCTGCCCATCCATCCATCCATCTGCCCATCCCCTACCCACCCATCCATCCATCCATCCATCCGCCCATCCCCTACCCACCCATCTATCCATAACTTTATCCATCCTTCTTTCCATCCATTCTTCCATCATCCACCCATCTGTCCATCCAGCCATCATCTATCCTTCTACTCTTTCATCCATCCTTCCTTCCATCAGTCATCCTTCCATCCCTCCGTCCTCCCTTCCTCCTTTCCTTCATTCCTTCATTCTTGCACCCACCCAAACAATAAATATGTATCGAGTATCTCCAGTGTTAAGCATGTGAAAAAGACACAGAAGTGTTCGTTGGGTCGGCTCTTGTTGCTTCTTGAGCACCTACTCTATGCCGGTGTAGCTGCAGCCCTGAGCACACCATGCCTGGGGTAAATGTGCGACTATAAACTGATGGCTTAGGACCGTGCCTAGTAACTGCCCTGGAAGGATTGGCCTGACTGGTTCTTGCAACATGACCCTGGACAAGGTGTCCAACCTTCCTAAGTTTTTACATGGATTAAATGAGATCAGGAATACAAAGTGCTTAGCTTACAAAATGTTAACTCTTGTATTTAGCTATCGAGGATGACGGGGTGAATTATGGGAGAGCACAGAATATTCTGTTCGTACAAGAAATAAATGGGAACCAAGAGGCAGTGCTCTTGTACGGTTTCCAGCCATTCATTCCAAACACGTTAGTGGAAGTCCCATCGCCTCCGTGGGGGGGGATCACAGCTGAGTAAGAGAGGCACCCACCTCCTGCAGGAGAGGGGCAGGACCCCAGGGGCCCCTGATCGCCCCCTCCCACCACCTGCCAGACTCCTGAGGCTTTGGATGAGGGCATTTGGATAGCTCAGGCTTGCTTTTTCATCACCAGAACCGACGCCCCCCGAAGTACACAGGCTTCCACGAGCCCTTCAGGAGAGCCCCCAGGAGTCGGGAGGTTGCACGGAGACCCCTTGTCACTCTCCCCACGCAGCCACCGATTCATAGACCCTTAGGGCCACCAGAGCAAAGCTTCGGGGATCCCCAGTGCCCTGTGGGAAGCAATGTTTACAGATCGACTTGCTCATTCGACAAATATCAACGCACTTACTATGTGCCTGGCCCGGTGCTGGGGACCGGGGACCCGGAAATGACAGCCGCTTGGGGCAGTCGTAACGTACAGCGTGCCCGGTGCGTGGGGGCTGGAGGAGGGGCCTCTGAAGTGAGGTCACAGGGATGAGTGAGGAGTTGGCGGGGGCCGGGCTGGCACAGCACACGGTTCTCACGCTTGGGGGTGCGGAGAGCGGGTCTGCGCAGGCGCAGGCCCTGGTCCCCGCCTGGGTGGGGCTGGTGCGGGGGGCGTGGCCGCAGCGCGTCCCCACAGGCCTCTGTGCGGCCGGGCGCGGCCCGTTCCTCTGCCCCAGCCGGCTTGTCACTTCTTCCTCGGGGGCACGGCAGCGTCCCTGCGGCCCCCTGTGCGTTAGCCCTCATCTTCCCCTGCGCAGGGTGCCTCTTTGGGGCTGTCTCCCAGACACACGGTAGGGGCGGTGCATGATCACCCCCGTTTTCCAGGGCCGAGGGTTAGGACTTCCGGGAAGGCAGGGGTGGGGGGCGGGGGGCTCAACTCTCCTGTTTGTCTTAAGCCTGCTGGAAGGTAGTGTCTTGCAGGTTCCCTGGGTGCCGTGTTGTGAGGGCGAGGCGGGGCTCTCAGAAGTCGTGGGACCACCCACGCCACCCACCCGCCACGGTTCAGCTGATTAAACGGATGTACGGAAACTCGGGGCATATACAGAATGAGTGGTGACGCCCCCAGACCATTTGTGGGAGCCCTGAGCCCAGTTCCTCCGAATGTGGTCTTATGTGACCATCAGGTCTTCACGGAGGTCATTAAGATAACATGAAGCCGTTTGGGTGGCCCTGATCCAGTCTGGCCGGCGTCCGTAGGAGAGGAGAGCAGGATACACACAGGCGGCGTGGGGACACAGGGAGGGGGCGAACGTCTTCAAGCCAAGCAGGGAGGCCTGAGGGAACCAGCTCCCCGCTCACACCTGGGTCTTGGGCTTTGGGACCCCAGAGTCAGGAGACAGTCCACGTCTGTTGTTGAAGCCCCGGGTCTGTGACACTTTGTTGTAGCATCGGGGCCCCTCCAGGCCAGGCTCTCACGTGACTCCTGGGCCAGAACAGCAGTTTACCTGTGACCAAAGTGGGACCTGGCAGGGGCAGCTCCCTAACTCTGCCCCGGCCTGTCTTCTAGGATCTTTACCATGGTTCTCTCCTTTCTCCATGGGAGAAACCGAGGCTCAGAAAGGTTGAGTCACTTGCCCAAGGCTACCCAGCCAGTGAGCAGGGGAGCCTAGACTGGAGCCCACTGTCCCAGGCTCCAGCCTGCCGCCCTCCACCCCACGCCCACTCCTGAGTCCACGATGGCCTGGCCGATCAGGCTGGACACTGCCGGGAGGGCGGGACCTCCTTTGGGTGGGTCTGGAGCCTTTCCTCCCCTACTCATGTGCCATCATGAGAACGTGGGTAAGGAGAGGGAGGGCCCTGGCACCTGGTTGGAGCCCGGACGGTGCAGGTGGGCGCTCCCTGAGTGCAGGAGAGCCGTCTCGGCTTCAGGACAGCTTCTGGTGCCCTGTAAATGCCGTAGATGGATTCACACGCCTTTGCCTCGCGGAGGGTGGAGGCCCCGGGGACCTGGCGGAGATGGGGTTCTCCGCCACACCTGATCTGCCCACCGACCCAGAACGAGCTGTCTGGCTGGCATCAGCCTGGCGGGAGCCTCTCCTCCTGGCCCGGCGGGGAGGGGCCGTTATTTCTAAGTTTGCAAGCACGCAAGACTGCACGCGGCTCGCCTGTCTGGGGTAATTGACTCCGGAGGTGCTCATGGCCATCTAGCATGACTCGCGCCGTCCTGCGGCTTCTCTCCTGTCTCAGCCCTCACGGGAAATTAACCCTCATGTCCCTGTCGCGGTCTTCAATGTTTTAGGGCCTTGGGCGTCAAGTATTTGGAATTTTTGTGTCTGCACAAAGCTCGGAAGCCCAGGTTGGCATAAATGCCCAATCAGTGAATCCAAATACAGAAGTTGGAAGACCAGCCATTTATTCAGCAAGTATGTGTGGGACGCCTGCTACGTGCCAGACTCTGCTCGGCTCTGGGCACGCAGCGGGCGGTTAATCGGGAAAACCCAGCCCTCCCGGAGCTGATATTCTGGGAGTGGGGAGGCAGGCAGTCAGCAGACAAGCATCATAAATATACAGTTTGTTGCATAAGTGCCTAAGAGGGAGACTCTGGAAGGAGTGGGGTGGACAGGCAGGGCAGGGCATGAGGGCAGGTGGGGACAGGAAGTGGACGGCCAGGCAGTGGGTCATGAGCCTAGGGGTCAGGAAGGCGTTCAGGTAGTTTTGTGTGCTAACGCTCTTCCTTCCTACCCCCTTCACTCTGCAGGCAGCTCCCCACGTTGCACACAGGACAGAACATCCCCGAGATGGCCTGCCATGCATGCTGGGTCCCCAGCTGGAGTGGCAGAGGCAGGATTCAAACCCAGATCTCTGGGGCCCTGTCCAGCTCCCTTTCTCTTGTCCCAGAGCTGCCAGGAGCTGGGGTGGGGAGCATCTCCCACAAGCACATGGTGTAAGACCTGGCTCTGGTCTCATGGGCAGGCCGACTCTCCCTCCATGGCCTGCCTCCCAAGGCTCTGACCCCAGGGGTGGGGGCGGGTTTCATGGTGTAGTCCTTGCTTGGGGTTTAAGGTTTCTAGGGTTCTGAGCATGTACGTAGGAGCCCGGTGGTCTTGGTGAAGGCAGCACAGAGCCCTATGTCAGGATTTCGGAGCCCGGGGTTCACTTTCTGCTCCCACGGTTGGCCCACTGGGTGTGAAGGGTAAGGTCACCTCCCACCCACCACGCTGCCCCCTCCCTTCCTTGGTCTTATTTGTGGAGCTGGGTGTCGGCCAGGAGAGAAGGTGCTGGTTGAGCTGGCCTTGAAGTGTACATAAAAGGGGAGAAGGCTGGTGGGGTGGCATGCTGAGTGGAAGAAAGTTTTGACGAAGGCTCGGGGGCAGGAACAATGGATACGGGTTCAGAGCCGTGTCCAGACTGGTGTGAAGGATACGGGAGGACAGAGGCTGGTGCCAGGCTAGATTTGATAGCAGCAGGAACCATAACCACATTCACTGAGCACCTACTATGTGCCACACACTGGCTGTTCATTTTGGTTATACAGTTTTGTGTTTGTTTTTTGTTTTTGGGTCCTTAGGCGATCCTGACAGTAGGTGCTGTCTACATGTTACAGATAGGGGAACTGAGGCTAAGGGAGGTAGGTCACTGAGGGCCATCCGGCCACCTAGTATGCGGCTGAGATTCTGTACGGTCGTCATCTGGTCCCGAGGTGCTGGTGCTAAATGGGTCTGTTTGGTGTATGGCCTTCAATGGGAGCAAGGCATTGCTGGTGCTGGAGGCTCAGTGGGGAAGCCCAGCCTGCCCTCAGGGGCCCACAGACCCCACATTTCAGGGTCTAGGGCTTGGCCTTGGCTCCCCTGAACGCACGCTGGGGAGTCAGACATGCCTGGAAGGACCTAGTTCTCCCGCTGACTGCCAGGTCGGCTCCGACAGCTCCTCTTGTCTTTTCAGTGCCTGGTTCGGTCTATAAAATGTTGATGGAATCTTCCCTTTAGGCTGCGAGGAGACAAGATGAACCATTATTTCAGTAACTGGTGCGTAATTGGTACTTACTCAGTGGGTGTGATTATTAAACTGTTTCTTACAGAGCCCCTCATCCATGGCCTGACTGTTCTTTTTTCCCTCCAGGTTTATTCAGATAGAATTTCCATTCCGTACAGGGAACCCTTTGAGGTGTGCAGTGCTATGAATTTCAACACACGTCTGGTCATATCAGCCCCACTGCCATCAGGACCTAGAACAATCTATGGTCCCCCAAATTCCCTCGTGTCCCCTTGTCAGCCAGCCTTCTTCGTTCCTGCAGCCCCTGACAATGACTGGTTTTGTCTCTATACCGCTGCCTCTTCCAGAAGGCCTTGTAAGTGACTACACGATTATAGGTATGATCACAGTCTGTAACCTTTCGAGTCTGGCTTTTCTCACTTAGCACAAAGCACTTGAAATTTATCCGCATTGTAGCTCTTATCGGTTGTTTGTTTTGTGGCTGGGTGGTGTTCCATTGTGTGGGTGGACCACGGTCTGCGCTTTCTCATACACCGTCTGGGTTATGTTGTTGTTCTTTTCAATGTGTCTTGTAATTTTTGATTGATTACTAGACATTGTGTGAAGCCTGGCGGTAAAGAGTATTACGCCTGGAAACAGGCTGTCCTCTTTTATCAGGCTGCTAGTGTGGAGTGTTTGGTCCTCCTATGAATTGAGCTGGGTTTGGGTTTTATTGTTGGAAGATCAAATTAGACCCCTGACTTGTCTTAGCTGGCTCACATGGCATTTTCCAGCATTGAAAAGGCATGAAGTTTAATATAAAAATCTGCATTCTAGCTTCTTTTGAAAAATCAAACTTTTGGTAACCCTGGTCTTATGTTGCCACCTTCCAGCATTCATCTTGCATGGACTAGTGGCTACCCTGCCTCCAGTTGGCAGGGGGAGGGGGTATTCTCTCCACTTGGCTGCGGGCCCCGTACTCCCTAAAGCTTCACCCCTACCGTGCTTCTCCTTAACGTTATCTTCCTGGTTCTTACAGATGGTTGACTTTGTGGAGTCAGATACTGAGTGATCTCTTCTTAAAATGGTAGGGAAATATGAGGTGCCTGGGTGGCTCAGTCGGTTGAGTGTCCGACTTCAGTCATGATCTCACAGTTTGTGAGTTCGAGCCCCCCGTCGGGCTCTGTGCTGACGGCTCAGAGCCTGGATCCTGCTTCGGATTCTGTGTCTCCCTCTCTGTCCGCCCTTCCCCACTTGCACTCTCTCTCTCTCTCTCTCTCTCTCTCACACACACACACACACACACACACACACTCTTTCTCCCAAAACCAAACAAACATTAAAAAAATAGGGAAATATATGTGTTACTTCAAAGAGGATTTCTACCCCCAATGGTTAAAACTGGAGATTTTTAGGAAACTCCCTCCAGGGAGCACTCCTTTCCATACTAGTGGTGGCTAGAGGAAGATCTCACCTTTCATGATTCTTCTTGGGCTTGTGTGGTATGTAGCACAGGGGCTCCTGTGCCCTGTGCCATCCAGAGCTGTGGTTTTAGGGGTGGACGCTGGATCCCCCTAGAAGAGAGAGCTTTTTACTGATGCCTGGAAACAATGAACACGGAGAAGCCCAGCTTTTTCACCTCCACCTGGGGCGTGTGATATCACCTGCTGGGAAGATTCCCATTTGACAGTTTATTTAGAGGACGCGGCTTTCCGAGTCTGCTGCCAGATGGCCGGGGCGGTGGCTGACGCTCGCCAGACGGCTACTCACCAGGGATTTAGAAACGCAAACACATCTGCACGTTTGGATGAGCCGCTGTTTCCGGATGGAAGGGCAGGGCCTCATGACTCTTTGATGATGTTGGCCAGAGTTACCCTGAGCACCGTGGAGATGGGGCCCCTGTGTCACCGTCACGTGCCCACAGAAGGCTGGAGAAGGTCGGGTTGGGATGGCCAGCATGAGCACCCCATCCCGGGTGGCGCTGACGTCCCCTAGCTCAGTTTACCTAATCACTTAAAGAAAGTGCCTGGTACGTAGCGTTCTTGCATAATGGTGAACAAAGCAAAGTCCTGTGTTCACGGGGCCGACACTGCAACACGGGAAGGGGACAATAAAGAAGTAGATAAGTCTGTCAACCGGGTAATTTCAGACGGCCGCAAGTGCCCCAGAGCGGGAGGAGCAGAGCCAGGAGGTACAGGGGGAGAACATTCCAGGCCAGGCAGGGGGATCGTGTCTGTCCAGGGCCAGGGTGAGCCCGAGCGTGAGGAGGGTTCTATGGGGTCTCGCGTGGGAGTGGTGAGAATTGATGCACGTTTCACACGGCCGCCCTTTTGACCTTTATTTGCTCTCGGTGAAAATGCAAAGCAGTTGGGACCCCTTGGCCCCTTCCTCGTGAGTTTCCCCCAAGAAACAGGCCGTTTCCTCCCTGAGCCGTGGGGCACGAAGTGTCTATGCCATCAGACAGGCCGGGCGCCGAGCGGGCTGTGCGGTGCGGAGGGGGCGGGATCCGATGGCCAGGGCCCCGCGACCCGACACTTGTTCTCACGGGCAGAGACGGACATGAGTGCACAGGCTTAGGAGTGGGAGCAGAGGGGACAGTGAGGGTGGAGGGGGTACTGGGCACTGGCGGGCCGCAGGGCAGCCCAGGAGGGGGACGCGGGGAGCAGAGAAGGTGCTGGGCCCTGCGGAGGGCGGGGCCGTACAGGGGGCTTTGCGAGGCGAGCCCGCGAGGCCGGGCCTTTTATAACTGGCCACAACGGGGAGGAACTCTGACCACATCGTTTGTCTGCCTAAAGCGTGGCTCTCTGTTGCTTATGGAATAAAGCCCGTGTTCGGTGGAGCGGCCCGGCCCGGCCAGCCCTCTGCCGCTCCCTGTCGTGCTGTCCCTGTGCCCCATCACACCCTCCTGCCCTTGGCCCCGGCTCACGCTGTTCCCTGTGGATGAGATGTGTTCCCTTTCCTCCCTCTTTCCGCCCAGCTGCTCCCGGCTCCGTGCGGCCCTGCCCCTGCCCCTGCCCCTGCCCTCCTCACTCTCTCCGTCTGTGTCTGTGATGTGCCAGGCTCCCCACCGCGCCCTGGGCTTCTCTGGGGAAGAAGGCCCGTGTCCGGTTCACCTCAAGCTTTGCCAGGGTGCGGAGCTGTGCCCACGAGGCCCCGCTGCACAAACGTCGCCGAATGACTAATGTGCGGAAGAAGCTGGAAATGCAGGAGGGGCAGGGGTGCCCCGAGAGAGGCAGTGACTCCCCCCTGCTGCTTGTCCAGCCCCTCAAAAGTCACAGGGGCTCCCCACGTCCTCCACTGAGCATGGAACCTTGCAGACCATCTGGATTCAGACGCGGGAGGTGCCGTTCTGACTTTCAGATAAGGAATGGAAAGGAGGGGCTGGAATCCCGGAACCCAGGGTGCCCTCTGCAGAGAGCACCCGGGCTTGGAGAGGGCTGGCCAGCTGCAGCCTGGTGCCTGCCTCCCACCCCCACTCCACCCTAAGGCCAAGGGTTTAGCTGCTCCTGAAATCTTCCATATCCTTGAGGAGCCCCCTCTTTTTTTTTTTTTTTCATAATGTTCTGGTATTTCTAGTTCCCATAACTGTGCATTTGCCAGGCATTGTAACAGGTAGGAAAAGTCTATAAATTTTGCATTATTACACAGTTGTCACTTAGCAGTGATGTCGAATGTTGTTTGTATGTTCGTAACTGCCTCGTTCCACAAATGGCTTTAGGGGATTTAAAGTATGTATTTTTATACTTAACTAAAATAACTAATCGTTGAGGGAATTAATATGAAGGGCACTTCATGGTAAGAAGAGAATAAAGCTACATGTAAGATGACCATCCTAGCAGCCAAAGTGAAAAGGGAAACTGGATTAGGTACAACAGTCCTGGGCCCATAGATGAATCAAGGTGGCAGTTCAAGGGAGTCACAGATTTCTTTAGGTGCAGGGACTGAGTGAAATGTAGCCTGTGGGCCTCCTGAAGGCAGCTTGGTACAGAATTGCACTGCTGGCCTAAGGGATTAAGATATAGTCCTTGACTTTGAGGAGGCTGGGTCAGATTCCCACCTGCGTGGCCCTGCAGCTGAAGGCAGGTGAGCTGGGCTGAGTGTCGGGGAGGCCCGGCGGGTCTGGGGGGGAGCTGCTTGTAGGGGTGGCCGTGCCCAGCTCCACGGAAGAGAAACAGGGCTGGTAAGAGCTCACTCTCGGGTTGAGGGGCCGGATGGCGTCCCGGTGGCCGTGAGAAGGCGTGTTGCCAGTGTCCCTCCTGGTGTCCATCCCGGTCTGCTTCTTCCAGGTTCGTGTTCTCTCTGAGTTCCATTCCAGTCTCACCATCTCAAAGATAGGAGCACGGCCCTGTTCTCATGGGAGCCCGGGGGGCAATGTTTATAAAGCTTGAGGAGACGGGAAAGCGTCTTGTAGCCTAGGTTGTTGTTGGAAGGGCTGCACTCTTGACATAGGTATACACCACAACCCTGTGTGTGTGGGCGGGCGGGGGGGGGGGTGGACAGGGACCGCCGAGGTCCCGTCATCTGCGGCTCACCCCCTCCTGGTGTGCAGTATCTCCCGCAGGAATCTCCTGTTTTATGGACATGTACTCCGAGCTCAGAGAGGTGGGCACCCAGACCCCACAGCCAGCTGGTGGCGGGGCTGGGATTCAAACCCAGGCAGTCTGGCTCTAAAGCCCATTCTCTTTCCACTAAGCCAGGCTGCCTCGGCAGAGTCCCCGGCAAGATGGCTTTGGGTTTTGCTCCGCTCCCTCTCCCACCCGGGTGTCTCTGCAGTGATGGCCTATCACGTGGGTGGTCGGGGTGAAGCAGGTGGCTGCGGGGAGCTGAGGCAGGGCTGCAGAGCGGGGAGGGATTCAGAAGTACTGGGGCCTCATGGCGGGGGGTGAGAAGGGCTGAAAACCCCTCCCACAGGCATATGGCAGGAGCCCCCAGGCTCCGATGGTGGGGGGGGGGGCGCTGGCGGGGTGGGGACAGGAGGGCTGACGGCCTCCGCCACCAGCCCGCCCAGCTGTCAGGCGAGGATGTCCGCTCAGAGCCGCAGGGCAAGCCCGTGACAAGTGGGATCTCGAATCCTCTCTCCTCCCTCCCCCCTCCCTCTGTGAGCCCTCCGGGTGGGGCTGGCGTTGGCTGCACTTACACAGGAGCAGGCCCAGGGTGGGGACCTGGCAGGGGCCCTCCTACCTGGGCCCCTCCCTCAGTCGGGGGCCAGTAGAGGCACTGGGTGGGGAGGGGTGTGGGGCGGGGGTGAGATGGGGGTAGCAGGCCCTTCACGTGTGGCTGCAGCACCTACTAGCGGGCAGCCCATTTCACCTCCACGGGCCTCAGTGTGTCCAGCTGTAAAATGGGACTTGTGGCTGGTCATCACGAGGTTTAAATGAGATGATGTGGGCGAAGACCTCCTAGTGGTACCCGGCGCCCAGGAAGTGAAAGAACAGATGAATGAGTGAATGAATCAACGAGCGAGTGAGAGCACGAACGAAAGGAAGAGAGCAGGCAGGAGGGAATTGCTGGAGGAAGAAGGCTGGTTATCCGTATCTCGGAGAGGAGACATCCAGGGGATCCTGGTGGCCTCACAAATCTGTAGGACTCCCAAGGGGCCTCTGCCGGGCGCCCCGAAAGTGGAGGTGGGGCTGGGGGACAGCTCCATTGAGCAAGGATTTCAGCCTTCACTGTATGGCTGTGGGCCAGGCTTTCCTGCAGAGGGTGTGCTCCCCGTCCCTGGGGGCGTGCAGACAGTTCTGGAAGGCCACTTGGCAGGGCTTTTTCAGGCACCTTCCTCCTCCGGTTGGGGGACCAGACGGTCACAGATGGTGTGACTGCAGAGTTCCCTCCCAGCCTGAACTCTGGGCTTCCCCCCAGGCCTCCCCTGCTCCTCTGGTACAGAGATGTGGATGGGCCACTCATCATTTTGCAAGCAGCTACTGAGCAGCTACTGTGTGCCAGGTGCTACCTTCAGAGGGCTTACCGTGGGGGTGGGGGGGAGGGGGAGGCCCAGAGCCCCTGAGTAGAGGGCGTGAGAGTGACAGGGAGTGCTTCTCAGAGGGGGTGTTCTTTGGATGGGGAAGCAGGGAAGGGTGTTCTGGATAGAGGGCTCAGCACTGGCAGAGGCTCAGAGGCAGGTGATGGCGGGCTGTTCTGGAGCCTTTGGAGCAGAGTTTGAATCATAAGATAAACAGTGGGGGCTGGAAGGCCCAGGAATGTTAGGGTCAGGTTAGGAGGACGTAAGACAAGGGGCTCTTGTCCTGCAGGCCGTGGCGTCCGTCACAGGGGTCTTGAGCAGGGGGGTATCAGGGTCAGTTCCACAGAGTGCTTCTTGAGCAGACCCTGGGCAGAGACCGCCCCCCCCCCGTCTCAGCTTCCTCACTTGCCGTGGGGACATCGGGGGACCCCGTTGTCATGAGGCTGCAGGCCCAGAGTTGATGGCCCTTGATTTTCCTTCCCCTCCCCAGGCCTGAGTGTGAAACACCACTGCCCAAATCGCTGCATAGACCGACCCTGTGCAGCCTTTTCTCTCAGGCTGAACCCCAGCGTCTTTGTCCAGGTCCGTTTGGAGCTGCGGTCAGCCGCCTGAGGGGCACCGAGGCTCAGAGGGGCCCTCCCGGCCCAGCCCTACGGGCCCCGGCTCTGACACACGGTGCAGGTGGGTGTGGATGATGTCTGCACTCTGCCTCTGGTGAAGGGGGTAGTGGGGGGGCTGAGGAACGGGGTGCAGGCGCCATGCCGGGCCCTGGGGCTCCCGGAACTTTGTGTCCAGCGTTCGAGGCTTCAGAGTCAGGTGCCCACAGTCACTCCTGTGTCCCTGTCCCTTTGGTCACCACTGCCCCTTCCCTGGGTCTGAGTGAGGTGTCAGACCTTTGCCAGACACGACTGGCCCCAGGTTGAGAGTCCACATGCTCTGAGTGGCCGGGTTTGGGGCTCCCGGGGCACACGTTCGGCCCCAAACACAGACTCACGCTTCTTAGCACATGGCATCCGCCTTCTGGACCCGGGAGTCCAGCTACACAGTGCGTGTGAGCTTGTGACCTCTGGAGCTGAAAGCTGGACGGGAACCCTGGGGCCATCATCCTGTCCCCTCCACTTGGGCTTTACAAGTAAAGACACTGAGGCACATGGAGGAAAAAGAGGGAGGCCCCCGAATGCATGCTGTCTCTTCTATTCCTAGAAACCCTGGAGGGAGGGATTGTTCTCCCAGTCCACGGGGGAGGGGACTGGGGTCCAGGGCCCCTCGGCTGTGGGGACCCCTGGCCGTCACCCTCCGCGCCCCTCTGCCTGAGCCCAGCCCCACTCATTTTTCTCCACCAGGCGCTTCTCAGCGCTTTGCTGTTGTGGCTGCACAGGAGCCAGAAGCCTGCAGTGGTGACAGTCTGCTGTCCTTGTCACCCTCCAAGCTCAGGACGGGAGGGGGGCTGAAGTGCCGTCCCACTAGGCCTGGCCGGAGGCCAGCCGTGCTTCCGCGGGCCCAGTGTCCGGCTGCAGGAAGTGCTGTCCACGGAGGTAGAGGGGCAGGGCGCTGGGGGGCAGGGAGGGGCTGGCGCGGGGCCAGCACCCCCTCGCTCTGAAGGGCCCCATTGATAGGTGGGTGGCAGGCAGTCAGGATGCGGTGGCCTTCCTGCTGTCCCCCGGCCCCCGTGGTCCAGGGGCCTGCGGGCCTCCGCGCTGCCCGCAGCTGCTTGGCAAGGGTTCCGTCACCACGACGTGGGGCCAGCAGTCCCCCTGTCCCTGTTCTGACCTGGCCCACTGGAGAGCTGGCGGGCCTGCGGGGTTTCCTAGGGCTGTGTCTCCAGGCGCCACAGCCGGGCGCTTACGCCAGCACGATTCCTTCTTCCGCAGGTGCGGAGGCCGGAAGTCGGGGGCGCAGGTGTTCTAGCCTGGGTTCCCTCTGCGGCTCTGGGAGAGAACCTGCCTTGTCTCCGCACCTTCTGGTGGTTCCTGGCCACGCTTGGTGTGCGTTGTCTTGTGACTTCATCAAGGCTTTCTTCCCGGCGTGTCCCTGTGCCCAAACCCCCTCTCCTTCCTTTTCCGAGATGCCTGTCATTGGATGAGGGGCCCCCCAAATCCATGGGGCCTCATCTTACCTTGATTACACGTACAAAGCCCCTTTTTCCAAATAAGGGCACGTTCTGAGGTTCTGGGTGCACAGGAGTCGTGGGGGATGCTGGTCAGCTGACTCCAGGTAGCACCCCTCATCAGCACCCTGGCCCGGGCCCAGCTGCTCCTGTGGCCCCCGGATCGTCTCCTCCACATCTCTGTCCGTGCATTCCTCCTGGGGTGCCCTCTCTCTCAGGTTGGCCCCTCACGACCCTTCCTGCCCTTCAAGGCTCGGCCTCAATGTGGCTTTCTCCACGAAGCCTCCTTCCTTTCCCAGGCACCCCGAGGGCCCTGCCCATTGGGCTTGTCTCTCTCTGGCTCCTTCTTCTCTCCATCTTCAGAGGTGGGGCAGGGGTGGGATGCCGGGCATCAGGGTAGGCTTTTGACATAGGCTCACCACCGAATCCTCTTGGCCACCCTAGGAGGCAGGTGTATGATCATTCCCATTCTACAGATGAAGAGACTGAGGCTCTGAGAGGTTAAATTGCTTTTCCTGTGGGGTCGAGGCTTGGATTCGTTTGGGTCCCTTCAGTGAGTGATCCTCCTGGGCTGACAAGGACTGGTCCTGGGCAAGAGTCTGGATTTGGCTTTTTTGAGCATCTTATGCGCTCTGCATTAGGGACCTAGCAGGACCTAGAGGTACTTCCCATCTCTATGGGCCCTGTCCAGCAGCCCTGCTCACCAGGCACACCGGTCAGCTCAGGGCAGGGCCCCAGGTGGCCCCACATGGACCACCCTGGGCCAACAGCGGTGGTCAGCTGGGGTGTGTTCTCCCCAAGTCACAGGCTTGGAACTCTTCTGGGCTTGTGTCCCGGCTCTGGGAAGGAACTGGGGACTCCTTCCAAGGCTTGTGGCTCAGAGCCCTCCCGGGCAGGGGCACCACGTCAAACGCTGCCACTGAATAGAGGTTTTGAGAGACCCACAGAAGTCCTCCGTGGGCAGGGCCTGGGTTCTGAGGGCAGTCTGTCTACCTGTCCATGCAGGGAGAGTGGAGTCAACGCTCGGCTTAGCTGGGAGACCCGCTTGGGCCCGCAGCTTGTGGGAGCCCCAGCGGCTTTAGGCAGAGCCAGATGTTGAAAGGAAAGTGCTCGGGCCCGCGGAGGACAGCTCCCTCCGGCTCTGTGAGCCTCGGGGAGGGACCCTCAGTATCTGCACTGCCGATCACACATGCAGCTGAGGGGTCACCCGAGTCCCTGGACCCAGGACCCCTGCCCTGAACAGCAGCCATCGGGGCTCAGCCTGTGGGAGAGTCCAGTTCACACCAGGCCTGCTTTAGCGAAAACCTTCCAGACAATTCTCCTGCAAAACTCGTTTCTGGAGAGGAGCGTGACGTTTCCTGTTTCTGCTCTAACAAACGGCTGCGAGGGTAGTGCCTGAAAACAGCACGAATCTGTTCTCCTGCGGTTAGTTCTGGAGGCCAGAGTCTGACATGAGTCTAACGGGTCTGGACCTGAGTGGTTGCAGGACTGGCTCCTTCTTTCCTGGCCTTTTCCAGCTTCTGGAGTGTCTGTGTTCCTTTGCTCCTGAACCTACTTCCTGTCACACGTGCTGTCCCCCCGCGCCCCCACTCCCCCGCCCTCGGTACACAAACCTCCCTCTGCCTGACGTTGTTGGGACACCTGTGGCTGGCTCAGCGCCCACCTGATAACCCCGGACAGCCCCCCTCCCCCACGGCAAGATGCTCCCCCCGAGGCCGTCCGCACACTTTGCTTTTGCGACATTAAGGCTACACGTTGGCACTTTGGGGGTTGATGTGGCTATGTTTTGGGGGACACGAGTCAGCTGACCACAAGGAGCCTCTTGGCCATTTCCAGGTCAGGGCGGCTGTACGGGCATCCGTGTTCTCCCCCGGGGGACAGGACGTGGGTTAGCCCTTTCCACTTGGTGTGGTGCACCCCCACCCCCCCCCGAATTTAGAAATTTGGAAATAGAACGTAGAATTTGGATACGAAGAGAGGCCGCCGACCGCCTTCTGTGCGCCACACTGCCTGGGGCCTCCCCCTGCCCTGAGACAGATTTCACCTTGACCATATTATGGAGGAACTGAGACTCAGAAGGAAGGAAGGTTCCAGAGGCCTCCTGGCAAGTCCCTGGCATACTGGGGTGCTCGCCCAGACCCTCCCAAGGTTCTCCCGCCAGGTTTATGCCAAGGCCCAAGAGACTCCGTGCTTACTGTGGTCTGGGGCAGGGGGAGGGCAGGGGGAGGCCAGGGGAGGAGGGGGCCCCTCACCCCCCCGGGAGCGCTCTGGGTTCCCTTCTCCTTGTTCTGGAAACTGCCGGGGGTCAGCGTGGGACTCGTGTGACACGAGCCCTATCACACTCTCTGGGCCTTGCGTTCGAAGGTTCTCCGGGCAGGACAGGAGTGGGCCGGGGTCTTATTCTTCGAGGCCCAGGGATGGAGGGGTGGTGCTGGGTCCTGGCCGCTCAGAGCTGCAGTTAGGAATGTCCACTGGGTCCCAGGCTGCCCGTTGGCATCTGCAGTGTGTGCCTTTGTGAAGCTGGAGAGTGACAGGATCCACAGGAGAGGGAGGCAGGGGCTGGGGGCTCTTGAGAGACCCTGGTAGAGGGGCTTGGGAGCAAGTCCAGGATTGGTTTAAAAATCAAGCAGGGCGTGGGAGGGGAGGGCCCACCTTTAAGATCCTCTAAAGCAGCGCTTTTCAGATCTTGATACGCCCACGGCCCCCTGGGACCTTGTTAAAATGCAGGGTCTGATTTAGTGGACCCTGGTGAAGTCAAGACTCTATTCCTAACAAGCTCCCAGGAGACCAGCGAAGCGGACCAATGAGCTCTGTGAGGGGAAGGCAGAGGGGTCAAGGGCGTGCGTCCTTCACTTCACTGGAGTGAACCTCCAGACCCCTGCTGGGCGGGTGTCAGGAGCCCCGTGTGACAGATGGGGACACTGAGGCTCCAGGAGGGGAATGATTCGGCAAGATCTCACAGGAAGGGTGGGGGCTGGGACGCAGACCCGTCTCCAGCATCCACCCTGCCACCGGGCCGTCCTGAGGGTCACTGCTGCCCCAGGTGGACAGCCAGTCTCCTTCCTGGGGAGGGGGAGCTGGGGGGATGTGGCCTCCTTGTGAACGAACATGCACAGGCTAATCATGGCTCAGAAGGAGAGAGAGGAGAGCTCGTGTTTAATGAGCACCTACTAGGCTCCAGGCACCTGTTTTGCCCCATCCGTCCTTGTCACGGGGACAGCACCCCGTCTGGCTCCGTCAGTACTCGGCACACAGCAGGTTCTCAGGAAAGACCTGTCACGCTGATCTGGGGGGCATCTCGCAGCCAGGCCCCGGGTGACCAGAGTGCCCGCTGGACGTGGCCCCAGCCCTGGCGGCTCGGTCCGGACGTTTCAGCAGCTCCCCACGAAGCAGCACCTTATGGGCGCCCGCCGGCCCCCGCGACGGTGTCTGTTTTCCGAGTGGAATGCTGTTGTCCACGCGGAGAGGGTCACGGCCAGCCGTCTCGCTCAACCTGCCTCCGCCTGGACTCAAGCGGGGCGCCGAGGAGCCTCGAGAAGCTGGCTTCCCACCTGCCCTCTGGCCCGGGCCTGGGAGGCGCAATCTGTGATCCAGTAGTGGAACGTGGCTTTGGGCCCCTCGAGGGCAGACTGCCACCCACAAAAGGTCTAGACAGACAGTGGGGAGAGCCCGCTGGGAGGAAGGATTTAAAGCTCAGCCCACTTGTGGGGCCCGAGCGGAGGGAGGCAGGTGGAGGAGTCGTACCAGGGGTGGGGCTGGCACCCCTAGGGCAACACGCGGTCACAGACACGGCCCCTCCCCCTCCCGGTTGCCCGCGGACTCAGAACCTCTGCCTTCGCCCGAGCACAGGGCCCCCGGCCACTGGACACCGGGAGCTTTGGGTTCCGCTGCACTGGGTTCAAGTCCCCGCTCTGCTTTTTACTGCACGTGGCCCGTGGTCCAGATGAAGCTTCTACACCCAACAGGGAAAGAGTGACACGTGGGTGGCAACGTGGCGCTGAGGGCCGGGGTGACATGCTCCGCGTGGAAAGCATGCAGCTCACAGCAGTGCTAGGGAAGTGGTTCTCCTCACGCTCTTGTCAACCGTGGTCGTCACGCCAGGACAGGAAGCAGAGGGGATGGGGCTGGCCAAGGCCGAGCGGGCGGGAGGGCAGCCCGGCTCCCGTCTCGCCCCTCCCCCCAACCCAAGGACCCCCACCAGGGGCTCCCACTTCCAACCCGCTTTGTCTTTCGAGGGAGCGGCCAGGCGAGTACCCTGCGTCTGGATCGGGCGTGGGCTCCCTCTGCCCCCTGGGCTGGAGCGACTGGAATATCGGAGTCCCCCTCCCCTTTCTGCTTGTTCTTCTGACCCCCAAGGAGATCACCCAGCCTGCCAGCTGCCTGCGGGCCCCTCTCCAGTTACCCGTTCGGTTGCTGAAGGTGTGAAGTGAGTTCCTGTTGTGCGACACCCGCTCTCCTGAGTTGCCAGGCCTCCAAAAGCAGGCTGGTGCCCCAGCCCAGGGTGGGACGTCCTCCTCTGCGCCGTTGTGGGGGCCGCTGGGACCCGTGTCTGGGTGGGAGGCTCTCCCCGGACTGGCACGTGGTAGGGGCTGAGCCTGGAGACCTCTTGCTCCGGCCTCTGCGTTCAACATGGGGACACTGAGGCTCAGAGGGGGGCCAGGGCCCCACAGGCCCCCACCCTGCCCGGGGACGGACCAGGCCCCTGACCGTGTGCCCACGCTTTCCCGAGACCCGGATTCAGTCCTCCCCCCCGCCTCAGCCCGCGTCCTGCGGCCCAGGCTTCCCCACAGATGGCTCCGTGCCCGCTATTTCGGACCATCTGAAAGCAATAAGGAAGCAGCTTATGGATGAAATGCCTTCAACATGAAGTTGTATCTTGCGGTCAGTGTTTCTTGCTGTCAAAACATTTCTCCTTGCTGCGCTGGGCTGGGGGAAGGGCCGAGGAGACCCCGTTTCTCCACTAGACACTCACAGAGGGGCCAGCTCCACACCTCAGGAGGGGACACGGCAGGACTGATCCTTGCTTCCCTGTCCCCCATATCTCTGCCCCTTTGCTCCGGCCTCCACACAGCCAGGAGCGTCCTAAAACCACAGGTGATGGGACACGGTCCAGCTCCAGCACCTTCTGTGGCTCCCTACTACCTTTGGACTGAGGTTTGAGACCCCCCCCCCCATTACCTTTTTCCTATCACTCCCCACCCCTACAGCCTGACCAGGCCGAGGCATCCAGGGCACAAAATTTAAGCAGGTCCTCACTTGGATGGCTCCTGAGAGTGAAGCTGTCCTTAAATGTTGTGTCCAAGCTGTCTTGCTCTCCACGTACCAGACCCAGCCCTGCTCCCCCGACAACCCTGTGGCAGCCACTCGGGGTTCCGCTCATGCTCAGCCTTGCTCTGCGCTGTATGCTGGCTCCTTCACCTGGAACCCCTTCCTTCCCTTTCCCTTGGCCAACTGTGACTCCTGCTCCTAATTCACCAGATTCCACCAGACTCTCATCACACTCTGACTTCCTTGTTTGGTGTCTGTCAAATGCTCAAGGCTGTGAGATCCGTGAGGGCCTGGGATGTCGTGTTTGTTGTGTCCTTGGGCCTAGCACAGGGCTTGGCACATAGTTCGTGTTCAAGAAACATTTGTTGATGAATGGGTAGGTATGTGGTGGATGGAAGGATGGGTGGGTTCATGGATGGATGGGTGGATGGATGGATGAATGACAGATGGGTGGGTGAATGGATGGGTGGATGGATGGATGGATGGATGGGTTGATGAGTGGGGTGGGTGAATGGGTGGTGAGTGGGTGGATGACGGATGGATGGATGGATGGATGGAAGGATGGGTCAGTGAATGGATGGGTGGGTGGTGAATGGGTGGGTGGGTGGATGGATGGATGGATGGGTCAATGAGTGGGGTGGGTGAATGGGTGGTGAGTGGGTGGATGACGGATGGATGGATAGATGGATGGATGGATGGATGGATGAGTGGATGGGTGTATGTATGTATGTATGGTTGGGTGAATGGATGGGTGGGTGGTGAATGGATGGGTGGATGGATGGATGGATGGATGGGTGGATGAATGACAGATGGGTGGGTGAATGGATGGGTGGATGGATGGATGGATGGGTCGATGAGTGGGGTGGGTGAATGGGTGGTGAGTGGGTGGGTGATGGATGGATGGATGGATGGAAGGATGGGTCGGTGAATGGATGGAAAGAAGAAGGATGGATGGATGGGTGGGTGGATGGATGGATGGTAGATGGGTGAGTGGGTGACAGTCTCATGGCTGAACCTTTATTTGGGGGTAATCTGAAGCCTTTAGCAGATGCACAGGAGTCCTGGGCTCAGCCAGGACCTTGGGGATTTTTGCAGGAGGGCCACGTGGCCTAGGGCCACACTAAGGGGTTCAGAGCTGAGATATGCCCAAGGCCCTGGGGACACAGAGTGGAGTTGGACGTGTGCCTGCCATCTTGGAGTTCACCATCTGTTGCGGGAGACGAGGCAGGGACAGACCCACTATGATCGGGCAGCGATGGTGGCACAGACAGAGCGCCCCGGGGCACACGGCGGGAGGGACTTGTTCTTCAGGGTGCTCTGAGGAAGGCTTCACGGAAGAGGTGACGTTTGAGCAGGCTTTGTAGGATGAGTGGGCTTTGGCCAGTGCGGCTGGCGGGGCTGGGAATTCCTGGCAGAGAGAATAACATGGGTCAGAGCATCAGGCATTTTCGGGGAACAGAGAGAAGTGCTCTGTGGCTGGAGGCTAGGAGCAGGGGGTGCTGGGCGAGGGAAGTAAGGCTCAGGAGGTGGCCTGAGGTGCAATCTGCCAGGCCAGGGGCTTTGCACGTGATGGGGCGGCAGCGGGAGCCTCGTGGAGGGTTTTCCACGGAAAGGCACCCACACCTCTTGGGCTCTGATCCTGCAGCACCCCGCCTGGGGCTGGCAGGAGGTGCCAAGGTCGGGTCCAAGTTCCTGCTCGAAATTCCAAAATTCCTGGAAATTCTTGTGCAGGCCCCCCTCCCCCGCATCTCCGTGCTCTGGAGTTCTGCCCCCGGAAGTCCCAACAGTCGTCTTTGTACGGATCTCCACTTAGCGTGGGAGAGAAAAAGAAAGAAACGTGTTTTTATTCTGCACCTTCCCTGGGGAGGGACGGGAATTTAAGGAGGGGGATGCTTTGATAACCTAAACGTTTTGTAGAAAACCAGAGCACGTGAGGGAAATTCCTCCTCCAGGCCCGCTCAGACCCCAACCTGCCCAGAGCTGCCCTCCCTGGGCCTCCCGGGGCCTCCCTCCTGTTCTCACATGTCTGTCGTCTTCCGCACATGGGAGGCTGGCGGTTCTGGACAGCAACTGTGTCTTTCCCGAGGCGGGCAGAGGCGGAGTTTCCAGAACTGTCGATCAGCAACCATCCGCCTGAGCACAGCAGTCCCTGTGGCTCCTTAGTCCTGCCTGGACTCTGGGCTGAGGCAGGGGGGTTCCCAGCAGGGTGGGCGTGGGCGGAGCGTCTTGTCTGCTGCCAGGGGGGTGCCGGGTCTGGGATAGGGGCTCAGGATGAGGGAGGGGGTGGCGGGGTGGGGGGGGCCCTGGCGGCCTCGGGGACCTGGCTCGCGTCTCAGCTCTGCCCCCTGCTGGCCGGGCTGGCGGTGCGCCTGCCTGGCTGCCTCATTTGCAAGGCAGGGCCTGTGAGGCTCGGGTAACTGGTGAGGTGAGTTTCCCACGGGGCTGGGCGGTGGGTCCACGTTTCGGCCCAGGGTCTCAGAGGGGTGACAGTCGTCTGCTCGTGTCCCAATCTGTGCTGTAATCTCGGAGTGGACAGCAAGCCTCTGAAGCTCAAAAGTCCTCCAGGTCTGAAGAGGATGCTGCTCACCCTCCCCGCCCCCCCCCCCCCCCCCCAGGAAGAGACTACAACAGCTTGAGACCCCACCCAGCTTTTTGTGAATTCCCTGCTCTGTTGACAGAAGAGAGGTGACAGTGTATCCTGCAGGGAGTTCAGTGACCCTCACTGGCACCGACGGGGTGGGGGGAGCTCTCCCCCGGGGGTTAAGCCCGCCTCCCAGTACCTGCTGTTCTCCCACCGAAGGAACCCCTCATTCTTGCGGTCCATCAGCCTAGGGTGGGAGTGGGTTGCAGGGCCTTGTCCGGGGCTGGGAAGATCCAGACCGGCAGGTGGATAAAGGGCTCTTGTCCCCGAGGTTGGGGTTTCTCGGCTGTGGCACTTCCTCCTGGATCTTTGGGGAAGGCCAAGAGCAGCTCCAGCCAGCCCTGCCCCAGGGCCGTTCTGAAACCCGAGGTGTGTGGCAAGTTCCAGAGCTCCGTGGAACTTTGCACTTTGGGCTCAGGGTTGAGCTGGCCGAGCCAGAAAAGGCCTGGGGTTGGGGACAGAAGGCCCTGGACACTGGGCTCATTGCCGGGCTCCCCTGAACCCCGTGTTTCCATTTGAGAAACAGCAGTCATGAGTCTTAACGACGTAGCAACAGTAACAAGGATTTATTGAGATGATATGTGTCAGGGCGCTGGGCATACAGTAGGAGTGTGATAAGTACTCATGGCTAAGAAGAGGAGACTGGTTTAGTCTGACCAGATACAGTTCTACGTATTGGAGCCCGTGTCAGGCCTTCCCTCCCAGCCTGAAGACATCCCATCTTAGAGTCTCCGGGCGCTGGGGACAGAGGGACTTTAGAGCTAATGAATTCATTCACTCCTGCATTCATTCACTCATGAGAATGTATTAAATGTGTGCTCTGTGCTGGACCTGTGGGAAGGGCCGGCAACACCACCCGGGAGGATAATTGGTGGTCTGAACCAAGTTGGGAGGGGGTGTTCTAGGCAGCAGGAATTGCCAGTGCAAAGGCCCTGTGGTAGGAGGGAACCTGGCTCTTTGGAGGACTCAGCAGGAGGTCAGGCAGCTGGCCAGTGGGGATGGGGCTTTGGAGACAGTGACGGGGCCAGCTTTGCACCCTGGCTGCGACATGGAGGATGGAACTCTGTGTCTCCACGGTAAGCACGCCCAGTCCCGGCCAAGCCTGGCAGGCTTTCTGCCAAGGTGGGAAAACAGATAGAGGATGAGGGATGCCGGTGCCGTCAGCCAGTACGTGTGCTGACGTCCACGTCCCTGAGCAGGGTCTGTGGCCGCCTGTGAGCTGGCCTCGCAGCCTCTCCCCCCGTCCTCCCCTCTGGTCACCCTGGGCTCCTCTGCGTGTCCAGAGGAGCCGTATCTGCATTTGTGCTAGTGCCGCTCCCCTGCCGGAAACACCTTTCCTTCCCCTATAAGGTCAGGGTTCACTTCCTGAGCCCACTGCCCACTTGTGGGATCATGTTTTTGGGGTCCCTGCAGGTGTCCTGCCGCTGTCTGTGCCTTCCCATCACCTTGTAATTGGGTCCCTGCTGGGTTTTGAGTCACTAGCTATAGCACAGAGCCTGGCACGTAGCAGGGACACTGTGTGTGTAGAAGGAAGGAAGGAAGGAAGGAAGGAACTGAGGAAGGAAGGAAGGAACTGAGGAAGGAAAGGAGGAAGGAAGGAAGGAAGGAAGGAAGAGGAAGGAAAGAAGGAAGGAAGGAAAGACAGAAAGAAGGAAGAAAGGAAGGAAGGGAGTAAGGAAGGAAGGAAGCAAGGAAAGAAAGAAGGAAGAAAGGAAGGAAAGAAGGAAGGAAGGAAGGAAAGGAGGAAGGGAGGAAGTGAGGAAGGGAGGAAAGGAGGAAGGGAGGAAGGGAGGAAGGAAGGAAGGAAGGAAAGGAGGAAGGGAGGAAGGGAGGAAGGAAGGAAGGAAGGAAGAAGGAAGGAAGGAAGGAAAGACAGAAAGAAGGAAGAAAGGAAAGAAGGAAGGAAGGAAGGAAGGAAGGAAGGAAGGAAGAAGGAAGGAAAGAAGGAAGGAAGGAAAGACAAAGAAGGAAGGAAGGAAGGAAGGAAGGAAGGAAGGAAAGAAGGAAGAAAGGAAGGAAAGAAGGAAGGAAAGAAGGAAGGAAGAAAGGAAGGAAGGAAAAGAAGGAAGGAAGGAAAGAAGGAAGGAAGGATGGAAGGAAGGAAAAGAAGGAAGGAAGGAAAGAAGGAAGGAAGGATGGAAGGATGGAAAGAAGGAAAGAAGGAAGGAAGGAAGGAAGGAAAGAAGGAAGGAAGGAAAGAAGGAAGGAAGGAAGGAAGGAAGAAGGAAGGAAGGAAGGAAGGAAGGAAGGAAGAAGGAAGGAAAGAAGGAAGGAAGGAAGGAAAGAAGGAAGGAAGGAAGGAAGGAAGAAGGAAGGAAGGAAGGAAGGAAAGAAGGAAGGAAGGAAGGAAGGAAGGAAGAAGGAAGGAAAGAAGGAAGGAAGGAAAGACAGAAAGAAGGAAGGAAGGAAGGAAGGAAGAAGGAAGGAAAGAAGGAAGGAAGGAAAGAAGGAAGGAAGGAAGGAAGGAAGGAAGGAAGGAAGGAAGAAGGAAGGAAAGAAGGAAGGAAGGAAAGACAGAAAGAAGGAAGGAAGGAAGGAAGGAAGGAAGGAAGGAAGGAAAGAAGGAAGAAAGGAAGGAAAGAAGGAAGAAAGGAAGGAAAGAAGGAAGGAAGAAAGGAAGGAAGGAAAAGAAGGAAGGAAGGAAAGAAGGAAGGAAGGATGGAAGGATGGAAAGAAGGAAAGAAGGAAGGAAGGAAGGAAAGAAGGAAGGAAGGAAAGAAGGAAGGAAGGAAGAAGGAAGGAAAGAAGGAAGGAAGGAAGGAAGAAGGAAGGAAAGAAGGAAGAAAGGAAGGAAGGGAGTAAGGAAGGAAGGAAGCAAGGAAAGAAAGAAGGAAGAAAGGAAGGAAAGAAAGAAGGAAGAAAGGAAGGAAAGAAGGAAGGAAAGGAGGAAGGGAGGAAGTGAGGAAGGGAGGAAAGGAGGAAGGGAGGAAGGGAGGAAGGAAGGAAGGAAGGAAAGGAGGAAGGGAGGAAGGGAGGAAGGAAGGAAGGAAGGAAGGAAGAAGGAAGGAAGGAAGGAAAGACAGAAAGAAGGAAGAAAGGAAGGAAAGAAGGAAGGAAGGAAGGAAGGAAGGAAGAAGGAAGGAAAGAAGGAAGGAAGGAAAGACAAAGAAGGAAGGAAGGAAGGAAGGAAGGAAAGAAGGAAGAAAGGAAGGAAAGAAGGAAGAAAGGAAGGAAAGAAGGAAGGAAAGAAGGAAGGAAGAAAGGAAGGAAGGAAAAGAAGGAAGGAAGGAAAGAAGGAAGGAAGGATGGAAGGAAGGAAAAGAAGGAAGGAAGGAAAGAAGGAAGGAAGGATGGAAGGATGGAAAGAAGGAAAGAAGGAAGGAAGGAAGGAAGGAAGGAAAGAAGGAAGGAAGGAAAGAAGGAAGGAAGGAAGGAAGGAAGAAGGAAGGAAAGAAGGAAGGAAGGAAGGAAAGAAGGAAGGAAGGAAGGAAGGAAGGAAGGAAGGAAGGAAGAAGGAAGGAAAGAAGGAAGGAAGGAAGGAAAGAAGGAGGGAAGGAAAGAAGGAAGGAAGGGCCTGCTGGGCTGTCTAACCTGTGCTCCACAGAACTCACGGACTAAGGTTGTCTGTTCCAAGTCCGTCTGTACTGGTGGGAAAACTGAGGCCAGGTCACCTGCAGGACCCAGGTGGGGCCAGATGGGAGGCTCTGGAACTCCTGGTCCCCGCCCCACCCCCCGCAGTCCCCCTCCCTCAGTTAGCACATAAAATGTTAATGACCTCATTTATTCTTTAAAAATTAATTTTGAAATATTGTATGTGCCGCCTCCATCACAGTTGGAAGCCATTTAATTAATCCCGAGTGGCAGGACGCCAGACGGCTGCCGTAATTGGTCACCACTCCTCTGGCCCGCTCGGCCCGTCTGGGGCCGCTTCTCCGGGCCGGGAAGGCTCCTGTGAGCAGAACGAGAAGCGGGGCGGGGGGGGGGCAGCCCCTCCGAAGCCGCGTGGCTCGTGCGGGACCCCACAGCCGGTACCGCGCTGGGAGCTGTGTGTGTCCACCGTAAACGCGCCCGGTCCCGGCCAAGCCCGGCGGGCTTTCTGCAGGGTGGGGTCCCCCAGGGGCACCTGCCGCCCCCCCCCCCCCACCCCCCCGGCCAGCCCCTCGTCCCGTCTGGAAGTTCACGGAGCGGCACGTTTACCTTTGGTGAATTGGATGTGTCGGGCACGGCCCTGGGGGTCTTCGGTCACTTGCTGCGGCCTGGACGTGGGCCGCGGGCCGCGTGGGGCCGGGGGCTGGAGGCGGGTTCCAGCCACTGGGGAGCAAACCCAGCCCCCCGCTCACGCCCGCGCCGCCTGGTCTCTGCGGATGTCCTCTCCGAGAGTGCATCCCGTGGGCGGGGACGCGTCGGGGAAGCTGTCACGTGACCTAGGAACGCCGACCGACCCTGGACCAGAGCGTGGCCGGAGTGTATCCGTGTAACAAAGCACCACAGATGGGGCGGTTCACACAACAGACAGCCGCCGCCTCATGGGTCTGGAGGCAGAAGCCCAAGGTCAGTGTCTCCGCAGGGCTGGTTCCCTCTGGGGCTGTGAGGGCGGACCTGTCACCGGCCTGTCCCCGAGCGGCAACCTTGGTGTCCCTTGGCTCGTAGAGGCGTCACACCATCTCTGCCCCCGTCTGTACCTGGTGTTGCCCTGCGTGTTTGTCTCCAAGGTCCCCCCGTTCACGAGGACGCCAGTTACGTTGGCCTCACTTGACCCTGATTAACCTTGGTAAGACCTCGTCTCACATTCTGTGGGACCAGGGGCTGGGGGTCTGATAGGAGACCTGTTAGGAATTCACTCCTATTTGTCGGGGGGACACAGCGGAACCCCTAACGGGGAGAAATCGAGAACGAGCTCAGACATCTCCATTTGCAAGTCTGGGGGTTGGGAAGTCTTGAGGTGAACATCTCCCAAAGCCCAGGGGTCTAGAGCAGAGCCTCTCAGGGAGGCCCCACCCCGAGCCGAGGCCGAGCACCAGCCAGCGATCACTGGGCTCTGTGGCTGCTTCTCACTGCGACTCGCCAGAGAGGGAGGGTTATCCCCATTCTACAGAGAACACAGTCTGCATTCCAACCCGGCCGTCAGTGTGGACGGCAGTGGGTAACAAGATGGGGGGCGGGGAAGCAGGGCAGGGCCACGGAGCAGTGGCTGGAGACAGACCAGGGTGGCCAGGAGAGGACAGGAGGCGCCCCGTGTGCGAGGCCAGCACAGGGCCGGGGGACCCACTGGGCTGCCTGCTGGGCTGGCCACTTACCAAGGGCCCTTTGCACAGGCCCTGGGCGCCATGCCGGGCCTGCCGGGCCTGTGAGACGGGTTTCCGTATGTTCCCTGGACAAATGTGGAAACTAAGGCTGGGGGAAGCCGGTCTGCAATGCCCAAGGCCTCCTCGTTGGCGAGAGCGCAAGCCGGCCTCCGACCCAGCCCCGCACGGCACGGCCTCCTGTGCGGTGTGACGGTGCGGCCCGGCGTCCGCGCAGCTGGGGGAGGCTGGGCTGCGGTGAGGGCGTTTGTGTGGGACTGAGCGCTTCTCAGGAGGCAAGATGGGCAGACAGGGACGGTCGCCGAGCCGGGCGGAGCTTCTGTGTCTCCTGGGGTTGGTGAGAGAACCCGGATTGCGGTGCATCTGCACAGAAACATACGGGCTTCCTCCTCGGGACGTGTCTCCTACGTGGCTTTCGTGAATCTGCTCGGTCTCACCGGGGGCCTCCTTGTGTGCTGCTGGGCCCGAAGGCAAACTCTTTCCGAAGAAACGGGTCTGACTCTTCTCCTGCGGCCTTGTTCTCGGGCACGTGGCACCTTTCCCTCCAGCGCTGTGGGTGCGAACTCCCCGAGCCTGTCCATCCAACTCGGAGCCAGTAGTGGGGCCAGAAGCCAGATGAGAAAAGGTGACTGTGGCGATCGACAGGACGCGTGTGGTCCCGGGCATCCAGCCATATACCCCCTTCCCGTCCGGAGCTCGGGGCCAGTGGAGAACTAGGACACAGGAGGCAAACAGGACATCAGCTGACGGCTTTATGATTGGTGAAGGTGATTGGGACGATGTGGTTTGAGGTCGGCGGCCGAGAGGAGTTGCTCCTCCCTCACTCCCGAACCCTGTCCCCCGCGGAGCTGGCCAATCGCTACCTTCATCCCTACGGTATGGTCAGAGCAGCTGGGAACAAACCTTGCCTGCAGTCCATAGCCACGAACAACAAAGGAACTGGGAGGAGCGAGGAGGGAGTTTCCCACTTCTCAGAAAGGGAAGTAATGCGCAGCTCGGGAGGATGGTCTTGTCGACTGTTGGGTTGAGTCCCTGGCTCCTGGCCCTGTGTGCGGCCTGTGCAAAGGAAAATGTTCGCTGGATGGAGACATGTCAGCGGCATGGGGTTGACCCCTGGGAACGTTTGTGGGAAGCCGGTGAATTCTTCCACATAGACTGCTTTGTTCTAGCCTCTGGACCTTTGCACAGGTGGTCCTTCTCCTGGAGTGTCCTTACCCCCTCTCTCTGTACGAGGCACCTCCTCCAGGAAGTCTTCCTGATCCTGCAGATTAGAAGTGACTCTCCCTGCCCTGAGCTCCCACAGCATTTTGCCCTTCTTCTCATGGTGGCTATTTGTGGACCTGTTTTGTCTTTCCAGCTGGGTTCCGAGCTTCCTGAGGTAGAGTTCATTTTTCTGCCCACTTGATCATTCTGCAAGAGGGCCTGGCATACAGCTGGTGCTCAGTATATGCATGCTGGTTGAATGGATGGCCATTCTCTGGCGTTGGAGCAACAGGGCTCGATCGTGAGCCAGCCCTGTTCCCTGCACGCCCGGAGAGGGCCAAGCGCTTCCCACGCACGACGCGGTTAACCTTACTGTGCCGCACTTCACATAAAGTACGATTGACCGTTTTGAAGGGGACGATTCGGTGGCATTTGGTGCGTTCACAGTGTTGGGCAACCACTACCTGTCTCTAGTTCCAAAACATTCCCATCTCCCCGGAAGGAAACCTGTACCCATTAAGCAACCACTCCCCGGTCCCCCTTGCTGTGGATTGAATTGTGTCCTCCCCACCCCCCAAATCCCTGCGTTGAAGCCCTAACCGCCAGCGGAAGGGTATTTGGGGGGTGGGGCCTTTGGCAATGGTGAGGTTTGGATGAGGTCTTTGGGTGGGACCCCCCACGATGGCATCAGTGCCCTCATCAGTAGAGAAAAGAGACACCAGAGCCCCGTCTCTCTGGGTCATGTGGGATCCCAGCGAGACCCCATCTCTGCGAGCCAGGAGGAGCTTCCTCACCGAAAACCCCGTCTGCACACATCTGGGTCTCACTCAGGCATTTCCACCTTCCAGAGCTGTGAGCAAATACACGTCTGTTGTTTGGGGCACTTGGTCTGGTGCTGGTTAGTTTAGCAGCCCGAGTGGACGCAATGCCCTTCGTCCCAGAGCCCAACAACCACGGGGCACCTGTCTCCAGAATCAGCCCGTTCTGGGCATTTCATGTGCGTGGGGTCCTACGTGTGTCCTTCTGTGCCCGGCCTTTCCTCGGCCTCGTGTGTTCGGGGGTCACCCCGTTGTGCGTGTCCGTGCGTCCTGCCTCGCCCTGGCGGAGTCCCCTTCCGCTGCGCGGACAGAGAGCACGAGGTTTATCCGTTCATCTGTTGATGGACACTTGGGTTGTTCCCGCCTTTCGGCACCTGTGGTGGAGGTTTTTCGTTAAACGAACTCGGAGGGGTTTGGTGGCTTGTCCCAGGTCAGCAGCTGAGCTGGGGCCGGTCTCCTCTGTGTGACTGCGGGCAGCGTCATCCGCTGGGGGCTCTCAGGCCTGGTCATCAGCGGGCTCGCGGGCCTTTGTTAGCTCCTGCTGTATACCCGCCCCGCCCCGGGCATGGTGGGGCATGTGGCTTCTGCCCTCGGGCGTTGGGTCCCGTGGAGGGTGAAGCCCCAAGGAGGGGAGGGGGACACACTGGCCGGAGGGGTGGGTGCTGGGAGGCTTTGGGAGAGTACTGCCCTCCCTCTCGCGGGGGTGGCTGGGGGTCCGCGCAACCGTGAGGAAGCTTCCCACGCTCCTCACGCGGAGGGCACGTCTTTCGCCGCCAGCCTCCCTGATGACTCTTGGGGAAGGAGCGTGCTGGGTTCACGGTCTGTAAGGCGGGCGCGTGCGTCCTTCACGTTTGGAGCTGGGCCCAGCAGGCCTGACGGGGAGCCTGTGGGGGGGGGCGTCCCCGGTCACACGCACGATGGCTCAGCCTCCCCGAAAGTGAGAGGCCGGCCCAGCTCTTCCCAGGTGAGCCTGGGACCCAGGGCGGGCCTGGGAGCGGCGGGGACGTGTGTCGGTGCGGCTTCTGACCCCGCGAAGCTCAGCGAGGCTCCGGGGACAAGTCTTCGGCCAGGGCGAAGGTCCCCACCCCTCCCACGTGGCCTCAGGACAGAAGCCCAGAGCCCACTGGCTCAAACACCACCCCTCTCTTTGGAAGGAGCTGCTTTCAGGGCTGGAAAGTCATTTTCTTTTTTTCAACGTTTTTTATTTTTATTTTTGGGACAGAGAGAGACAGAGCATGAACGGGGGAGGGGCAGAGAGAGAGGGAGACACAGAATCGGAAACAGGCTCCAGGCTCCGAGCCATCAGCCCAGAGCCCGACGCGGGGCTCGAACTCACGGACCGGACCGCGAGATCGTGACCTGGATGAAGTCGGACGCTTAACCGACTGCGCCACCCAGGCGCCCCTTTTTTTAAATTTTTTTTTTTCAACGTTTTTTATTTTTATTTTTGGGACAGAGAGAGATGGAAAGTCATTTTCAAACTGAGAAACGAAGGATCCACGGAGGGGTCTCCTGGGTGTCCTGGCCCCTCTGACGCGGGTCCCCCGGCTTGGGTCTGGGCAGCCGAACCCCGAGAGCAGCTGGGTAGAGATTCCCCGCACGGCCCAACTGTTGCAGGGGCAGGGCCCGGGCCGGCAGTGTGGCTGTGCAGGGAAAACGGCCGGAAGGTGCTGAGCGGCCTAGGGACATCTGCTCAGACTACCAGTCCTGCTGGCGGGTGCCTGGCCTCCCCTGGTCCTCACACAGGCTCTCTCACTGTCCCTGCACACGGTCCGCAAGCAGCGGGAGCGGGGGTGAGATTCCCTTCTGTGGGGCCTGCAAAGACCTCAGCTGGGGCAGAGCTGGGGTCCCGGGGCTCAGGAGGGACGGGGAAGGAAAGGGCAAGGAGGTCTCCATCCAGCTGGTCTGGAGGGGCTCCTCCGTGCATGGATTGTGTGCCCGGCCAGCCTTGTGCTGGGAGCAGAGGGCTCACTGCTCTCATGGGGCCGATGGCAGGCCGACGCCCTGGGCCGCTCTCGCCTGTCCCACCGTCCGTGGAAGGCTTCCTCGGGGTCGCGGACCGAGGGGCCTCTCCCTCGCCACAGGCCCCTCCCATCCCTGTTCCATGCCCCTAAGCATCTTCCACTGATTTTTAATACTTTCTCAGGCTTGGGCACGGGCAGGGCCACCCCAAGTGGGCCAGAGCACTGTGACCCACTTCCTGATCCCCTGTCGGGGCTGCCCATGGGGTGCAGATGGGGCCCTGAGCTCTGGGGGCCCCACGTTTGCTTTCATCGTTGCTGCTGCCGCTGCCTTGACTTTCTCATCCTTTTTGAACCAGGAGCCCTGATTCGTTTTGCGTTTAGCCTCACACATCCTGTAGCCGGCCCTTGATCCATCCAGCGGGGAGGAGCGACTTCCGTTTCTTCTGTCGTCCTCCAGCAAACGAGAGTTGAGAGGCAGTGTGGGGGGGCCCGTGTAGAGGGGCCACCTTTCGGCCACGAGGTGCCCCGCTTCCCACAGGGGATGGCGGGGCCTGCTCCCTTGGGATTCCTGAGCCGAGCACCCAGGGCGGGCCGTGCGAGACTATTCTCGGCCCCCCTTGCCCAGACGCCTCCCTTCGGGGTTTCTGAGGCCAGGGTAACGAAGTGTGCCCCGTAGAGTTTCCCGAACACTCGTCTGCCTTGAAGAATGGTCCGAGCGGGGTAATCGGCCGCTGACGTGGGCAGTAATTGTGATGGTCGTTAACCCTCAGAGCTGTGAGCAGGGAGACCCAGCTAATTTGGTATCTCTGGTTGTAAATTGCAGTCGCCAAGGCGGAAAGAAGAGGCCACGGGCACCTGCTTCCTGGGTGCCTGCCAAGGTCTCTGCTCAGCTCGGGGCGGATGCCGAGGACAGGTGTGCGAAAGGGAAGGTGGGCCTGGGGACAGAATGCTGTCCTCCGAGGCCCTTCCGGCCACATGCCCGTGCCCTTAGGACACCGTGACACTGAAGCTGAGGAAGCCCAAAGTGGGACCCGGGCTCACGCAGCTAATACGACAGTGCCAGGCGCGGACCGCGTCTGATGGTTCCATTGCAGACATGCTCAGGTGTGATAGGAGCTTAGCGGACTGGCTGACGGCGGCCCCGAGGGATCCAGGAGACCCACGGCTCCTGAGTGGGTGGTGGGCCGGCGGATGCCGCAGGAGGGCACTTGGGACTTTGCAGCAGGGTGCGTAGGGACTTTGTGCTCAGCTGAGTGACGCTAGACAAAGCAGGTGCCACGTCTCAGCCTTAGCCTCTGCCTATGTCAGGTAGACGTGGTGATCCCAACAGCGGGCAGGGGTAATGCCACACGGCCTGCATAGCCCTGTGTCTGGCAGATGAAGGGTGTCGGTGAGGGTTTCCTTCTCGACTCCTTGCTTCTTCTGCACGAGGACTTGACCTGCATAAGTGACGGGCGGCAAAGCACAGTGACTGAGGGCTCAGGTTCCAGTGTCAAAGCCCAGCGCGGCCATTTCCATCTGGGTGACCCTAGGTACGTTTCTTAACCTGACTGCCTCAATTTCCCCATCTGGAAAATAGGGCTGATACCTGTAGTACTTGTCTCATCAGGGCATCTGGAGGATTCGGTGAGCTGACACACCGTGTGGAGTAAGTATCCAGTGAGGGCTGCTTTCTGCTTACAGAGCACCTGCCTTATCACACCCGTGTCCCACAAGGGGTAGACAGGTCTCCCTGGGGGGATGCTGAGGTTTCCAGGTTCAGTGGAAGGCCCAAGGCCCACAGCAGGGAGGTGGCCGTGCCAGGATCCTCTTAGTGGCCCTCCATAGCGTATATGGGCATGATGTGTCTTTCCCAGGTGGTGATGGATGTAGCAAGGCCCCAGGACAGACACCCGCAGTGTTCATTTCCCTGGGCCTGTGAGTAGAGTGTTGGGGGCGGTGCGGTTTGGACGTGGGGTCCTGACACCCCCTGCCCTGCCCTGTCCGCGCACATAAAGACGGCTGCTCTGGTCTACGGTCGTGTGGATTTCACCACACGCCTGGGATCTGAGGTCTCAGGGGGCCCTCCGTGCTGAGTCCTAAGCCATCGGGTCCTCAGAGCAGATGTTGAGCATCCTCCAGGAGACACAGGATGAGGAGAGCCACCGCCCCCCCCTCCCCCGGGGAGGGGGGTGCTTATCCCGTGGAACATTCTAGAAATGGAGGAAAACTGAGCAACCTGCTCAGCATCTCTGGGCTTTTACCGCACAGTAGCTGGAAGGAGGAGGGTCAGCATGCTATTCTGGGGCAGCAGGCAAGGAGATGTTGGCCGAGACAGGTGCTCCTTGCCCCTCAATGGGCAGGAGGTGGGGGGACGTATGAAGTGAGGGCAGAAATGTGCCTTTGAATAGCGAGTTTTCCAGACCAGGTCGCAGGTAAGGAGGAGGCACCACGCTGTATGGGAAGTTGGGTGAACAGGTTTGGGTTTGGAAATGAGGCCGAAATGGCCAAGGTAACAAACCCCCTTCCACATACGCCTGGATCCCCCCCCCCCCCCCACGTCCTGACTCATCATTTATCCTCATGAACTGATTCAGGATTCCTATCATGAGATGCCCAGTGGAATTGGAGGGGGAGCAGGATTCTGGGGCAGGGGTTGGAGGGTTTGGAAGCTGTGCCTTCCAGCTCTGGGGCCACCCAGACCCCCCAACCCCCTGACACTGGACACTGTGGGAGGCGGACAGCATGCGGCCCCCCTTCTCAGGGCCCTCCAAGCGACTCTCAGCTCGTGGGGACCTGGGGAGGCCCCGCTTGCTCTCCTTCGTGTCTCTGGCAGGGAGAGTGTGCTGTGCCCTGTGACTTGCCTTCGGGGATTTGAATGGATTTGGTGGCGATGGGCGGGGATTTTGTCCTGTGATAAAAATGCCACTCATACCATGTGGCAGCCTGATTTTCAGGGGAAAATCTTGTCCCAAAGAGCAGAGTCTGTGGTATTTATTTCTGCTTGGCGTCTGTTTTGAAAACTTCACGACGTGTGGTGCAGGAAAGATTGAGTCGTGGGGCACTCGCGAGACCCACAGAAAGTCTAGAGAGCGTAGATCGGATATGACGTCAGGACAGCAGAGCCTTAACATACTCTCTGTTATGTTCGTTGGAAGGCACTGACCGAGCTTTGCCAGTGGTCCCGTCAATTTACGGCAGCCCCCGGTGACCGATGGCGATGTGGGGGTCTCCCTGCTGTCCCTCCAGTGCTGTCCAGGATGATTTGATGGAACACCTGGGCGCTGCTCCAGTAGTGCTGCATGGCCTTAGCAAGTCCAAGTCTCAGGGTCCCCTGTGTGAGATGGGATGACCCTGAAAACCTCTGACCATGGTGTTTGTTTTCTGCTTAAAACCTTCAAGTGGTAGCTTGTTGGTCTACACGTGGAGCCCCAGCACACTGGCAGAGCATAAGATCGTTGGTGACCCTCACGCAACGGCAGAATCAGCTTTCCCCCCGACCCCATGCCCGAGTTTCTGGAGTGCCTCCATATCCCCATCTTCTTGTCCCTGGGCTTTCACTGTGGTTGGTCCCTCTGCCCGGAATACTTTCTTTCTCCTTCTTCCTTCAGCTCTGTCCTGCTATCTTTTTCTTGGCCAACTCTTTCTCTTTGTTCAAGGCCAGTCTAGCTAAAGGTTTATCATTTCTTTTTCTCAAAGAACCACTTTCTGATTTAATTGATTTTTCTCTATTGTTTTTCTGTCCTCTCTTTTATTTATTTCTGCTCTGATCCTTATTATTTCCTTCCTTCGAGTTACTTTGGGTTTGATATGCTCTTCTTTTTCTAGCTTCTTGAGGTGGGGCTTAGATGATTTTAGGTTTTCCTTCCTTTCTAATAAAAGCATTTAGAGCTATAAATTTCCCTCTTCCACAGCATTAGCTGCATCCCATATATTATGATATGTTGTGTTTCCTTTTCATTCAGTTCATGTCCCTTTCTGATTTCCCTTGTGATTTCTTTCTTTGATCCATAGGTTATTTAGAAATGCACTATTTTTCAAATATTTGACAATTTTTCCAAATGTCTCTCTGTTGTGATCTCTAAGTTAGTTCTGTTGTGGAACATATTTTGTATGATTTCAACCCTTTTATACTTGTTGAGACTTATTTTAAAGCCTAGCATGTGATCTATCCTGGAGAATGTTCCTTGTGCCCTGAAAAACAATGTGTTTTCTGTCGCTGTTAGGTGGAGGGCTCTATCAATGTCAGTTAGGTCAAGTTGGTTGATAATGCCACTCAGGTCATCTGTGTCCTTAACTGATCTTCTGTATAGTTTTTCCAACCCTTATTGAGAGTGGGACATTGAAATCTCCCAACTGTAATTGTTGAATTGTCTTTTCTACTCAATTTTGTCAGTTTTGCTTTATGTATTTTGGGGCTGTGTTGTTAGGTGCATATACGTTTGTGCCTGTTATATCTTCCAGAAGGATTGACTCTCCTTCTCTTCCCTCAGCCTCACTTCAATGTCCCTTCTCCAGGGAGGTCTTCCCAGATCTCAGATGGCATTAGTTTCCCTTGTCATGGGTTCCTGTGACTTCTTGTATTTTTCCCATCATGACATTTATCAAACTAGATTATAACTGCTTGAAAGTTCTATAAGAACAGGGATCATGTCAAACCTACTCAGCTCATCACACCCAGCACCTAACACAGAGCTTGCACAGAGTAGTAGGTGCTCTGCAAATATTTGTTAGCTGAATGAATAAGATCCTGTGAGGAATATTAGATTAATATTAGTTATTATTATTCCTGTCATGCAGCACTGTCTTTACCTATAAACATTGGAAAAAAATTTAGTGCCTGTGGGCAGCAATGACCCAGCCCAGCTAGGTGCTGCATAAATGCTTCTTGAATAGAATTGAGTTAGGATAAGACTTTGACCTGAGGGAAATGTCCTGACAGCTCCTCCACGTCTCTCCCTGTTTGGGACCACTCAGGATCACCTGTCTGACGTGGGGCATGTGCCCCAATTTCCCCCACTCTTTGGATTTGATTTGGAATTGGCTTTATCTGTTGGTGTCGTCCATCCGGTTCTTCACATGTGGTGTCCTTGGCAACCCTGGATCCATTTCTGGTGGATTTCCCTTGTGCCAGACCTCATGCCAGCTCTTGGGGATGGGATTGTGAATACAAATAAAAAGCACCTACTATGTGCCGGGCATTCTACTGGACCATCTATATACCTGTTTCAAACTCACGACAATCCAGCGAGGTTCCCAAACCCCTTTGCAGATGAGGAACTCAGGGCCCAGGGAGGTTCAGCATTTTGCCCAAGGCCGCACAGTACGTTAGAGCAGAGCTGAAAAGTTCATCTGAGTGGTTCCAAATCCCATGTTTATTTCCACCCCTCCCTTTTCCTCTGAGAGATGAGGAATGTCTCTTGGATTCTGTGGGTATTTGTGGACACTTTCCTCCCAGATCAAAGCGCCATGTGTTTAAACCACAGCACCTAAAATGGAGAAGGAAAAATTATGCAGTAACTACACTTTAAGGCAAATTAACCTTGATAAGATCTTTAATGTCATGTATTAGACAATTTTCCCTTAGTAATGCATTAAAACTGTCAAACCTGATATGATCGCACAGTTAATGAGATTACACACGATGTAAATTTCAATTCATTATTACAGTGTCTGTGCTAATAGGCTTGCGATCAACACCCGGAAACCATGCTAGTTCAAAAGGACAACTTTTTGTGAATCCTGTGAAATGAACAAGCAGAAGCAGCCACAGACCCGACAACTGACGTGTGGATGGTTTCTGCAGCTGGCTAACAATTTACTCGGATTAAGCCGCGGAGATGGAGTTCATTGACTCTAGAGTCCTTTGTACGGGGCCAAGGAGCCCGAGTTGCTGGCGCGAAGTGAGCCACCGTGTGGACGCCTTCCCGGTGCTCCTGGGGGCTTCCTGGGCAAATTACTCACCCTTAAGTGCCCGTCCTTCAGGCACCTCATTCTTCCAGTGCCGCTGGCTTTCTCACAGGCATCAGGAAGCTGGAGTTCATTCAGAGAAAGCAAACTGTGGGAGGAAGCCTTCCGTGAACGTGAGGGATAATAAAAACAACTCGTATTTCCTGCGTTCCTGTGACACGTCAGGCACTGTTACTAGATGCCCGTCATGCGTTCATTTATTCAGCTCTCCCGACAGCCTGGCTTCCGCCACCAACCCCCACTTCGCAGGAGGGGACGCTGAGGTTTCCAGATGCTGGGCAACTGGGCCAACGCCACACGGGCTAGCGGGGGTCGGATTTCAGTCCCCTGTTTTTACCGGTTGTCTCCTCTGCCTTTTTGCCTCGAGAAGGGGAGCTCTCCTCCTACGAGGGGACTCACGTTGTGGGAAAACCCACTTGGGGTCTCCTTGGTTCTAGACGGACGACGGGGAGACACTGCCTCCCTTACGCGCGGGACTCCAAAGGGGGAGCCCGGTTTCGTGGATGCTGCCTCACGTGCCAGGTCCCCAGCCGGGTGCTGGAAACACAGTCCATGCTGGGCCCTCGTCGCAAGGTTTCCGGGTGGCGGGGGTGCAAGGAGGCTGAGGCCAGGGTCGGGGCAGCTGGGCGGAGATACTGGAATCTGGGCTCCAGCCTGCTCCCTCTAACGCTCTGATGCTCCCACCGTGCTGAGAGCCACCCTGCCCTGGCGACAGTGCCTCGGCATTTCCCCTTTTAACGCCTCCGATGGGGCCTCTGCAAACCCACAGCGAGTCCCTCTGCCCTCCCCACACGCATTTTATAAACACCCCATCGTTTCCTTGGATGCCCTGGCGGTGTCTCCCGCGTCCGTCCCTCCTTGCCTCGTGAGCATGTCCTCTGCCCTTGCTTCATCCGGGGCTCTGGGCTGGGCTCAGGGGCTGCAGGCTCAGGGGCTGCGGCCTCGCTGGGGAGGGGAGGGGAGGGAGGGCAGCAAAGACTGTGGATGTGCAGGACTGAGGTGTGGAGGGTGTGGTAGCGACGGGACAGGAGCAGACCCTGCGGGTCCAGGAGGGGCCTGGCCGGGGGGGCAGGCCAGGCTTCATGATGCCGGAGGAGGGAGCTGGCCCCTGAGTGGACAGCAGGGTGCTGAGTCGAGGCGTCGGGCTTCCTGGGGACAGCAGCTGGTTCCCTGTGGCTGGGCGAGGCCGGGGACTGATTCCATCGACCTGGTGGCAGGAGGACATAGCAGAGGAGCATTCAGGTGGGATTCAGAAGGCAGGCTCTTGTCCCAGCTGAATAGGCCCCAGACCGACCAGATGGACGTGAGGGTCACTCCAGGGGCGGCTTCTGAAACACGTCTGCATCTGGGTCCAGGTTTTGGGTGGCGTTCCTCGGTGGTCCTCGTACGTGGGCCGCGGCTGGCAGGTTGGACTTGCCCTGGTGGTTCCTTCAACCCCCTGAGCGAGCGTCGCTCTGAGGTCCACAGCAGTGCGCTGCCTGGATGCGTGGACGCTGACCTCCTGCTCCCCGGCGTGCCCCGTCCTGGGACACCTTCAGTCCCCCCTGTGGGGCCTGGGACTCAACTCTACATTGGGCCCCGACCGGCACCAAGAAATATTAAAAAACGGGGTGGTGAGCGCCTGAACCAGGAACGGTGCCTCGTACTGGCGAAAGTGCAAGGAGAAGGGTCTTTTCCTGCCGCGTCGTAGACCAACAGGGTCTGTCTTGTTGTAAGAAGTGCACTTGCTCTGCGACTGAAGAATCCCACTCCGAGGGAATTTCCCGGAAGCCAGCGGATCATCCGCAGCCGGGAAGACACCTCCTTGAAGGTGTTGGGGCTGTGTTGTTTACAGGGCAGCCATTAGGGGACACGCCTGCCCCACGGGGCTGTTGCCGGGCCAACCAGGTGACTTCTCATTACGATCGAGATTCAGTAATTTAAAGCGATCACCTTGAAGAAGTTGATCTTTACAGCTTCTGTCCCTTGTGCCGCTCTGAATGCCAGGGCCCACGGACGCACATTTCCCTTGCCGTGGTGTCTGGGGTGTGGCCGGGAGCACTGACGGGGGCACTGGGGGCAGCGGCTCTGGGGCCACTGTGATCAGAGCGTGTGTGTCCAAGGCATTGACAAGCCGGGGTGCTGTCTCACTGAGCTCACGGTCGCCTGTGGCCTGCTCAGCACGTGACCCGGCAATCAGCCGGGCGTCCTGGGTTATCATCGGGTCAGTCATGCCCGCTGTGGGCTGCTGTCCCCGTCCCCTCGCCCTTGCCCGCCTCCCCCCCACACACGCGCACACGGCCGGCACCTTCCCCCTCCCCGCTTCCTTTCGTCTCTGTGCTGTCCGCCCTCCATCATGTGTGCGGCTCGGTTTCCTCCATCCTTCCTGTCCATCTGTCTCTCTCCCTCCTCATTCTCTCTCTCTTCTTTCCTTTGGCCTCCAGCTTATCTGGTTAAGTGGGTCCTAGACAATAGTTCTCTCGGCCAGGCCCTTGCTGAGTGAGCTTCTGTGGGGCCACAGAGGAAGGGACAGTTCACACTCCTCTGAGGTGTCACAGAGTTCCCTGGGCATCCTTCTACCTGCTCACCTTCCGTCTGTCTTCTCTCCTTTCCTCTCTCCCACCCACCCACCCCCCCACGCACACCCCCATCCATCCATCCAGGCATCCACTCTCCCACCCATGCACCCACCCACCCCGCCACCCACCCAGCCACACGCCGAACGTTTACTGAGCCTGCCCCGTGCGAGGTGCTGGGTGCACAGTGATGGACAAGTCAGGTGACGTTGGTTGCTCCTTCTTCTTGGCTGTTTGAACTCTCCTGTGCATCCGCATGTCACAGTCCTGACCACTCTGAACTGTGAAATGTTTTGCGCAGCTCTGTCTCCCTCACCAGGCTCTGAATGCTCCCGGGGCCTGGGCTGGGTCCTGTTTACGTCTTTGTCCCCAGACCCGGGCACAGAAGCTCCGGGCGTAGCGCAGGGCTTGGACGGATGCTAGTTTGTTTGAATGAATGAAGCAATGATCTGGTCCAGCTGCTCGGTTTTGCAAATGGGGACGTGAATGTGGGATGTCGTGGGCCTTCACCAGGGCCTCAGAGCAGGTTTGGGGTGGGGCCGGGGCTCACCCTAGCCCCCCGAGCCCGATTCTGGTGCTTTCTCTGCACGCCGCTGTCTCTTGTATTGTGAGCTGGGGAGGGGGTGTGCTGGGAGGACCGTTTGCTTGGGCCTAGTCTCGGGGGAGAAAGCCAGGGGGCTGGGCTGCCCGCAGGTGTCTGGCGGGCTCTGGGGGGTGAGCAGGAGGCTGCGTAAGCATTCGTGAGGCTGGGACAGGTGAGCCCCCAGGACTCACACCTGCCCCAGCCCGAGTGTCGGGAAGGCCAGCCTGAGGGATCTGTCGACAGAGAGGGCCGGGACGGACAGCCTCGCGGGCCACGGATTCTGCGTGTTTCGCAGATAGAACTTCGGTGAAGTGCCAGCCTTTGTCATCCGGGGGTAGGCACAGGGCTGATCACCCTGTAGGCTGAACCTTGTAACCATGGTTCCCGGGCGGCTTCCACCCACCCGGGGAAGAGGCAGGGACGGAATCCCCGTGTGACGTCCTTTTCCAGATTGGGAGACTGAGGCTCGGGGAGGCAGGGTCTCTGGCTCCAACGCGCGTGTCGAAAGCTGTGCCTCTCTGATTCTTGAGTTCTTTACCGGCTCCTGTGGAGCGACGGCTCCTGGGATGAGAGCCCCCGTCAGCAGTGGGGTGCAGGGGGCGGGGCCACCGTGCTAGGTGGGAGCGGGGAGCGAGGGGCCCAGAGGGTGGTGGCCAAGGTGGTCATCTGGGTCATTGGAGCAGGGAAGTTCCCGCAGGTGCGTTGGAGGGGGGTGTGGGGGAGTGCCCTGGGGTGACCGCCAGCTCATGGCGTCTCATGGCAGGTGCTGGCCACACAGGGGCCGGGACTCAAGGGGGCTGCCTGGGTTTCCCCAGAGGGAGCTCTGCCCGTAGTGTGATCCGAGGAGGGCCGGGTAAATCCACCCGGAGCCGCAGGTGTAGATGCCTGCGCACAGGATCCGGAGGGGCCTGGAGGGGAGCGTGTGCCTTGGGTTCTGTCATGACCGTTGTTGTCCCGCACGAGACCCTGCCCAGTAAATCATGCAGGGTTCTGGTGCTGGCTCCTCTCCAGGATCCCTGTCTGGGTGCCACCCTGAGACTTCCTCACCCCGACCCGATCCTACTGCTGAGACCAAGTCCCCGGGACAGCTGTGGGAGGGCGGCCCCGCTGTGCTATGGGCCCTGCGGGCGAGACTGGGGGGTGCCTGCGGGCTGGCTGGGGGCTGCGGGCAGGAAGTGGGCTTACTGTTTGCTCTGCTTTGGGCAGTTAAAGTCCGGCCCCCTCTGTCGTTTTAACAGAACTTTGGGTAATGAATTTTTTTTATTAGCACAGAGGCCCAGTGGCTGGTGAGGTTCTTCTTGGGGAGGCCTAGCGATTTCAAAGATCCGTCTCGAAAACCCAGAGAAGCCGATCACAGTGGTGCGGAAGCACCCGCTCTCCCTGCTGTGCACACGGGTCTTACTGGAACCGTGGCCCTCTCCGTCCACTTCCGGAATGTACGGCTTCGAGCCTCCAGCTGAAAACACGGTTCCAGGCACTGGCTTTGCGTCCCATTAGTGGCATGACTTGAGGCCCCTTGTTCTGTTTTACTCTCTGCATAGGCCCCGCCCTGTGACATTGCGATGACCTCGGGCCAAGCCCTGATCTTGCACGGCCTGTCCTGTGTCCAGAGCTCCTCAGGCACCAGAGGACAAAAGCTTGCCTGCCTCCTAGCCCAGGCTGCAGTGGCCGGACAGGACAGGGCCGGACAGCAGGGCAAGAGAGCTCAGCCGCCCCCGGGGCGAGGGGAGGCGGCCAGAGGCCACACGCGTGTCTTGATTGGAGGGCAAACCTTAGCCATCTCGCCCGTGATAAAGCAAGACCTGATTTCTATTCACGTAGCCTCCGCAGGGGCACTGGGGGCATTTTTACAAACGGAGCAGGGAGGAAACAGGCACTGATCAAATGAGAAAGTGGGCCTAACATGGGTTGAAAATGGAGTGAGCTGGTGGGTGAAGGACCTCGGTGGGGGGGGGGAGGGGGGGCAGACACGGCTGGGCAGCCAGGGTGGGGGCGGGGTGGGTCCTCACACAGCCGGCTGCACCGGGGGCCGGCCTGGGAAATCTCAGCTCCAGAGGAGGCGGAGACGGGATTTGACCTCGTGAGTTGGCCCGGCACCGATCCGCTCTGTTCCGATCCGCTCTGTTCATGTGATCGGGCTGGTTTCGGGCACATCTTTGATTTCGTACGATGTGATGCGGCTTTTATCGATGCTCTGCTTATCCAAACCTCATCTTGTGTTTCCAAACAATATCAAGTGATTAGAAAAACACAAACACAACCCACACTTTGCTGACAACGCTCAATCTGTTCTGTTTATCGGTCCAGCTAACGATGTTTTTATTTGTTGGTGTAATTCTGGAATTGGGAAGGGACCCTGGGCTCATTTGGAGAAACCAGGAGCCAGCCCCACAAGGCCCTCCTCGCTCCCCCCCTCCTCTCCAGACCCATCTTCCAGTGAAGCCCTTCGTGCCCCTCTGGCTTATGGTGTCCCCAGCCCTCCCTCGGCCTGAGGACGCATCCCTCGGGCTTAGAGCAGCCTCGGAACATCTTTGGACAAATACCTCTGCTCCACAATCCGTGTCAGCCCGAGGAGGTTCACTGCTATAACAAAAATGCCACCCAACTTCATGACTTAGCACTATAAATGCTTATTTTTTTGCTCATGCGGCAGCCAAACTAGGTGGTTCTGGAGGTGGGGCTGTGGGCTGTGACCTGGGGGCCCCGGGCTCCCGTGCCTTGTGGCCCTGCCCTTTCCCCTGGCCGTGGGGTCCTTCATTTCCCCTGCGTGGGTGGGAAGGGGGGAGCACAGGCGTGTGGAGGTTTGAAACGAGGGAGCAAAGCATCAAAGGGATAGCAGCTATGAGACCAGGGCCGTGCCCTCGTGCATGGAGCACTTCATGGAGCACGTCAGGGCTCAACTTCACTAAAAGGAAATGGCCTGTGGTGAATACCTTGTATTTCTTTGCTGCCAGTCAGTTCTTGCCTGGTGAAGGCGGGGGGTGGATCAAGAAATCCCGGGGTTTGGGGGCTCCCTGCAAACCTGTGGCCCTTGGGGCTGCTCACCCACCAGGGAGCCCTCCTTTTCTCGGCTCTATTTTCCCCCGTGGCTTATCACCACCTGACACAGGACTTGCCGCTTCTTTATTTGGTTTGTTTTCTTTCAGGCCCCGTTCGTTCGCAGTCGGCTCCAGCTGGGGCCTAAGCAACAGACATTGATTTCTTGCAGTTCTGGAGGCGGGAGGGCTGAAGGGAGACCGTAGAGACGGAGAAAGCAAGCGGGGGAGGAACGGAGAGACAGGTAGAGAGAGGGAATCCCAAGCAGGCTCCCTCCTGTCAGGGCAGAGCCCGACGTGGGGCTCGAACGCACAAACCGCGAGATCGGGACCTGAGCCCGACGTGGGGCTCGAACGCACAAACCGCGAGATCGGGACCTGAGCCCGACGTGGGGCTCGAACGCGCAAACCGCGAGATCGGGACCTGAGCCCGACGTGGGGCTCGAACGCACAAACCGCGAGATCGGGACCTGAGCCCGACGTGGGGCTCGAACGCACAAACCGCGAGATCGGGACCTGAGCCGAAAACCAAGAGTTGGATGTTTAACCGGCTGAGCCACCCAGGCGCCCCTCCCTTCCTCTTCTTAGAAGGACACGAATCCCATCATGGGGGCCCCGCCTTCATGACCTCATCCCCCCCGCCCCCCAGAGGCCCCACCTCCTGCGCTCTCACCTTGTAGGTTAGGGCTTCAAGATAGGAATTTTAGGGGGACACAAACATCTGGTCCGTGGCAGCCCCTTCTCTGCACCCTGTAATGAAAAATCCACAAGGGGCGGGATCGCGTGGTTCAGAGCTACGTTGTCGGGGCCTGATGTGGCTCCCGTCGCATAGTGGTCCCTCGCGAATATTTGCTGAATAAATGAATGAACCCGTGAAAGGACAATCCCAGCATTTCCGAAGGTGCCTCCGGTCTCGTCCTGCTGATTGGCCCAGGTTCATTTACCCCAGGATCTGGCTGGAGCCGCGGCTGGTGCAGAGGTCACTGCCGAGCGCCCTCTGTCCGCCACCTCGCGCGTTCGCCTGTGAGCACCGTGTGGGTGCTCCCGGCCGGCCGTGTGTCTCTGCCTGCCTGCCTGCCCCTGGGACTCCTTGAGCACCCCTGGGAAGGCGCCCCCTCAAACCTGCTTCAGGGCTCATCCTTTGCTGTTTTCTTTGAAGAACCTGATTAAAAACGGTAAAATATGACTGTATTGGCATGACTATCGGTTCCTAATCCCAGCTGTGAAAATGTGGATTGTCTGGGGAGGGGAGAGAGCAGACAACAGACTCACACGTCCCGGAAGCTTGTCTCAAACTTGGGCTGAGAGCTGTTGGCTGTGAGGGCCCTGGGCTGGTATTAGAGCCAGCTGGCTCCAGCCGCGCCCTGGGGGTGGGACACTGGCTGAGGACTGAGTTTGAGGAGGTGCTAATTACACACCTAAGGTGCTAATAATCTCTAATCTCAACAGTGCTAATTGAGCGATAATTTCGTCCCCTGCAAGGTGACTTAGCCGGTCAGAGATTGCGGGAGACAGCACGGCTCTGGTGGGGGAAAATGGAAATAAAAATTCTTTCTTGGTTCGGGAGGAGGGGTTTAATTTTGGCTTTTGGTGCTGGCCCCTCAGCTCCAGGCCCGGCTGGGGGACGGGGCGGATTCCTCTGTGAAATCCCAGCCCCTGTGGGCCCTCGCCCGGGCCCACGCTTCCTTTGTGGGTGGGGTGGGGGGCTCCGTGTTCACTGCTTCCTGTAAGCAGCGGCTTCAGGTGAAGACTAGCCAGCGGCATGCGGTTCCTCCGGTTGGGGATCATTTCCAGGCGGGCCTCTTGGGATTCTGTGCACTTACACACAAGCCTCCTTCTGTGCGAGGGAGCCCTGTGGCCCAGTGTGAGCTCACGTTCCCAAGGAGGGGCGTGAGCAGGCTCGGGTTCCCTGGGCAGGTCAGAGAGAAGATACAACATGTACACTCAGTGGTGTGCGATGTGTTCTCTTAGGAAGGGCCCCAGAGACGAAGTTTTCTTTAATGCTTGTTATTTTGAGAGAGAGAGAGAGAGAGAGAGAGAGAGAGACAGAGCATGAGCGGGGGAGGGGCAGCGAGAGAGGGAGACACAGAATCCAAAGCGGGTTCCAGGCTCCGAGCTGTCAGCACAGAGCCCGATGCGGGGCTTGAACCCACGAACCGCGAGATCATGGCCTGAGCCGACGTCAGTTGCTCAACCGACTGAGCCCCCCAGGAGCCCCGAAAGCACTTTTGCACCCGCTCCCATCGCCCCCTATGCAGTGACCCTATGGCCACATGAAGTCACATTCTGAGGTTCACGGGAGGAGGTCAGGACTTCCACATGGGTTTCGACCCATCACAGTCACCAACGTTTAAAAAGTGTCGGATACTCTTGGACCCTCGTGAAACCCTGGAAGTCCCAGCCACGCCGGGCACCATCACAGACCCATGCGATGCATCCCTGTCGGTGACCTCTGGGCACCGGCTGAAGACACACAGGGTCTGGGGTCCGACAGATCTGGGTTCGGATCCTAGCCAACCCACGTCCCAGCCGGCTGACCTCCAGCACGTCACAGAACCTTCTGGAGGCTCCTTGCTGCATCCCTGGAGGTCCCATACCCCTCACCCGTGGGGGTGGGGTCACAGGAGCTGGCGCTGGGGGGCGCATGGAGGTCGTGTGCGCAACATCGTGTCACTGATGACAACAGCCCCGTGCCCCTGGCTGGGCATGGAGAACCTGGGAGCCAGGCTCAGGCTCAGTGCATCCCATGGAAGAGGCCCCGTTTGCAAACGCACATGTTGGAGCCTCCCCGCCCCCCCCCCCCCCCCGAGATATTTTATCTGACGGGTGCTGGCACCACAAACGCCAGGCTCTGCAATGCCAGGTAATTTATTTTTAGGAAAAACCGCTCAGGAAGTGTGCTCAGGAACGCCGCTGTTTGTTTAATTGGCTTTGTGGACGCAGGGGCCACGGCAGGATCTAAAAATACCCGGGCTGAGCCCCTCATCTATGCTCCCGCATCCGAAGGACCCATCGAGCTTCTAAAGCCCTGTGCTGGAGATCCCAACAGCTGCCGGAAAATGCATTCCGTCGTTGACCTTTGCCGGCTGCTGTTAGAGCATCGTTCTGTGCGAGTGGATTTATTTTTCCACGGAATGTATTCCGTTTGATGGCTGCAGGCATTAATGTAGCTGGGATTAAAATCAGGTCAACAGCACTGAGAATAAATAGCACTTTAACCTGAAGAATACAGATGGGCCGCAGAGGGACCAGCCTCGGCCGAGAGGCAGCTCTTCGGAGGTCAAGGTGGTGTCCCCAAGGGACAGCACTGTAGGAGACAGTGCTGGAGGACAGGCAGGGAGGGTCTGCTGATGTCGATATCGCTGGGGAAGGAGCCAGAACAAGCACAACCACAGCCGAGCACGAGCAACGGTAGCTGTCGTCCTGAGAGCTACGGCGGCCGGCGTACGACGACGACCGCGGGCGTGATTTTGTAACTAATGCCCCAGGAGGTGGTTAATTATCTTTTCAATATTCCTACCACTGGATATTGAATACCACTGACCTGCCTCCTGTTTGCTCGGCAGAATACAGAGCATTATTTTCTCTGCATCGTCGTTACGTGATTTCCACTTTGCAGATGAGGGAACAGGCTCAGAGAGGTGAGGTGACCTGGCCCGAGTTTCACAGCAGGACAGCAGCGGGAGAAGGACTCGAGGCCTTTCTCCCAGGTGGTCCTGTGCCCCGCGCGCCCCCCCCCCCCCACCCCGTGAGGCTGTCCATCCCAGGGCGGCTCCCCCCCCTCCCTGCAGAGACACCTGCGTCCTTCCCCCCAGGACAGCGTGCAGGCTCGCTGGCCTTGGCCGCCCCTCCCTGGCTGCTTTCATCCTCCCCCTCCCCTGCACCCTCCCCCCCACACACCTGCACAGGGCAAGCCCAGCCCCCACGGGTCCCCAGGTGCGGTCCCACCAGGCCTATTCCCTTCCCTCCGGATGCCCCAGGGACTGGCCTCTCAGACTGGCTGATGACTGACCGGTTCTCACATCCACGACAAGGCTGTGACATCGTGCCTTGGCCCTTGGCTGGCGCGGGGACCGGTCCATAGCATCGTGTAGAGCTATAGCTCCAGCCTGCCTGCAGGGGAGGAGCCCCCGAGGGCCCTCTGATGGCGGGCACAGGCCCTCTGCATCCTCCCGAGACCCGATGGACGGCCCATGGGGACAGCGTGGTTGGGCCTGTGACATGAAGAGCTGTCCCACATCCAGAGGGCCGCGCGTCTCCAGTGGGTGCGGGCCACCATGTAGGAGAGACTCAGCAGTCTCTGGTTGTTCAGGGGACCACGTGCAGGGAGGGACTCCTGCAGGGGCGCCATTGGGTGGAAGGTGTCAGACAATGGGACACCGAGATGTATCACGCCTGATGTGTCCAGCAACACTAGAGGCAAAGCTTCTCCAGGCTCGATGTGTTAGGGCTGGGGGCAGCCCCCGTGGGTGGCCGTCAGGACTGGACCAGACCGTGCTGTCTGAAACCTCACAGCAAGCCCGCGTCTCATCAACCGTTTGTGGGTCAGAAAAATGGCAAACAGAGAAGAGATTAGAAAGCTCCCAGGGCCAAGGGATGCCTGGGGGGCTCAGTCGGTTAATTGTCTGACTCTTGGTTTGGGTTCAGGTCATGATCTCACGGTTCATGGGTCTGAGCCCCATGCTCAGCTCTGCGCTGACAGTGTGGAGCCTGCTTGGGGTTCTCTCTCTCTCTCTCTCTCTCTGTCTCTTCCCCTCCCCAGCTCCCTTTCTCTCTCTCAAAATAGATAAATAAACATTAAGAAGATTCCAGGGCCTAGAATATGCCAGTCTCTGTCCTAGGTGATTTTGCTGTCTCCATATGAAGTTGGGGAATTTGAGGCTCAGAGACGTTAAATGGTTTCCCCAAGGTCACCCAGCTACTAAGCGATGGACGGATGAGTGAGCCAGTGAACTAGGGGACGGAGCTGGGGTGAGAGCTCAGGTGTGTGTGGCTTCAGCGGCCCCGCCTGCTGAGTCACTTACACCGTGTTCGTTTGGGGTCCTGCCTCGGACCGCGGAGTGGCAGATACAGGGTCCTCTGGGCCACGTGGCCAGGAATCCACAGGGAATACTTGGTTTCATGGATTTTTCTGGAACGCTCGTGTTGTGCAAGGTGCCCCACGGTAGACAAAGATGCAGAGACGTGAAGACAGATCTGTGCCTCTGTGGCCACGGCTCAGGCCGCGAGCAGGTTCTGTGGATGTGGTTCCAAGGGCATCTGATGCCACGGACGCTGACGGCCGCTCAGCCCGTGGTCCCCTGACTCGCTTCAGAGGGCATGGTATATTCTTGGAGCCGTATTGGCGCCCACTGATTATCTCTTGAACAGCTCCAGAGCTCTGTTATTATTTTTGTTCTTTCTGGATTCAGATGTTTCCTCTTTGTTTTAAGAAACGGGGACGGACGTTTACCCCTCTCCGGGCTTTAGCAGCCCCCCAAACTCCCCGGAAGGGTGTGACCTAGCCCCTAAAACCAGCCAGAACCAGTAAGACGCCCCAGAGCACTTGATTTGGGACCGAGAGCCCCAAGACTCAGTTTCCCCATCTGTGACGCGGGTCCAACATCACCTACCTCAGGGTGGACGGGGGAGCCTGGGCAAGTGGCGGCTTACAGATGCGCGTCTCTCTCTTCCTGACGTGGCTCACCGTGGCTCCTCTATCTGTCATGGCATCGGGGTGCGTCCTGTGTCCTCCAGAGTCCTTGCTTCCTGCCCCCTCTTCTGCTGGAAGGCCTTGGTGCCAGGCCGACCGAGTTGGAGCACCAGGGGGCCCTGCTTGTTCCTTGTCCTCTCAGGGGCCCTTCTTCTTGCCCTCCGGGATGTTAGACATCCTCTAGGTTGGAGACAGTGCACAGATCGTGGCCCCGTCCCGGTTTCTGTTTTCGCGTCCCCTCTCGGGTGGTCCCAGCCGGGCGATCCCTGCACGCCTTGCAGCCCGGAGCTCTCGGGAAGGCCCCCTCCTTTCCTCCTTCGAGATTTTGTCGGACCCTTCAAGGGGCCCCAGCCTGTCCCGCTCTGCCCCCCACGTTGGCCGTCAGCGGCCCCCTTATTTTAGTGGACGCCGTACGTAACGTGCAGGTGAGCTCGTGGTGCCTGATGGCGCCACGTGGATGCCACGCGGATTCGAGAAACGACGACGGCCCGCGCGTTTCCTCACGGGGGTGCTGTCAACGCCATGACTTTGCCAACGGGCCCGTGACTCTGATGGCCGCTGCCCGCTTCCTGTGGCCTCTTGCCAAGAAGCGGGAGGCAGGGCGGTGGGGTCTGATCTGGACTGAGCGGCCTCGCCCGCCGACGGCCGTCGCCCAAATTAGCAGCGCCTCCTCGGGCGCACGGTGGCAGCCGGGCCGGGCGCAGCCGTGGGCAGAGCCAGGATCGCGGCCCGACGGTCGTCGCCGCTCAGCCCGCCCGCCTCTCTCATTAGGATCCCGGGGAGCCAGCGATTATGAATAACATTCGTTTATAAAGGAAAAAATAGAAGCCGCTTGCCTCGTTCGGAAACAAGAGGAGAGGCCCCCGCGTGGAGGCGGGGGGTGATGGGGGGCCGGGGGGGCCGGGCCGCTGCAGGCAGCTGTGGGGCTCGTGTTAAACTGCCCACGATGGCTGGGGAAGAAAAGAGGAGCAGGGTGAATGCTAACGACTGCAGACTTTGGTTTGATGCTCCTGCCAACACAGACTCCAGCAACAGCCCCCCCACCACGCCCCCGGCACCCAGAGGTGCTCCCAGAGGGGCAGGCAGGAGCACCGCCGGCCGGAGGGAAGGGCAGGGAAGGGGGAGTCCAGTCTCCACGGGAGCCGGCGGTGGCTGGGGGTGGGTGTGTGTCAGGGGCCTTTGTTGGGGGCACCTGAGTGGGTGGCGGTCCGGCCGGGGACATCCGCTGCCCTCATGGGTTCCTTCGTGGGAGCCGTGGTCAGCGGCCTTTGAGATGGTGTTGAGGCCCAGCCCCATGTCTCCAAAAAGGATCCCAGACGGAGCCCTGAGGTAGGAAACGGACGAGCAGCGTCCCTTTGGTTGGCGGGTGCTGAGAGACGCTGCCCCCGCCATGGCCCGCCCACCCAGGCACGCGTTGCTCGGTGCGGAGCCCCTGGCCTCCCCGGGCGGTGACGGGAAACCCCTGAGTGCCCACTACTGACCTGCAGCCGGCCCTCGCTGATGGTAACGGACGGCACGGGTGCTCTTTCTTCAGGGTCCCCCAGGAGAGAAGACCCGTCACCTTCTGTGCCGAGTGTCAGGTACATTCACGGCCGCCCCCGAGTCGGCCTCGCTTGGCAGGGACCAGAGGTGCCGACGCCCGGCCTGCCCCACCTCTGCTCGGAGCTGCCGGCCCGCCGTGGCGTCTGTAGGTACAAGAAGTGGGCTCTGTCCCTTGTCCTGATGACACTCGTCATCACAGCCACACACGGCTGTGCCGGGGGCAGGTGCAGAGGGATGGGCCTGGGTGGGGGCTGCTCTGAGCGTCCCTGTACCCCGTCCTCCTGGGCGTCTTCTGGCCCCTGATGTGGAAGGAAAGGCGGGAGCCTTCCTTGTGTTCTTTCTCTCCTTCACGTCCTCCCCTCCCCTCTTCTCCCCTCCCCTCGCCTTCCCCTCCTCTCCCCTCCCCTCTTCTCCCTCCCCTTCCTCCCCTCCATCCCCTCCCCTCCCTTTCCTACTCTCCCCTCCTCTTCCTTCCCTTTCCCACTCTTCCCCTCCCCTCCTCTCCTTCCCTCCCCTTCCCCCCTCTTCTTCCCCTCCCCCCTCACCATTCCCTCCCCTCCTTTACCTCCCCTCCCTCCCCTCTCCTCTCCCTTCCCTCCCCTTCCCCTCCTCTTCCTCCCCTCCCTTCCTCTCCTCTCCCTCCTGTCTCCTCTCCCTCCCCTCCTTCCTCTCCTTCCCTTCCCCTCCCCTCCCTCCCCTCCCCTCCTCTTCCTCCCCTCCCTTCCTCTGTCTCCTCTCCCTCCTGTCTCCTCTCCCTCTCCTTCCTCTCCTTCCCTTCCCCTCCCTTCCCTCCCTTCCCTTCCTCTCCTCTCCCTCCTGTCTCCTCACCCTCCCGTCTCCTCACCCTCCCCTCCCCTCCCCTCCCCTCCCCTCCCCTCCTCTCCTCTCCCTCCTGTCTCCTCTCCCTCCCCTTCCCCTCCCCTCCCTCCCCTCCCTCCCCCGTCCTCTCCTCTCCCTCCCCTCCCCCTCCTCTCCCTCTCTCCCCTTCCTCCTCCTCTTCCTCCCCACCCTCCTCTTCTTCCTTTCTTCCCCTCCCCTCCCCTCCCTCCCTCCCCCCTCCTCCTCTCCTCCCCCCTCCCCCTCCTCTCCCTTCCCTCCCCTTCCCCTCCTCTTCCTCCCCTCCCTTCCTCTGTCTCCTCTCCCTCCTGTCTCCTCTCCCTCTCCTTCCTCTCCTTCCCTTCCCCTCCCTTCTCTCCCTTCCCTTCCTCTCCTCTCCCTCCTGTCTCCTCACCCTCCCGTCTCCTCACCCTCCCCTCCCCTCCCCTCCCCTCCCTCCCTCCCCCCTCCTCCTCTCCTCTCCCTCCCCTCCCCCTCCTCTCCCTCTCTCCCCTTCCCCCTCCTCTTCCTCCCCACCCTCCTCTTCTTCCTTTCCTCCCCTCCCCTCCCCTCCTCCCTCCCCTCCCTGTCTCTGAGACAAGGTCCATGCCCCTCACCCAGGCATCCGCACGGGTTGCCACCACGAATGGGCTGTGTTTCTTGCCCACCTCCTTGGAGAGGCCTAGCTCCTCAGGCGCAGGGAGCTGTTTGTTTCCTGCTGTGTCCCCAACACCATCCTCAGGATTTTGTTCTTGGATGAAAACATTGCTTTACTCCTTTATTTCTTCTCCCAGCATTTACTGGCCACGGTTGGGCAGCCACTCAGCTGACCAAACCATGGCCCAGGCCATTGGGAGATGAGGGGGGGACCTAGCTTGAGTTCGTGGGCAGGTCAGTGGCAGGGCCTGACCCGGCTAGAGGGACTTGAGTCACAGAGGCAGTCTTTCAGGGACGGGTGTGACTTGTGCCTCGAGATTCCTAAACCGGCCGCCCCAGAAGCAGGTACCAGCCCTTTCCTAGCAGCAGCAGGTGTGAGGCGGGCCCCAGGGTCTCCGTGGGGTACAGGCTCCCCATGGGGGACCGTGTGACACTACCTAGCAGCGACACTACCACCTCAGGCCGCATTAACAGAAGTATAGGGTCCACGCAATGGAGGTGATAGTCTGTCGTGCTTTGCAGCGGCCCAGCCGCACCTTGAATACTGTTCAGGTGAGGTCACACTTTAAGAGGGGCGTCCATAATCCTCAGTATGTCCAGAGCACCGTGGCCAGAATGCAGAAGTGGCAGACCCACCGTCAAGCACGTGCAGAGCGATGGACTCTGACAGGCTTGAGTGTCTGCTCTGCCACTTGCTAGCTGTGTGACCTCGTACAAGTTCCTGAACGTCTCTGAGCCTCAAGTCCCTCCTCTGGGAAGTGGTAGCACCTGTGCTGCCTGGTTGTCGGGAGCATTAAATACTGACCTTTGTTGGGGCGTCTGTCCCAGTGACAGCGGACAGGGTGTGTGTCCTCGGAGCTGGCCCAGCTCCCCGTGGCTCAGGCAGAGCAGCTGTGAGCCACCAGCCCGGGGTCCCCCGCAGCTCTGACACTCACTAGGAAATTGCTCATTAAGGGGCCCTGAAAGCCCGCATTGAATTCACGCGGTTTATTTTTACATAAATTTGGGGGAGTGGGAAAACAAAAAGAGAGACGAGTTGAAAAGAGCGTTCTCCAGGCATAATGCAGGCTTTGGCAGGGGCCCAAACCTGACCCCAAATGCCAGCTCCAGGGTGCAAGCCGCTCAGAGACGCCCCCCGCCCCCCCACCTGCCGCCTGCCCACAAAGCCCGGGCTGTGCGCTGTGCGGCGGCTGGATGTTCAGCTCTGCTCTCAATGGCTGAGCCGCCTTTGGCCCTAAATCCTGCGCTCTGGGCTGCACGAAGGCTTTAGGACTTGGAGAGCGGCTTGAATACCACCAGAGCCCTCTTTCTACAAAGGGCTTGTGCGCTGGAGCCCTGGCCCTGCCCACCCCGATTCCGTGTCCCCTGCCCCACGTGGGGGGGGGGGGGGAGGGGGCCCTTTCCACAAGCTGGGGCCGAGCTTTCAGGCTCACCTCCGGGGCTCGGTCCTGCTCACACCCCCGGGTGCAGCCCCTGGGAAGGCGGCCCCCTCTCGAGGACCCCCTGGTTCCTGATGGGCCAAGCCATGTCCCCCAGGTGGTTTGAAACACGTGACTCTGGTCTCCTGGAGGCAGCTTGTGAGGGTGAAACTGGCCGAGTGCATGACGAAATGCAGTCCTTAAGTAAGTGCCCACCGCGAGCTGTGTGTCCCGAGTCTGCGTCCCTCGGTTCACAGATGGGGAAACTGAGGCACAGAGCGCGCAGCGTTTGTTTACTGAACCAAGAGGCTTGACAAGGAGGAGGCGGGGTCTGCCTCCAACACCTTTCTAGATGTTCTGGGGATGGAGAGCTCGGGTAGAGTGACAGGGACCCGAAAGTTGGGCTCAGTGGGGGGCTTTGAGAGACAGGGGCCCCCTGTGCTTCTCTTCCTCAGCCCCTGGGCTGCCTGCCCTCCGCCCCCAGGTCTGGTTTGCTTTGCGGTTTCTGCCCCCAAGGAACAGATCTGTCCTTGTGGCTCTTAGCAGCTCACCTGCAGCCTCCGGCCGACGTGTGCGCCCAGGGCAGCCCCCAACTCCTCACACACGTCAGCGTTCACACACTTTGCGGGCATTTGCACATGCTGTTCCCGGATAGGAGTCCAGCACTGTCGCCCCCTTCCCGTGTTTCTGGCCCCTCCGCTCTGGAAGGCAAGGAGGCATGGGAGCTGTGTGACCTTGGGTACGTTAACCCCCCTCTCTGAACCTCAGTTTCCTCATCTGTGAAGTTGGGCTAATCGTGGCAATACCGATAACCCGCAGAAGCGCTGGGGTCACGTGAGGAGAGCCTCAGCTCGCCCGGCGTGAGCAGCGGCAGCCCAGATGTTCTGCTCACGTGTGAAGTGTCTTGTCCCCGGCCTGTGCCAGTTCCCAGGACGTTCAGGTGGGACCTCCTTTCCGATCATCCCCTCAACCCCCGGGAAAGGGCCGGGGAACACGTTGGCCACGAGGGGCCCAGCTTCTAATCCCGGAGCTGGGCTGGGAGCCCCTGACCTCCAGACAGAGCTGTGTTCACAGCACCTGAAGGGCCCGGAAACGCTCAGGATTTCGGCAGGGTTTTTCCTTGTGTTTCGATGTCCGAGCCTGGGCAGAGCAGGAGGGGTGTTGGGCCCCTGAGTTACCTGCCCTGTGTGTGCAGGCTGGCACTGTGTGAGGAGGAGAAGGCAGAGGACAGGTCCGTCCATCCGGGACCTTTGTCGTGAGGATTCTCGACACTTAATTGTAACATAGCTGAGAATACAATGAACAACTCCAGTGGAACTATTTAAAATTAGGGTCCTTGGCAGTTTGGCTGACAAATGTATTATTGAAAAATTACACATTGGGGCGCCTGGGTGGCTCAGTCGGTTAAGCATCTGACTTCAGGTCAGGTCATGATCTCATGGTTCATGGGTTCGAGCCCTGTGTCCAGCTCTATGCTGACAGCTTGGAGCCTGGAGCTGCTTCTGATTCTGTGTCTCCCTCTCTCTCTGCCCCTCCCCTGCTCGCACTCTGTCTCTCTGTCTCTCTGTCTCTCTCTCTCAAAAATAAATGAACGTTGAGAAATAAAAAAAAAAAAAAAGAAAAATTACACATCAACACTAGCAAACGTTTCCAATAGGCAGTCGCATGGCTGTGGCCCTTCTGGCTGAAACCCTCGGGTTGTGCCTTTTCTGCCCTGGGCTCTTCACGCAGGTGAGTCCCTGCCTGGCACTCACTGGCCTGTCACTTTCCTGCTTATCGTCTTGTGCTTTGTTCTTTCTTCCGGGCCCACCTGCGGGGCACGGACCACCCCCCCCCACCCCCCGGAGGGCACGGACCCCACGGTGTCTCCTAAGCAGCTTCGGCTGTTGCTTCGAGCCTCCAGGAACCTGTACTGGACGCTGGTCGGACCCCACAGGCCTCCCCTGGCCTCCTGGCACAGATACGATCCTGTCTTTCTCCCTCCTGGCTCTGCGGGCTCCTGGAGGGCAGGGACCAGGTTTCTCCAGCACAAGTAGGAGCTGGGTGTTTGCTTGTGCAGACTCAGGGCACGGGGGCTGTTTGTCCGGGGGGCCACAATGTCCCCCTCGGACTCTTCATTGCATTTCTAGGGAGGTTTGCAGAGGGTTCCCACATGCATACCAACCGCAGATTCTGAGGGTGCAGGGGCCCCCATCCCGGGTTTGGAGAGGCCGTCTGTTCCCACCCGGAATCTGAGGCCGTGCAGGTCCCATCCCAGCGGGCCACCTGTGTCCTCCCCAGTGCTCCCCAGTGTCCTCCTTGAGAACCTCAGGACACTTCCCTGGTTTCCATGGCGATGTCAGTTTCCCATTCTGACTGCTCTTCAGAGGGATTATAAATTCATTATTTCATACTTAGGTCTTGCACTCTGCCTTCTGCTTCCTGATTCCGGAGTCTTGATAGGACTCGATTCATTTATGATCTGATGGGGAAGAAATGAATCGAGTTGGTGCCTGGTTATTTCCTTCTCCCGGGGCCGAGGATTGCCGTGCTCAGAGAGGAGCCGGCGCCCCCTGAGAGGCCGGCGTCGGTGACCTGGAATTCCCGTGGTGCCTCACGGGCTCTGCAGCTGTGGATTTGAGTCACCTGTGGATGAACGGAGCCGCTCGGACGATCACCTGCCCACAGACACCCCCCTCCCCCCGGGGCCATGGGAAGTGCATGGATGCCGTCAGCTTGCTGTGGGTCCTCGTCCCGGCCCGTCACTCGGTAGCTGCCCGTCAGTGTCTGAGCCTCCGTTTCCTCATCTTTCAAATAAGTCTACTTTGCAGAGCTTCAGAGAAGGCTGGCGGCTGAGCAGGAGAGCCCAGCACAGGGATGGACGTAAAAGCACATTACGTATGACAGCTGCTGAGTGAGCCGTCACCCGTCTTTCTTTTAAGAAGCCATCCTGCGCCCTAGCCGGCGGGGGTGGGGGGAGGTTCCCAACCTTGGCCGTTGCTGACTTTTTGGACCAGATCGTTCTGCTGTTGTCACCTTGTGGGGGCCAGACGGTGCACCGCAGGGTGTTTACCAGCCCCTGGACCTCTTCCCGCTAGATGCCGGGTAGTGGCGATCAAAAACAATCCCCAGACGTTGCCAGATGCCTCCTGTTTGAGAACCGCTGCCCCCCTGGCCTCTGGGGCCCTCTGGGCCCGCCCGGGAGAATGTCTGCGCCGTATCCGCCCCCGGTGCCCTTCTGGCTTCTCCTGTAGATTTTCCGTCCTGCGTTCCTGCCACACGTGCCTCTCGGTGACAATCGGTGCGTGCTGTCATTTCCCCAGGGAAGATGAAGGTCGGCGCGCTGTCCTTGTGTGGATGCGTGTTTACGTTTCTCTTGAACGGATGCCTGGGAGTGGGATACGCTGGATCTTATGATAGTGGATGTTCCGCTTTTGAGCAAAATGGCATCCCTCCCGCGAAGGCGCCAGGCTCCCGGTGGTTCCACGTCCTTGCCAACACTTGGGATTGTCAGCTTTAAAATTTTAGCCGTTCACATAAGAGGGTGGCCGTGTCTCTTTGTGATTTAATTTGCATTTCCCTAAAAACTAACGACATCGAGCATCTTTTCATGTGTTTCTTTGCCATCCATATCTTCTCTTTGGTAAAGTGAATGTTCAACGTTTTTGGCTATTTTTTATTGCCTCGTTTCTCTTTGCATTATCAAGTTGCTGGAGCCCTTTTTATGGGCCGGATTCAAATTCTTTGTCGGACGTGTAATTTGCAAACATTTTCTTCTAGTCCATGATTTGCCTTTTCCATTTATTACCAGGGTCATTCGGGTGTAAGTTGTTAATATTTGTGAAGTCCATTTTATCTATCTATCTATCTATCTATCTATATTTTTAGGGTCCGTTCTTTTATGTCTTATCTAAGAATCTTTGGCCAAAAGTCACAGAGATTTTGTTTTCCGTTTTACTCAAGAACTGTTATAGATTTAGGGTTTGCATTTAGGTCCGGGATCCATTTTGAGCTGACTTTTGTCTATGGTGTGAGGTAAGGGTTGAGGTTTGGTTTTGTTTTTTGTGTCTTTGCAAATGTCCTATTGGTTTAGCACCATTTGTCGAAAACACCATAACAATTCGTTTTAAAGGAGCAGAAAGAGGTCAGGGGGAGTTTCTGGGGAGAAGGCTGGGGTTGGAGTTGGCTCATTAAGACGGGTGGTGTGAGAGAGCGGGCGGGGAGAGAGCAGAGGATAGTGAGCTCTCACCGGCTCCAGGTCTGAATGCGGCCAGGCTCGCGGCGCCCAGATCCTTCCATTGCAATACCAACCGGTTGCCATGTAGGCAGTAGCAGTGGGGTGCCTCCCAGAGCCCCGGGCGTGGGTTTCCAGACGAAGCGGCTTGACCCGCCCGCTTTCTACTGCTGTTTTCACACCATCCGGCCAAACTCCCTTCTGCCCCTGCAGAGCCCAGGGCCCACTGAGGCCACAGCCGCCATCTTGGTGGCCGTCAAGGGCCGAGGCCCCTCTACTCACTGAGAAGCCCACGCATTTGCAGGAAGTACTTGGACGTGGCCCCTGCAGCTCAGTGACACGTCCCCGATGGGGACACAGGCTGAAGTCCTGCGGTGTCACCCCGACTCTGCAGCCACTTTGCGCCCCTGCCTGCAACTCTGCCTGGGTGACAGTACACAAGGGTGGGGAAAGGGCTTGAACTGGGAAAACCCACCCAGGGCTCACCTTTGCGGCGAGGACTCCTGTGTTCGCGTGGGATTTTGTGGCCAATCAGTTGACAAATCCCCAGTCTGGACTGGGAACGGGGTGGTCCTCAAAAAGCCACATCTGGCTAAATGCACCCGTCCTTAGGGCTCCCGGAATAGTGATGAGGAAAGGGAATGTGCTGGGTAATTTGTGGAGCGTGAGAGGAGTCGGGGCCCACGAGGCTGCCTTGTCCAGCTCGGGCTTCCATGAATCCCCTGCAACACCCCAACCAGCTCATCCCCTGCTGCTTGTTCACCCCCAGTGACGGGGAGCTCACTACTCTGATTAAGGGGAAACTCAGCTTCAGATGGAATGTCTGTGCCTTTTCTAACTCCTGAGTCAAGTGTGGGATGCAGACTTATCAAATAAGCATATAGGGCATATATATCAGTGTCTTCCTAAGGTGATAAATGGAAAATTCCAGGAGCACCAAGGCCAGTTCTGTGAGCTAATATCCTGGGGCGTGAAAACCGTCACGTTCTTACCTCCTACGTGGGGCCTTGCGCCCTCATGGAACCGTCAGGAGGGCACTGCCGAGGGGTTTCCCAAGCGGGGGCTTGGCCGGGCCGGCCAGCGAGAATCCTTGCCTCAAATGTGTCCTGTTGTTGTGACCTGTAATGGTGAGCATGAGTGGGAGGCCCGCCCCCACGAGCCGGGAGAGTTTGCCGGGAGGAGCGTCTCTGTTCAGGCCGGGCCGCGCAGAACCAGACCAGGCCAGCCTCGTGGGACTGGGAACAGTGGCCAGACCAGAAGCAAGAACAAAACCCACACACCAGGTAGCTTGTGCCATGCCGTAATGGACCCCCACCCGCCCAAGAACCCTCAGGAATAACGGTGAGAATCACAGGGTGTCTGCAGGGGGTTGGGCGGGAACAAACGTGTCTGGTTCGTGTCGCTAGACCTGGCCCTTCCGCTGTCTCGTGCAAGCCCGTCTCCCATCTTTGTCCACCAATCAATTGTGCACGAGTTACGGGACTTCCCTGAGCCTCGGCTGGAAGCTGTAACTGTCCCTAATCACAGGCTTGTTCTGGAGATCAAACCAGGCGAATGCTTCTAACTTAGAAAGTTCTGGATCAGCGCTGGGATGTAAACACCTAAGCCGGGTGATTACGAGATTCAGCACAAGAAGACACGGGGCACGTAGTAGGAGTGCGGTCGAGGACGGCTAGCTGAGTGTCTGCACGCCTTAAAGCCCATCTGGACGGAGCTCTGACTGCGTGCAGCTGGAACACACATGACCTCTTTTGTCGTAGAATTTCCCCCCGAGCTTGTAAACATAAAACATTCGTGTTACAGAAAACTCAACCGGTGTGCCAAAGAGGAAAGAAAACAGCCTGTATGGCCTGTTTTTACATTCAGACAGTTTCTGTCTGGTTGGTTTCCTGCACATGTGTCTGTGTGTCTGTGATCTGTCCGTGTCTGTGCGGGTTCATACGTGCACACGTGTGTATACACTTTTTCACAGTTACAACAGAAGAGTCGACGGGAACCATTCCAAGTTAGTGTGTCAGGTATCTGCTGCTTTACCCGTGGGATGCTGGCCCTACCCCGGGCCGGGGTACGAGTGTGGGCGTGACTCATGGTTGTTGGCCTCAAAAACTCTGTACTCTCGGGGCGCCTGGTGGCTCAGCCGGTTGAGCACCCGACTTCGGCTCAGGTCATGATCTCGCGGTCTATGGGTTCGAGCCCCGCGTCGGGCTCTGTGCTGGCAGCTCAGAGCCTGGAGCCTGCTTCGGATTCGGATTCTGTGTCTCCCTCTCTCGCTGCGCCTCCCCCGCTCATGCTCTCTCTCTCTCTCTCAGAAATAAACACTAAAAAATTGAAAAAAAAAAAACACCTCTGTGGTCTCATGGAAGAAATAAATACACATAGATTTTCAGTGTCATCTGGAAGGGAGGACCTGCTGTATATAGAATTTCAAATGTTTTTTTCATGTAATACTGTGTCGTGAGTATTTTCCCAGATCATCGTTTGTCTTTTCCCCCCAGTGCTTTGTGTTTCCTGATTGACATAGATGGTTTCGCTACAGTTTATGCAAACATTCGCCCAACAGGCATCGCTTCCTGGCTTGTTATTAGAAATAAACAGCGCCGAGATGAGCTCTGAAGGTTGACAAGCAGATGTGTTAGCCCAGCCCCAGAACCGGGGACAGAGACGGGGGGGGGGGGGGGGGGGGGGGAGGGTGACAGGTCAGGTCAGCCCACTGCCAAGGGTCTGATTCTGGAGGAAAGGGGGACGGCTGTGGTCTCAGCTGGATCTGGACAGGCATTGATCACGCCGGCGTCCCATCTGAAAGCCGGGGCCACGTCGTGATGCGTGTTGAAATAGTTCTGCCAAATTTGCTCCATCATTAACTTTCAATCGCTGTTAATTTTAGACAGCGCTCTTAATTCACGTTTTTTGTCTTTGTCAAGTTGATAGAGACGGGGCTGTTTTCAGCCTGACGTGACGGCCGCGGGGCGCTCCTTCACCCAGGACGGCAGGATGCCCTCCGCCACAGCTGGTAATGAAATGCCAAGTGTGTGATTGAGCTAAATTGGCTTGGGGAGTTTACATGTGGAGCCAGCGTTGACAGGTCTGTTTTAGAACAAGTTGCTCCGGTGAAGGGAGCATCCTGTCTGATGTACTGAGGGTGCAGTTCAGCGATCTGCTTGGGTACCAGCAAAAATCATTCCCATCCTGGTCCTTTGCAGCGACTCGCAGCAACTTCACCCTGGGGAGAGCTTCCGTACGGAGATTTCAAAAACGGAGATCTTGTTATTTTGTGTCCAGGAATCCAACCCTTCCGCCATCTCCTTCTCTCCAACGAGGGACAGATGGGCCCCCGTTTTCAGGATGAAGGATAGATATATTTTTTTCTCCTCTGCTTTAAGCTATGATTTCTTAGGCCAGCATGAAATATTCGGGGCAGTCAGGGTCATGTTTATTTATTACAGGTGTATTTGCATCAAATACAAATGCGCAAAGATGGGGACTCTTCGTGGCCATGAAAGTGGAACCAATTTGGTTGATGAGAGTAACCTTGAAGAAAACTAGCCCCTCTGTTAAAATTTACGCAGGCACTTCCCTCCCGGCCAATGTTTGTCATTGCAGGGCTCCACTGGGATAATTTAAAGCACCTTATGGGGTGCCCCCCTCCCTACCGCCAGGAGAACACCTGTGTGCCAGGCTTTGCCCATGTCATTGCCAAGTTGCTGTCGGTCCCACGGCCCACTCAGATGGTCCCCCTGGCGGCTGACAATTAACCTGGGTCTGTCTGACCCAAGCGCGGGCTTGTTCTGTGACGATCTCAGAGGATGGGTCGTATATCTCGTCTTGCCCCATTGTTCACCATGGATACAGATGAATTCTTGTTTTTTTTTTTTTCTAATGTCGATTTATTTATTTTGAGGTGGGGGAGGGGCAGAGAGAGGGAGACAGAGAATCCCAAGCAGGTTCTGTGCTGTCAGTGTGGAGCCAGACATGGGGCTCGATCCCATGAACCATGAGATGATGAGCCAAAATCAAGAGTTGGGCACTCCACTGACCGAGCCAGCCGGCTGCCCCTGCTTCTTGGGATCTTTAACTGCCTTTGGGTGAGACAGGCAGCAAAGGGGAGCCTCTTGGCCGACCCCCCGCAATTCTCCAGCAGCGCACACAGCCTGTCTTTGACCTGGTGCAATCGGTGTGTGAGGCACACACATTTAAACAGAAGAATTCTCTTGCCCCCTGGACCCCGTGCCTGGAGGCGGGTGGTGGCCGAGGATGCCAGGTTGGAGGATCAGATCCAAGAACGGGCAGCTTTCCACATGGACTAGCTGTAAAAATAAGGATTCTTCCAGAAATTGCCCATGGGCTACGGTTTACCCCTTGCTTTACTGGTTTGGACAAGGTCAGCGGGAGCTGGGTGACGTGACCTTGGGCGGGGGAAGGGCCGTCAGCTTGCTGCTGGGTCTGCAGGGTGGCCACAGGGGGCGACACAGGCTGTGTGGTCCCACCAGGCAGAGCTGGGACGGACTCAGGGAGCCAGGTTCGGCTACACACGCGGGGGGCTTTGGAAGGTGAGGCTGAATCCCCCAGACCCTGAGGCCTTTTGGACTCTTTCTAAGCAGGCGTGAGGGACTCCTGGGAATATGTCACTTTGTCAGATTCACAAGAAGATCTCCAGGAAGTCCCCCCCCCCCCCCCCCGCCAGATGGTGGTGTGCTTGGAAAACACGGTGACGGCAGCTGCAGAAATCTGCTTTTTAGAAATCGCCAAATGTTATTTTTAAAGTGCCTTTCTGAAAGTGCTTCATTCAGACGTTCACAGCACGGCTGTGATGACTGGCCTCTTTCCGGGCCGGGTCCCACCGCCCGCCGGGGACAGGCACACCTGTCCCAGGTCCCCAAAGATGGCGCCCAATGGCCACTTCCAGAAGAGGCGCCAGCCTCTGAGAATGCTCAGGGAAGCGGTTTCTGGAGATGTCGCCGGGAGAACCCCCTCCAGGGCACAGTCTTCCCAAGGCGGCCGCAGTCACGGCTGCTTCTGTGTCGGAAAGCCCAGATCAGGGCCTTGCGGAGGCCACGGTCACCGATCTCAAAGACGACTTAACACTTGCCTGGGATCCAGGGCTTAACCCGAGCCCCACGTAAGCCTGGCTCTATTTGAGGACAATTGCTGCCCATGTATATGGATCTTGGCTGTGAGCCCCGTGGCTTTTTGGCTTTATAGAAATAGCATCCACAGGGAGGGGCTGGGCTTTCGTCGTCAGCTGGGTTTTGTACAGAAGCTGGAGTTGCCGAGACCTTTTGACAATCTCACCGATGCTTCCGATCGTGTTGGAATTGCATTTGTGAGGTAGTGAGCTCCCTGTCACTGGATTCCTGGGTTGTTGTTGGGGGGTGGGAAGGAAGCTGAGGTGGGGTGTTCTGCATTCAGAGCAGCTGGATGTTTCCCAAAGTGTGGCACTTCTGCTCCTAGGGAGGGGCCAGGACAGGAGTGGCCAGTGACCGTAGGGGCCCGGAAGGGCCAGGACAGGAGCGGCCGGTGACCCCAGGGGCCCCGAGGGGCCAGGACAGGAGCGGCCGGTGACCCCAGGGGCCCCGAGGGGCCAGGACAGGAGCGGCCGGTGACCCCAGGGGCCCCGAGGGGCCATGACAGGAGCGGCCGGTGACCCCAGGGGCCCCGAGGGGCCAGGACAGGAGCGGCCGGTGACCCCAGGGGCCCGGAGGGGCCAGGACAGGAGCGGCCGGTGACCCCAGGGGCCCGGAGGGGCCAGGACAGGAGCGGCCGGTGACCCCAGGGGCCCCGAGGGGCCAGGACAGGAGCGGCCGGTGACCGTAGGGCCCGGAGGGGCCAGGACAGGAGCGGCTGGTGACCCCAGGAGCCCCGAGGGGCCAGGACAGGAGCGGCCGGTGACCCCAGGGGCCCCGAGGGGCCACGACAGGAGCGGCCGGTGACCCCAGGGGCCCGGAGGGGCCAGGACAGGAGCGGCCGGTGACCCCAGGGGCCTGGAGGGCTGCCGATGTTGTTTCCATCTTCTTCCACGCTGACAATAAGGACAGCAGCCTGACCGGTGGTGAGCATGCCTCTGACATAGTCTGTGGGTCCCTTTAACAAAGCGAGGGCAGGCCCCAGGCCCTCGGCTCACCGGTCTTAGGCAGACCGCGTGTGTGCGGCAGGAGAGAATGAACTGCTTTCCTCCTGCTGCCCCTCGTGCGACTTCGAGGTAAGTGATGCCCGCTTTCCGCTTGTGGAAACCGTGCGAAGTTTCCTGTTTAAGTAAAGGAGCGAATTGATTTAGGAAAACAGTAATGTAGCCTCTTGATGGGCGATTCTGGTGCAGATGGTGCAGCGGGGCCCAGAGCGATGGACGCTGCGTTTCTCGAGCTGTTTGGCTGCTGGCCTGATGGTGGTTCCTGGCCCTGTTTGGACAGGATGACCGTGGACCTGGGAGCCCCGCGGAGAGGGTCTGACACGGGTCTTCTGGACAGACACACAGAGCACCCGGCTGGGACATGAGTCCCCAGGCGAGCAGGCTGTGCCCAAGGCTGCGTGGCATCGGAGGCCAGCCTTTCCTAGGAGGTGACATCGAGGGCTCCCCCATGGCAGCTGCACTTAAAAGAGCCCTTCTGCAGAAAGCCCTTTCTCAAAGCCACCCTGCTTCCTCTCCCCCTCCTCCCCCTCCCCTCCTCCCCTCTTCCCTCTCTTCCCCGTCCCCCCTCTCCTCCCCCTCCCCTCCTCCCCCTCCTCCTTCTCTCCCTCTTCCACTTCCTCCCCCTCCCTCTCCTCCCCCTCCCCCTCTCCTCCCCCTCTCCTCCTCCCTCTCCTCCCTCTCCTCCTCCTCCCCCCTCCTCCTTCTCTCCCTCCTTTCTCCCTCCTCCTCCTCCTCTCTTCCTCCTCCTCTTCCCCTTTCCCCTTCTCTCCCCCCTCCCCCCTCTCCTCTCCTCTCTCCTCCTCCCCCCTCCTTCCCCCTTCTCCTCCCTCCTCTCCTCCTCCCCCCTTCTCCTCCTCCCCCTCCCCTCTTTCTTCCCCTCCCTCTTCTCCCCCTCCCCCTCCTCTCCTTCTCTCCTTCTTCCACTTCCTCCCCCTCCCCTCCCCCTCCTCCTCCTTCCCCTCCCCCTCCCTTCCCTCTCCTCCCCCTCCCCTCCTCCTCCCCCTGCCTCTCCTCCCCCTCCCTCCCCTCCCCTGCTCCTCCCCCTCCCTTCCCCTTCCCCCTCCCCCTCCCTTCCCCTTCCCCCTCCCCTCCCCTTCTCCTCCCCCTCCCTTTCCCCTCCCCCTCCTCCCCCTCCCCTCCCCCTCCCCCTCCCCCTGCCTCTCCTCCCTCTCCCCCTCTCCTCCCCCTCCCCTCCTCCCCCTCCTCCTCCTTCTCTCCCTCTTCCATTTCCTCCCCCTCCCCCTCCCCCTCCCCCTCCCTCTCCTCCTCCCCCCTCTCCCCCTCCCCCTCCCTCTCCTCCTCCTTCTTCTGTCCCAGAACAGCAGACACATCTACTTCCAAGCCTCCCCGGATGTCCCTTGGGAGGGTCAGGGTCATTCCTGCCCTCCTCTGCAGTGACAGCCTGACTCCAGTGCACAAATTCTGGCCTGTGGTCTGAGGACCTCCTGTGCACTAGGTGCTGGGGAGGCGGGTGCCCAGCCCTCGTGTTCCAGGGAGCTTGGGCGCCGAGGAGACAGACCCCAACTGTGAGTCATCGGAGGAGGCAAGACGCGACATGGTTGGCGGTGATGATGGGGACGGGCCCCCTCCGCCGCACCAGCCCCTCCCCACGGCAGACACGTGGGTGCCAGGCCCCCAGCTGGCCCTGGAGGGGTCTCCGGGGGGAAAGCAGCAGGTGGATGAGGAGTCAGGGTTACAGGGAAGAACGTGGCCCCAGCTAGGGGTCGCCGAGTCATGGGGAGGGGCTGACGTAGGAGGGGCTCTGAGTCCTCCGGGGGCCCCCGGGGGCAGGCAGTGTCACTCGTGGGGTCGGGGGAGGAATTTCAGGGCGAGGAGTGGGGTGAGCCGGGTAGGGGGGTGGGGGGTGGGGGTCGAGGTCCCCAGGTCTTGACGGCCAGTGAGGGCGCCTGGTGGGGCAGGAGACACCGTGGTGCTGGTGCCTGGGGGTGGGCTTATGCTCCTCACACGTCTGAAGTTGTAAAGTCAGTTCCCAAGCGCTGTCTCCGTCCTGAATCCAGGTTGAATGGCCTAGAGAGGCCCAGAGACCGGACCCCTCTGGAGAGGACCCAAGCCTGGCAGTCCCACCGGGATGAGCTTGACCTGTGTCTCCCCCTGCCCTGCCGGGGGAATGGGAATGACTTATTGGCCCCACAGACCGGTTGGGTCCCAGGCTGGTCTGTAAACCCTGAGGTGGGGTGGAAAAGTCTGCCAATGCGCCTATACGTTTGCGGGTTTCCTGGGATTCTTCACAGGGTCTGCACCAGGGGACGTGTCAGGGTGCCGGGTGCGGGAGGGGTATCGTGATCCATCTGCGTGGGAGAATGGCGGGTAAGGGGGGACTTGGGGGGCCAGGCCGCAGGTCAGGCGAGCAGGGGCGAGCGCGGCCGGGCTGAGGGAGGGGAGGAGGCGGGCTGGTGGGGAGGCCGTGAGGCCGCGTCTCCTGCAGACTCAGGGCTCCGTGCCAGGGCCCCCGGGACGTGTAGGCACCCGCAAAAATGTTTTAATTTCCTTTAAAATCAGAAGAAGAAAAGGCAAGTTTTTAGGTCAAGGAAACGTTTTGATATAGAATACGGATCCATTCTTCTTTATACCGATGCAGCCATAAAATATAACTGTTAATATTTTTTTATGGAGGAAGTGGCCCATGAAATGCCGAAGCGCCTCAGGCCCCCACAAGCCATTTTGCACCCCAGATGGCTGAGAGGGGCGGGCTCCAGAAACAGGGACCGGGTTTCCTTGCCGGTCTCTCCCACCAGCTTTCTCGGGGAGATAAATTAGTCTTTGCAGAGCTCAGATGGGCCCCAAGTGGCCGCTCTCCAAGCTGGTAACTGGCCCAGCAGGCCCCCTGCTTTCCTGAGACAGGCCTTTGGGGGTGACCGGCCTCCCTGCTCCCCTTAAAGCCAAGCGGCATTTTTGGGGGGGCTGCTGTGGCCCAAATCTCGGCGTTCCCAGGCGGATGAGGTCAAGGGCTCCCCTCCTACCCCCCCACTTCCTTTGTTCCAGGCACCTCTGTTCTGACGTGACCGCATCATTTCCAAGGAGAAATTCTTGGAAGGATCGAACATATGGTTCTCCGGCTGGGGACTGGCGGGGAGGAGGGGCCGAGCGTTGGAGCCCTGCCTGGGGAGGGATTTCTGTTTTAAAACCAGGACCAGCAGTTTCCGCCCACCTCCAGAGACACCCCGGGCACTTTCTATGTTGAGAGAAGATGTACCAACATCGCCGCGTTTCCGATGACATTTTATTGCCACAAACAGTCCGCCAGGTAGAAACGCAAGAGCGTTGTTCCGAACAGCAACGGCAGAAGTGAGCGAACGAACGACGAATGAACGAATGAATGAGTGCCTAAGAACCTTGTCATTTTATCAGTCATTTTCTCTACAGCGACCTAGAAGGGAGCGATAGGGGAGATTAAAATCCGATCGGGTTGTTAGAAATAGAGAGTAAATAGTATTTTCAAAGGATGGCGGGCTGGGAAAGTGTACCAAGACCCATCTATTAACATACACATCATCCCTTAAATGGCTTAGATGTAAAATGCCACTTTCCATCGATCAGCAACGTTCTCCATTTATTTTCTGCTGACTGATTTTGATTTATAGGGGCCCTTTCGAAGCTTACGTCTCGACTCCTTTTTTTAAACATTAGGTTTGGTGCCTGTGCGAGGTGCCTGATGGATGGGGGCGCTGGGCTGTCACTTGTCTGAGTTGGCACAGCCAGGGCGGGACCCAGTGCTTTCTGAGGCAGCGGCCCCGCTGCCCCTGGGGGCCTCCCCATCCCTCCTTCCGTCCCGGGCGGCAGAAGGGCACCTGACTGTGGAGTCAGGTGGGCCCCCGGTGGAGACCCCAGCCCTACCAGTTCCCAGCTGTGTCACCTCGGGCAGGCTGAGCCTCGGTGTCCTCATCTGGAGAATGGGCACGTGCCTGTCTTAGCACCTCACAGCTCTGGAGACTGGAAGTCCTGGAGTGAGGTGCCACAGGCTGGCTCCCTGTGAGGGAGAATGGTCCCCTCAATGGCCTCTGAGGCCGCGTTCACAGGTACCAGGGGTTCGGGCTTCAGCCCCTTTTGGGGAGCTGCGATTCGACCCACGGCAAAGACGAAGACAGGCGGTGTCCCCCGTGGAGGCAGAGTGGAGGAGAGCGGCGGGGTCGGGAGCCTGGGGGGTGGACTCTGAGGTGCTCCCGGAAGCCGGCTTGGCCGTGTAGCAGGGCGGGGACCGGGGAGGACATCTCAGGCAGAATCTGCCCCAGGCCTCTTGCCCGGCTTCTGGCAGTCCTTGGCGTTCATGGACTCGGAGACACGTGACCCGGTCTCGTCTCCATCTTCCTTTGGCCCCCTCCCCCTGTACCACCCTCTCCTCATTGTGGGGACACTTGTCACTGGGTGTAGGACCGCTCCAGGATGAGCTCAGCTTGAGGTTTAATTTCATCTTCAAAGGCGCCTTTCCCAAATAAGGTCACGTTCATTCTGAGGTTCCAGGTGGACCAACTTTGGGGGACGGCGTTCACCTCACCACATCCAGGGGCTGTGGGGACCCGAGGGGGGCACCAGCCTTCACCGGAGGTGGGCAGAGGGTTCCGGAAGTTTCCCCGGACAGGCGTGCCTGAGGCGAATCCCTCTAGGAGGGAGGACGTGCCCGATGAGAGGAGGACGGGGGAGGCCAAGGGTGTCCCGGGAACAGCAAGCTGCAGGGCGAGTGGAGGGACAGCGGGGTCAAGGGGTGCAGAGTGGGCGGGGCCTTTCCAAGGTGTGCGGCTGTCCATCATGCCCGATAGAGCCCCGCGTCCGCGTATGTGTCCGCTCCTTCCTTCTCCGAACCCTGCCCGCTCCTGGGAGTTGGTCAGTGTGTGCGGTGGTTCCGAGTCCTTATGAATAAGTCACTTGGCTGGACGAAGGCTCTCGGAGGAGTGGTGACATACGGCCAGGCCGAGGGCTCAAATTAGAACCGCAGAGCGTCCCGGGCCAAGCAGGATGGATGGTCGGTCGCAGCGAGCGCACGGCAGGGGAGGGGTGCCGCAGACTGGCCCCGGGGCGGGACCCGCCAAGGCCAAGGACTGCCCGCCGGCTTTGAGTATGCCGGCTGCCGGCCCACTGTGAGGGGAGGCGGCCGTGGGCACCTCTGGAGGCCAGAGCCGGGGCGGGGGTCTGGCTCCAGGGATGCAGCCCCACGCTGTGTCGTACTAAACTGGGGTGCACAGGGTGAAGGTCTTTCCGCGCCCCACCCCCCACCCCGGCCAGTCCCCTGAGGCACACCGGCCCTGCCACATCTGAGCTCCGTGACCTGAGGCAGATAACCTCCCTCCGTGTGCCTCCGCATTCCTCATCTGCAAAATGGGGACGGGATGGCTCAGGGACCAGGGCTGTTGGGAGGCTTACACGACACAATGTCTGGAAGGCTCGTGGCACAGGCCCAGGACAGAGTGACGCACGGTGCTCCTGCCCCGGCCTGTGGATTCTGGGGGCCAGGACTTGGCCTCAAAGCCACACCTGCCAGGGGAGGCCGAGGCCAGCTGGGCGAAGGGATGGGGCTTTGGCGACATGCCTCTGTGGACGTCTCTACCTCAGCTGCTCTGGGCACCAATTGTCCCACCAGCGTGCACACCACAGGAACCAAGAGAATGCCCCCGACCCATCTGGGGACACTGTACCTTACTGGCCGGCCTCTCCCAGGGAGAAAGGGCCGTGGCCCCTAGGGGGGCAGGGTCACGGGTTCAAGGCTGTGGTTCTCGTGAGATGTTCCTTCTTACTTCCCACGACCTCTTTGGGTTCTTACATCCCAGCCCATTTCTGGTCCCCACGACCTGGGGACACCCGGGCAGGGCTTCCTGTCATATGGGGGGGGGGGGCTCCAGGGCCATGGCGGTCCCGGCAGAACAGCCCGATGGGGGTCACGGCTCTGTGGGAGAAAGGGGTCCTACTAGGGCCCGGGGGGACCCGGAGCGTGACACGGCATCACTCAGGGCGGCCAGGACTGTTTGTCTCCAGCCAATGGCCTCAGCCTGGCTGTCACCCGAGTCGTGGAGGAGGGACAGGACAGTCATTTGTCAGGCCCTCCTCAGCGTCAGGCAGGGTGCCAGGCCCTTTGAGCACATTAGCATAGTTTATGATCCTTGCCTCTCGGGGATGTGCGGCCGTTATCCGCCGGCGTTGCAGACAAGGAGGTGACGCTAGCCCAAGGGGGGGGGACGTCACACGGTGTGTGGGGGTTCACACTCACGCTGAGCCAGCTCCAAGGTCGTGCGCCTTCCCCTGCCATTCTGGGGCCTCGTTCTGGTGCTGGGCCCGGGGGCGCAGCGGGTGGTGAGGGGAAGGGGCCCGGCCCCAAAGTCGTAACGCGTGAGCTCATGCCTGCTGCAGGGAAAGTGTGTGTAATCAGATGCTGGCAGCTTAGCCCGGGGAAATCCTGGAAGGCTTTCTGGAGGAGGTGGCATCTAGGCTGACCCGGTAAGGAGGACCCCCGAGGGGTGGACAGGTGTGCCTGGGGTCCTGAGTCCGTAGGTTGAACAAGCTTCTCGGGACACGAGTACCCACAGCGGCATCTCACCTAGGCGGCCTCCCACCGTGTTTCTCACGTGCATGTCTCATGAGCGCTCCCAAACCGCGACCCTAACCCTGAGCGGCGCGCTCACCACGGACCCATCGAACTCGTGTCCTCTCCAGCCCTGGAAGCCGGCGTCATCAATCCCTGCGTCATCGATGAGGAAACCGAGGCGCCCAGAGATTAAGCCGACTGCACAGCTCATGTGCTGCAGAGCCGAGATTCAGACAAGGCCCTCCAGACTCCCGGCACATAGTCGTCCCTCGCGAAGTCCTCCAGGCTCTGCGGAGGGGCCTGGGGAGGGGGGCCGGGGCGCCGCACCAGGAGGAGGGGTCTGGCAAGCGACGGGAGCCAGGCTCTGTGCCCTGCAGAAGACGCTGTTGGGGGAAATGCCTCATGCTAGCAGCAAATTTGACACGGACTTGCTTGGCCCACTTGGGCGTGAGAACCTTCCGGGAGCTCCCGGGGCCTGTGGGGAATCCCGCCAGCTTAGAGAATGACGGAGGCTCCTCTAGTCCGTAGAGGAGAGGGGGTGAGGCTCCCGGGTGGGTGGCAGGAGTGAATGAGGCTGGGCCGCCGGCCTGCCCTTCGTGTCTGCAGGATGGCACTGGGACGGACCAAGGCCTGGCCCTTGGAGGGCCCGCACCTGCCACGTGGCTTTCTGAGCCCAGCAGGTTTCCTCCCCCTCCCCCGGGGGGTCTCTGTCAGAGAGACGCAGGATTCCTCTCCCTGGTAGATAAATGCAGAATCAGTTCCTTAACTGGAATAGATTTCTTTGTAGAGGAGGCCTCTGGGGCAAAGGTGCCCACAGCTGAGCCCCGCTGCCCTCCCGGGGGGCCGGGGAAGTGGGGTGTGGACCAGCCGCCGCCTGCTGCTTGAAGGGAAGGCCAGCATTGTGGGTCCGCAGGGAGTCCCCTCCTCTTTGGTTCAGGGGTGCTGACCCCTCCCTTTGGTTCACACGAAGTGACACGGGGCTGCCCTGCGCGTGGCTCCTTCTACCGAGCGCGCCAGGCTGGAGCCCCGTCCGCGCCCTCTGCGGCTCGCCAGGCCTCTCGAGTCCAGCCGTGTGGTGTTCCCGAGGGTGGCTGGGCTGCAGGCTGTGTATGCGGCCTGTTGCCGGACGAGCTGGTTAATTGCCGGTCTCGGGCTGTTACCGCGTCGCAGGACAGAACTTGGGGCATCCATCACCCCGTACACACAAGGACGTCGATAGACTAGCTCCCCAGGAGTGGGAAGGCCAGGCCAAGGGGTCGGCGGGCTGTGGTTTTGTTACTGGTCATGCGTTAGCTTCACCGAGGGTGTGTCCTTTATGCCGCCACCGGCCACGTGTCCCGGGTCCTGGAAACAGGCTCTTTTGTGAGCCAGCTCTGCCTACCCCGGACTGGCATCCTTCCAAATGCAGGTGGAGACTGACCCCAGGGCCCATCGTGGCTTGTCTGGTGGGAGGTCTCCATCCTGAAGATGTGACCCCAGGGTCATCCCTGCTGTTGGCTGCGATCTCTCCCGAAGGACAGATGAGGACACTGGGGCTCAGGGCCCGAGACTCAAGGCCCGCAGGCCTCACGCCAAGGCCAGCCAGCAAGCTGCCATCTCACAGACGTGCCCTGGCCAGGCCGCCCCGGGAGCCTCCAGGAGGGACTCTGCCAGCACCGATTTGCATGGGAGGGAGGTCATCCCGATGTCCCTCACCCTGTCTCACTGCTGGCTGTAAATCGGCCTCCTTGTCCAGCGTGGGATGTTTGCGTGACTGACGAGCCTGTGCTGAGAGTCACGACCTCTCGGTAGGACCAGATCACGGACCTCATTCCGTTAGAATTTCTTTAAATGTTTATTTCTGAGGGAGAGAGAGAGACAGAGAGAGACAGAGCACGAGCAGGGGAGGGGCAGAGAGAGACACAGAATCCGAAGCAGGCTCCAGGCTCCGAGCTGTCGGCACAGAGCCCGATGCGGGGCCTGAACTCACGGACGGCGAGATCGTGACCTGAGCTGAAGTTGATGCTCAACCGACTGAGCCCCCCAGAAGCCCATCCTCATTCCATTTAAGTAGGCTGTGCCCTGTCCCTCTGGACCCAGGGGGGCGTCCCCTGAGAACAGGTGCAGCCACAGAGCTCTTTTCCTTGCAGAGGACAAACTGGTCCAGTTCCCAAGTCCCTGTGACTGTTCGGGTGGTTTTTCTTTTCGGTAATGGAATAGAAGTGATCCCCCCCCCCCCCCCCCCAGTGACTTTGGTAATCAGCCCGTTCCCCTGGCATGGGGACTTTTCCCTCGCTTTTTCAGACGAGTGAGCGGAATTCCAGGGAACGGAGGGTTCGCCCAAGCAGCGGGTGTGACCACCCTTAGGGCTGGTGAGTCCGCAGCCGGGAGGCCTCTCCTGCTGGGGCCTCTCTGAGAATCTTGTCCCTTTTGGACGGGGATGTAAGCTGTGTGGCTGGACCGGCCCCCACAAGGGCACACCCAGGAGGGTGCCTTGGCACACAGCTCAGGACAGGAGCGTCCCTTGGCGTGTGTGGGTGTATGTCCCAGCCTCTCCTGAGGTTGTACGTGAAGATCCCTGCATAGCCTTCCACCCTTTCTGCATGTGAACACGCGTTCCTAGACCGTGAAACACGCCTTCGTGGTGCTCTCTGGAGCATCCTGGAGGCCTGTGTGCAGGGGGAATGCCATCATCTGGTGGGATCAGGGGACAGCGGTGCCTGTGGCTGCTGGGACCCTGGCGGCTTCCTCTCTGTGGACCCTCACGCCTGCCGTATGGAGCAAAACAGACTGTTCGTTGGATGAATACTTGAAGTCACCACAAAACATCTTACCCTCTGCCTTCTTTCCCGACCTCCCTTTTCTCTAACACTTGAGGCCTCGTTTGTTCTCTGTGTTCCCACATCGAAGGGCTAGCTGTCTGCTGTTGCAGCCATTGTTTTATCTCTTCGTTCCTCAGTTTGTTCATCTGTGTAATGGGCACAGTTGGCACATGCCGAGAGGCCCTGACCTCCTTCCTGGCCTCAGCATCTCTCCCGCCAGGAGGCAGTGCGTCGTGGTGCAGAGAGCCGGGAGTGGCATTCTGCAGGTGCCCCCGGTCTGGAGCCTTCCTCCCTCTGGGCCTCAGTCCTCGGTGGGCTTCTAAACCCACGTGTTCTGGTGTTCTGCGATGATACAATGTTGTACACGTTCCCGTGTCAACTTTTGCACCTGTGAAAGTGGACAGGTGGGGTGGGAACGGGGAGAGCCACACCAGGAGTCATTCCTGGCTTTTTGGAGCCAGTTAGCCACCGATTCATTCACTGGAAAGTTATTTATCAGACTGTCACTATGTGCTGGGACTTGGCTAGGCTCGGGAGAAGGTGCTGATAGAGGTGGCCTTGGTTCCTGCCCTCCTGGGGCCCACAGCCTCTGGGGAAGGTTTCAGGGGGGAGGTGGCTTTAAGAATGAGCAGAAGGGAGGCAGAGCAGAGGGGCGGGAGGAAGGCAGAGGTGCAGGAACCAGCATGTACAAAGGCCCTGGGGTGACTGAAATTCACGGTGGTGAGTGTGTGCCTGAGGGTGGAGTGTGTTTGTTGTTGGTTAACAGCTGCATGAAGATGGAGAGAATGGGGCCCTCTTGCGTGCTAGAAGGAAATTCAGCTTCTGATGGGGGTGAGCGGATAGGGACCCGGGGATCCGCCAGTGCGGTTTCTGAAACGTCGACGTTAAAAACACGGATTCTGAGTCAGCAGGTCTGGGGTGGGGCCTCACCCAGGTTCTGCGTTTCCAGGGGCTCGTGCGAAGTGTGCACGGCTGGTCCCAGGCCCCACTGTGAGCAGCGAGAACCTCGACTCACCGTGCCATGGGCCGGCCCTGTCCCGACTGGCCTGGGGGACATCAGTGGGCAGGGGCGCCTTCTGGGGCCTTGCAGGCCTGACCCTCACGGGCCACCTCTGCATTTTTCCCTTTTTCTGATGGGAAGTTCATTTCCGAGTTGGCAGCTGATGATGAATTCTTGCTGCTGTGTGTGTGTGTGTGTGTGTGTGTGTGTGTGTGCGATTGATTGACTCCTGAATTGTGCTGAGTATTTGTTATTTTTTGGGGATTATCCTTGAGCCCTTGGAGGGCACACAGATATAAGGCTGCTTCAAAATCCTTTCCCACTGGCTCCTTGAAAGGCTTGGGACCTCCAACCGGAGGTGATCTGCGTGCTTCTAGTCCCGAGATGCCCGTGGGAGGTGACAGTGCTGAGCGCCGCGGGTTCTGGGCGCGGGGAGGGTTCCGCGAAGCCCACACGGGTCGGGCGGCAGTTCAGGAGGCTCCCCACTCTGCGGGCCGCGCTCGGGAAGGGCTCGTGTCTGGGCTCGTCACTGCACTGCCCGTGGGGCCCGGCTGCGTGCCGACCGCGGGAAGAGGCCTAGCGTTCTGCGGGTCCCTCCAGGGCGTCCTGTCGGCCCCGCTGTTGTGACTCACACCCCAGGAAACAGAAATAGCTGACCTAGAAACGTGCCAGTGGCCGCTCAGGGAGAGAGGGCCTCGCCCCCGGGCCTCTGTGCTCTGATTTCGGGCATAGGCTCGCGTGGATGGGCATCGCCCCCTCCCCCGGCAGCCTTGTGGGGTCGTACCCGAATCCGCTCCATTTCACAGAGGAGGAGACAGAGGCTCAGAGGGCCGGGGTCGTCCCGATGCCGCCACACCCTCCTCGTTTGGTTTCATTCCACCCGAGAAGCGTGCCAGCCGTGCGGGGGCACCTGATGAAAGACGATGTGAACAGCGCGGCGAGCACATTTGTAGCTGGCGGTGTTCGTTTTGGTGCTGCGGGCCTCCGTGCGCCCTGGGCGCCGAGACCTCCCCGAGCCAGCCTCGGCCACAGTGGCGGACCCCTGATGCCACTTCAGGGTCCTCGGCCGGTGGCTCCAACCGCAGAGCTGTTTCCACAAGCCCCTCTCGGGAGCTTTGAGGTACAGACCCAGCGCCTCATTTCTAAGTGGATTTTGCAGGCTCACTGGGGGAACAGAAGGGCATGTCGGGCGTCCTGGGGGCAGAGACTCACTATCTGGGTCTTGAATTGGCTTGTGGCCTGGGCAGGAGGCAGGCTGCTGGGGGCCCGGGTGGGGGCTCCACTGCCCACTTGAGGGTCTCTGCACGGACTGAGTGTGGACGTCACAGTTTCTTTTCCTTCCTGGGGACAGAGCCCTCGGCTGCCTCTCAGTGGAGGAGCAGGCTGGTGAGGCCACCGCTCCCGTCCCTGGAATAGTGCCCGGGGCCAGTGGGAGCTGGCCCTGGGCCCTGGCTGGGGATCTCTGGGGACCAGTCCTATCCCTGCTGGACCCCCCCCCCCCCTTTCCCTTCTCTGAATCTGTTTCTCCATTCCTGAAGGCAGGCATTGGAAGCTGTCCCAGGTTCCCATGGGTTCCGGCATTAAATCTGCTGCCTCCTTCCAGCCCCCACCTTGGCCTGGCTTCCTGTCTCCCTGACTCGGGAGATGGGGTTCATCATCTTAGTGGAACTGGGGGTCAGGCAGATACTCTCTTTCCAGCACCTCGAGGGGCTGGAGGGGGATTCAAACTTGGGGACGTCAGAGGGGTGGGCATCTGCCTCAGGCCCAGCTCCGCTGTTCACGGGGTCCAATGCGTAGCGAAAACACGCCCCTCGTTGAAACTTCTTGAAGAATTTCAAGGCAGTGACAGCACGGCATGAAACCAAGCGCAGGTCTTTCTGAATGGGGGGCCCTGGGGGGCTGCTTGGGTCGCACGACATCCCACTGGCCCTGGCTGCCCAGTTGGGGCCACCTCGTGGGCACCGTCAGTGGGATGGGGGCGGGCTCACCCCACCGGGGGTCCCGAGCTTGTCCCTTGAGCGTTGGATGGCTGTCGCTGGGGGCCTCCAGAACGGGCCATGTTCTGCACCCTTGGGTGGCGTTTCCTGGGTCAGGAGAGGGTGGCCAGGCAGTGGGCTCAGGAGGGAACCCTAGGCAGCAGGGACTTGTGGGCGGTGACAGTGGCCCGAAGGACAGATTCGGTGTCCTCTCCGGATCTGCTTCTGGGAAGGAGTATTTATTCATTTACTCTCTGACTTGTTCCTTCATTCACTCAACAAATACTGTGAGCTTTCGTTCTGTGCTGAGTCCTGGGAGTTCAGGGTGGAGCCAAGTGGACCACGTCCCTTCCGTGGTGGAACCTACAGACAGCAGTGTCGAGGACAGGCAGGTCTGGGAAGCCCAGAGCGCTTGGCTTCTCTCACCGGGGTCACGGCTGGCTAGACCTGGGTGACGGTGTATCTGGAGAGTCAGGGGGAAGCCCGCCTACCTCCAGGGCCGGGGGGGCCAGGAATGAAAAGAGGAGACACAGGGTGACCTAGGACCTGCGGGGTCTGTCCTTCCTTGGGCAGGGGTGGCTCTCAATCCTCGTCAGGGCATTTCTGACTGTCCGGAAGGAGTCGTGCGAGCGGGGGGCTCTGGCAACCTCGGGGCGGGAGGAGACCGTTGGCGAAGGCTGGGACGCAGAAGCCCCAGTGCCCTTCCAGATTTGTCTCCCGCCCAGATCAAAGCACTCCAGAGCTGTGCTAACATACCAGCCACTGGAAAATGGTTCCTGGCATATTTCATTTCCAAAGCTGTTAGCTGGGACCCCCAGAAGGGTGTGCCATACTTTTCAGTTCTTTGAAACGACTTTCAAAAAGTAATGAAAACGTGGGGCCCTTGTTCAAGCACGTGCGAGAATCGCGGGACAGTATCAGGAGAGCGGACGGTGCAGACCCAACCTCAGCCCAGCGGTTCAGAACCTGCTGGGGTGCTGGGTGCTGTATGCTTTCCCGCGGCGTTTAAGCTCGCTCTGTTTTCTTTTTTTTTCCTTTTTGATTAAATTTTTTAATCAAAAATTTTGATTAAAAATTTTAATGTCGAGCCAGACGCGGGGCTCGAACTCGTGAACCGTGAGATCATGACCTGAGCTGAAGTCGGATGCTTAACCGACTGAGCCACCTGGGTCTCCCTTTTTTTCCCCTTTTTAAAAGTTTATTTGTTTATTTTGAGAGAGAGAAAGAGAATCCCAAGCACTGTCAGTGCAGAGCCTGACGTGGGGCTCGAACCACAAACCCGTGAGATCATGACCTGAGCAGAAATCAAGAGTAGGACACCCAATCGACTGAGCCACCCGGGCACCCCTAGGCTCTCTCTGTTTCAGTTCCTTCGCCTGCAGGTGGGGATAATGACAGGAGCTGCACATGGGTCCCGGGCGTAAAGAGGGTCGATGTGCACAAGCCGAGTCAACCCGCTGCCCAGGGGACAAGCGATGCCAGCGAGTGTGGGCCAGAGCGTGGCTGCTGGCCCTGGCACCCTCACCCCCACGGAGGGAGCTGGGGGTCTCCTCCTCGCTGTAGGGCGGGGAGCTGAGGTCCACCGGGGCTCGGAGGGGCTGACCCCAAAGCAGAGGCCGCCTTCCGCTGCCCGCCGCAGAGAGAGGGGTGCCTGCCGGGCTCCCCCAGGGCTGACCCCTCTTGGGTGGCTCCTTGTCTCAGCGCCGGGCAAGGATGGCCCCCGGCCCTGGCCTCCGGAGCCCAAACCTCCCGTGGGTTAAGGTGGTGCCAGCAGAAAGATTCTGTCCGTCGCACGAAGGGTAGACGGTGTGTGCTCTTGATGGCAGAGGGGGGCCAGAGCAGGGGAGGAGACCCTCACCCAGGGCCCTCACCTCCCCTGGCTTCATTGCCTTAGTCGTGTTAGACAGCAGGTGCCGTGCCCAGTGCTGGGACATAAAACGAGACACAGTCCCCTCCCCCGAAGGGCTCATCGTCCAATGTTCGAAAGAGACCCCGTGAGCCGTGCTGGAGGGGAGAGCGCAGGGTCTGGGAGGGTGTGGGGGGCACTGAACCAGAGGAGGGGTCTGGGAGACACCCAAGGTGTCAGGAGTGGGGGCGGGAAGAAGGTCCCAGCATGAGGAACAGCTCATGCAGAGGCCCGTCTCTGGCGCTCAGAATGAAGGGGGTGGGTGTGAGTGGAGACACCCATCCAGGAGGGGTCCGAACGCCGTGCTGGGGGGTGAGCTCCCCACCCTCCGAGGTGTGTGGGCAGAGCTCAGCTAGCTGGGGCTTGATGAGGATGTTGGCTTAAGGATTTCACCCTGGATGGGCTGGATAAAGCAGACTTTGAGGTCCCTTCCTGCTGTCACGCTCTGGCTCCTCGAAATCCCCTCCGGGAGCAGCGAGGCTATAAAATATAAATCAATAGGTTAAAAATACGCTTGTCTCCTGCTTGTCCAGGCCCTGTCACTCTGCCCGCCTCCCCGGGTCTTCAGAGGATTCCCGCCCGTCTCCGGCAGCCCGAGCGCCTGGCAGGGGAAGGTGGCTTTGTTCCTGAGCGAGAGGCGGGGCCGTCGCGCCCCCGCTGCCGAGGCCTCCGGTCTGGTCTGCGTTTGATCATTGCTGCCTCCAGAATGCGCGCCGTCCCGTCCCGGCTGGCACCCCCTCCTCGTATCTTCCCTGCTTTCATCGTCGGGCAGGGGAAGCTCAGCCAGACAGTGTCTGGGGCAGCCGCGTCCCCAACACAGAGGAGGCCGTGCGGGGCGGGAAGGAACCAAACCCGGAGCTGGCCAGTGTGGTGACCCCAGATTAACCAGGCTAACGGCTCTGCTGGGAGCCGGTGGGGGGGGGTGTCCCCGGGGTCCCCCCCCGGTTCCCATGGCAACCGGGAGCAGCTAATAGAGACTGGCAGCGAGCGAAATGAAAGGTGATGTGTGGGAAAATGCACTGGCCAGCGAAGTCGCTGGGGACAAGGCGCTTTTCCCGCCAGGCAGGCCAATCCTCACTTCCTTTCTGTGGTGGTCCACCCGTCCGGGCGTCTGGAGGAACTTTCGGGTGCTTCTGAGCACGTTTGTTTTTGTTATTACCTAACAGTTCCCTTTTCTGCACAGGGCTGAAGGGACACGGTCTCGTCGGGGGGGGGGCCCCACGTGCGTGATGACAGTTGAGGGGCCGCGAAGCAGCGTGTGCCCCGTCGATGATGTGCGGGCCGCCTGCCGCCTCGGCCGCCCTCGTGCGCCTTCCCCAGCCCGCTGCTGGTTCCAGCATCATCCAGCCAGCACTGGCAGGAGAGGGGCAGAGGCCCCAGCTTCCGGGGCCTGCCCGTGTGTTGGGGCGGCCCCAGCAGGCGTTCTCGAAGGCCCTGGTGGAGACGAGGCCCCATCTCCCGAAGCCTTGTCAAACGCGTCCTCTGCCCGGCACTCTGGGACACTAGCTCGGCTGACCCTCTGACCATGGTTTGAGATTGTCTGGGGCCGAGTTTCAAGTTTTCCCGCTGAGGGGCGCCTGGGTGGCTCAGTCGGTTAGGCATCTGACTTCGGCTCAGGTCACGATCTCCCGGCTTGTGGGTTCGGGCCCCGTGTCGGGCTCTGTGCCTGCTTCGGATTCCGTGTCTCCCTCTCTCTCTCTGCCCCTCCTACGCTCACGCCCCATCTCTCTCTCTCCGTCTCAAAAACCAACAAACATTAAAACAATTTTTAAGAATTTTTCCTGCTGAGTGCCAGCTACCTGGTGGCCCTGGCAGGATGGGGAGTGTCCCCAAGTCACTCTGAGGATGGAGGGAGGTTGGGAGGTTTCAGGGCGGACACCGGCCTCGTGTGCAGGGTGGCTGGGGCCTCCCGGGGAAGCCGACAGAAAGACCCGGGCCCCTGATGTGTACTGGGTCAGGGAACGTCCCCACATCCCTCTTTCAGAGCCTCGAAACTGGCTGATTTCTGCCTTTGTCTTTCTGTTGCCACCACAGGTGATCTTGATCCTGACGAAGTATTACCACGCCGACATGGGGAAGGTTCTGGAAAGTTCTCTGTGGCGGTAAGTCAAGCCAAGGGCGGGCCTCTCTCCTTGTGTACCTGCACTACTCCCGAGACTGAGGGCTGAGATCCAGACGCCCAGCTGGAGCAGCCCTGTGAGTTGGCGGCCTCGCAACTTTTCTTCGGCTACAAAATGCACGTAGGACACGGTGGAAAGCGACGGCGGGTTTCGGCAGTGGGCACAAACAGCACCAGAGAAAAGACGGCCCTTTAGAAAGCTCCTTCGCTCTCTTTTCTTTCGGTTTCTCCTCTCCCCCTCCCCCTCCCCCTGCCTTTCTTCCTCCCCGAGGAAGAGGGTCTGCATTTTGAATTCAGGTCAGTGCACACATTCCCTCCGCTCACGCCCTGAACTTCAGACGAGGCTCCTGGAGTCCACCGAGAATGCCGATTATCCTCATTGTCCAGACGTTTTTCTTTCTTCCTGGCTCAGCCGACGAGCTTGGTAAATAAATAACCCACTGGCGACGGGGGATGTCTCTTTCTGTGTGAGATGTGAATTCAGTCCAAGAACATTAAGTGGCCCCTTTGATGTTTTAAATGAGGTGGGAGAGAAGGAGGTTTTGGAGAAATCATTTCGGTTACTATCATCTTCAATATTTATACCTGCTCACCCAGGGAGGGGGAAGGGAGGCTCCCGGGCGGCTGGGGCTGTCGTCTCAAAAGCTGTCCTCGGGCCACGATTGTGTTTCCTCCACGCGCTGCTCGCCACTCCCACGTTCCCTGGGTGTGTTGGACCGGTTTGTTTTTCAAGGTGTGTTTCTCAAGTACCAATTAATTCATTCTTTCTATTTGAAATCCATAAAAAAAACACCTCTGCCCGCTCATCAGGACTCCTGTATGTGTGCAGCCCCCTTGAGTTGATTTATTTTTGGCTTTTGGCTTTGCTTCTGGGGCAGAGGCTTGATGATTCATTCTGTTGGTTCTTGTTGGGGGATTTCCGTGATGCTCTGGGAAGGTGTTGAAATAGTACCTCCAACTGGGTCCTTTCCTTCTTGTATAAGGAACGGGGGCGTCTTGGGGCAGCCGGGTTGGTCACCGGCGGTGCTGATGGGACCAAGCCTGGGGAGCAAGCAAACCACTCGTACTGCTCTGCGTTTTTCTTACCCCTCCAGCCAGAGAGCCTTTCCTAGACGGCTCTTCCCGGCCGTGGATTCGCGGGTTCACCCCGCAGACCGCCCCCCCCCCCCACCCAGCCCGCCCCCCAGTCCTTCTGTCGGCCTCAGGGAGAGGGGTCAGCATCCTACAAAGAGGACAGCTGATTTCCTGCCATGCTCCCCCTCGTCATTTCGTCTTGTGCCTTGAAGCAGCTCACCCCCGAGGAGAGGTCCGAGGCTTGCTTTCAAAAGTCCCGCTCAGTATGGCGGGGAGGCAGCTTGGCATTTGGGATGAGAGTGGACCATGGCGTGAGCGCTAAAGCTCCCGCCACCTCTCACTGCGGCCCTCTGAGGGTTTCAGGGCGAGGCCCTGGGACGGGCTGGCCCATGGAGGGCGTTGTCTCTTGCTAGGTGGATGGTCCAAAGAGGTCCCCCCGGGGCTGCAGAGTGAACAGGGGCACTTGGCTCTTCTCGTGGCCTTGAATTCTGGGCAGCATCCCATAGTAGCCGCCTCGCTGGCCCCAAATGCTGCACACCAGCCGCGTCCTGACGGGCGGGCAGGCTCTCCCTGCACGGGCCGCACTCGCTGACCATCCGGAATGCCCGGTTTCCCTCGCTCCCTCCAGCATCTCCGTGGGCTGCGCTCGGAAACGGGAGGTCATAAATGTTGCTGGAACAGTCCTTCCCGGTGCCATCTGTGCCCACAGGACAGAGCTGTGGGGTATACGTAGGGCTTGCTGCCCACCCTTATGGGGGACGCGGTGGGGACGGGTGGATCTGGGTCACCCCGTGGCACGGGGGCCGGGAATTTTTGCTGAAGGGCTCCAGACTCCCGATTCTTCAGACGTGGCTACAGCAGCCGAGAGGGAGGCCAACCACCCACCTCAGGGCTGCTCCAGCGGGGGGTTCTGTCCGCTCTGTCTCCGCCTGGGAGAGCATGAGGGCCCGGTGAGGTGACACGAAAGGTCCCCAGAACGGTACACGGTCTCGATCTAGTTTTTCTCCGAAGCAGATCAACAGACCAATTCTCCATGTTCTTTCTCATCACTGTCTCTGCGCAGGCGTTTCCTCTCCTTTACTAAAAGTACACGCAAAGGCGTTCGTCATGTCAGGAAGGATCACCCCAGCCCCACCCATTACTTCCGGCGTGGAGCCATTATATCCTCTGTGTATCTTTCTCTCGCGGACGTATTTATATAGTCAGACGTGGAAGAAAGTTCTGCGTTGTTTCTCGAGGTTGGACCGCGTCCGCATCAGCGCTTCCTGTGGCCGTGGACTAGCCCTTGGTGGGTTCGTTCTGACACGGGGCCACGCTGCTGCCGTAAAAAAAATGTAGGCGTGTGGTTGTCCTTCGCCTTCTGCTCTCTGGGCAGAAGCCCGGGGGGTAGCGACCGAGCCGGAGAGTGAGCGGATGGCCGGCCGGCCCACTGCAGGCCCCCGAGCGGGCGGCACTCTGGCCCGCACCGTCGAGGCCCCAGCGGCCGCTCCCGTTTGAGTCCCTTTGGTTCCCGGGGAGCATGAGCAGCGTCTGTGTTCGACTGCCAATCACGTTTTCCTCGTGCGAGCATTTTCAGCCCACGTCCCCTCTATCTTGGCACTCGCGTGAGTGTCTTTAGAAGTGGAAAGGTTGCCACTGGTCTTGCGTGGGGATGCCACCCCGCCTCCGTCTGCTGGTCAAGGCCCACGTAGATGGGGGCTGACAGAGCCCGTGCCTGGATCACGCGGATTAGCGACTCACTCGGTGGGCGCGCCCTGAGCTTCCCCAGGGTTCTCCTGTGCGGTCCCCGTGAATCCATTTTTAAGGACAGGTATGGTATTTACATTCTGGAAATGGCTCTCTGAAATGTGAGCCGAGTGCATTTTTAATTGTCCTGCATTTCAGGGGCCCCCTGTCACCCCGTCCGGTCTTCAGGGTGGGGCCGTGCCCTCCACTCTGGGGAAGGGGCACCGGGAGGGAGCGAGGCTGCCCCCCACCCTCCAGAGAGCCTCCAGTTGGCTTCAGAGCCGGTCCTGTGCGGGCACCTCCCATCTTGGGTTCCCAGGACTGATGGCAACAGGAGGAACACACTCACCCAGACCAGCCTGCCTGATGCTTGCCCATGTCCAGTCTGTGCGAATGTCCTGGGGCTGCTGGAACGAAGGACAAAAAGTAGGGACTTTAAAGCAACAGGAATTTGCTCTCTCATGGCCCTGGGGGCTAGAGTCTGAGATCAAGGTGTGGGTGGGGCCGGGCTCCCCCAGGATCCTTCACGCCTCTTCCAGCTCCTGGGGTGGGGGTGGGGGGACATGCCAGTCCCTGCCCCCAGCTTTGGCTTCAGACGGCCTCTTCTTTGTGTGTCCGCCCTGTGTGCGTGCCTTATGAGGACACTTATTGTTGGATTCAGGGCCCACCCAGGTGATCTGGGGTGATCTCATCTCTGGAGCTCTGACTTAATGACATCCACAACCTCCCCTTTTCCAAATAAGGCCGTGCACAGACTCTGGAGGTAGGTCGTGGACACATCTGCTTGGCTGTGTCATTCAGCTCACTGCACGGTCCTCACCCCTGGGCTGCACTGCCCGGATCTGACTTCCTAAATGGCTCTTGCCCCTGTCGCCCCCTCTCCATCCTCACCTGTGTTCCCTTGCTGCCTCTTCATCCTTGGTGGGGTCCTGTAGCCCCTTCCCAGCTCCTCCCCCGCTGCCCCTCACCGCCCCTCCAAGCCTCGCCCCTGCAAGGCCCCAGGGATTTGAGATGCACACACGCCCACAGTCTTGCCCTGCTCCCTTGTCCCCTGGTGGCCTCCCAAGACTGATACCTGTGCATCCCGCCCTCCTTGTCCAGGTGTAGGGGTGGGGGATCCAGTGGGCAGAGCCAGAGGCTGTAGGGGCAAGTATAGAAGAGCGTGGGCACGCACGGTCCCTCTGAGAGTTGATGTGCGACTTGTATCTACCCCACGGCGGGGGGGCCATAGCGGTTGCGAGGTAAAGATAAAGAGCGTTTGGAATTAAGATGGACAAGATCTGTAAATGCTCCTGTGCCCCCACACCCTGCCTGCAGGAGGATGTCGCCTGGTTCTTCCCCTGGTTCAGGGCTGTCCCTCCAGGTTCCCAGGGGCAACCCTTCAGGGGGTTCCCAGGACACTGCATTATCCATTGGAAAATTGAGACCACTCCCAGGCAAAGGGACGAACGGGCACCCCTGATACAGATCGGAGGCAAAGTCCCCGGCTGGTGCTGCCCAGGCCCCCGCGGCCTGGAGCTGGGGACCCTCAACTGTCTGCTTGATCGGCCCCGTTCCCCGCAGGAAGCCTTTGAGACACTGTTCTCCTAGGTGCCCCTCCGCCCACGACTGTATTTCTGTTGAAGTTCAATGTGACCTGCGCCTTGTACATAAAAACTAAGATCCTTCGCACCCTTCGAGAACCAGTGTTTGCCCCTTGAGGGCAATTTTGTCCCTGGTTGAAAATCCACATCCTGAAGAAGAGCCTCAGCGGGGAAGGGGCTCTTGTTAAAATTCAGATTCTGATTCGTGGGTCGGGGGTGGGGCCCGGGGCTCCGCATTGTTAACAAGCCCATAGCGATGCTCGAATTGCTGGCCCACTGAGCACACTTGGAGTAGCAGGGCCCTGGCTCATTCCGGGGTCACCTGGGGACCTCAGCATCGCCCGATGTCTGTGCCCGACCTGGGCCCGCATTTGGCCTGGTCTGGGCTACGGCAGGCATGGCTCCGGTGTCCAGCCTGGGCTGGGTCTTGGGAGGCCCATTTGGTGTCACCACCGCTGAATCCCAAACGGCCGGTGAGTCTCGGCTGCCTCACAAACGCCGTCAGGAAGGTAACTGCAAGCCATCGAGGTTTGAGCCACATGCAAATAGTAGAAAGTGGGTCCTCGATGGGAGGAGGTATGTAAGGGTCATTTGGAAATCTCTTCAAAACTACTGCCACTCGGGCCATGCCTTGGAAGATGCAGACTCAGTGTGGAGACCCTCCCCCACCAGGAGCCCCCTGCAGGTGAGAGCAGACCCAGGAGGGGTCTTTCCAGCATTGCCTTTCTGGCTTCAACGGTCACTCGGGTCTCCTGGTCTGCATTTCTAACAGGTGGCCACATGCTGCCATCGGGGCTGGTCCAGAGACCACACTTGGAGGAGCCAGGGGGTCGGCTGCTTAGGAGTGAGGCTCAGCTTCCTGCTGTGGCTTCCCCAGGGACCTGGATAAAAGCCACGGTGCCGGGCCCTACCCCACTCCGCAGCCCAGCCCCTCTTGCCGCTCAGTATCCAGCCAGCCTGCTGCCTGAGCCTCCACCATGCCCAGCATGGTCCCTGTAAGGGGGCTGTGCCTGTTGGGACTGCCTGCCTGGAATGCGCTCGGCATTGACCCTCAGGTACTGGCCCCTGTGGACACTTAGTCTCAGTATAAACCTCTTTTCTTCAAAGAGGCCACCCCACCTCTCAGTGTAAGTAGCCCCCAGGCATTCTTTATTGTATCTCTCCTTGAGGGTGGGAGTTCTTGGGTATGGTTTATCCCCCTTCGCCCCACCCAGAACATGTACTTATTGGGGATGGAGACCAGTCAGGTCCACCTTGGTGATCACTGGATGCCCAGAACCCATCACAGATCTGCCACAGACTGGACATTGGATGTATGTATGTATGTATGTATGGATGGACACATGGATGGATGGATGGACACAAGATGGACGGATGGATGGATGGATGGATGGACACATGATGGATGGATGGATGGACACATGATGGGAGGATGGATGGATGGACACATGGATGGATGGATGGGTGGACACATGATGGGTGGATGGATGGATAGATGGACACATGATGGACGGATGGATGGACACATGATGGATGGATGGATGGACACATGATGGATGGATGGATGGATGGATGGACACATGGATGGATGGATGGACACATGATGGGTGGATGGATGGATGGACACGTGGATGGATGGATGGACACATGATGGACGGATGGATGGACACATGATGGATGGATGGGTGGACACATGATGGGTGGATGGATGGACACATGATGGCTGGTTGGATGGATGGATGGACACATGATGGATGGACGGGTGGATGGATGGATGGCGACATGGTTCTTAGGAGATGCTCACGTGACCTAGAGAACCCTTTACACCTATGAGGCCGTCCTAGGGGATGGGGTGGGGGACAGGAACACAGAGTTGGCTCTGATGCTGTCAAGTGGAGCACGAGGGGACTGGGGGCATCCCCACGCTGGGGAGAAAGTGGACCTTGGCCCACCTTTCCCCACCCCACCTCTCTGCTGGGACAGCCTGCATCCTCCCACTGAGCATGGCAGCCTCAGTCCCATAGCCCACTTGACGTCGTGCCTGTGCCATCACTGAGCCGGTATGAGAGCCACACCAGCCCTACCTTTCCCCTGGCACATATGACCTTGGGCAGGACCTTCCACAGGGGAAACCTCGGGAATACTGGGGGTGGGCGTGGGTCTCCCAGAGTGCCTTGCTGGCATCCCCTCCCTTTTGTGGGGTGATTCTCTTCCTCCTATCTTGAATTTAATCATGAAATCTTTAATGTATACATGAGTTGTAGGACGTACTGGATACCGTGTGTCAGATTAGAGACAGTCTAATCTAGTGCTCACCAAATAATCCAAGCGTTTCCTTCCTTCCCCAGCCTCCCTTGTAGTTATTTTGGGGTCATCTGATTAAGTTTGGGGGCCAGTGGCTGGTGAGCCACTGAAATTTAGGGCTTTGGCTGTTATCATAACAGAGCCTAGGCTAGCCCAAGACCAATTCCCTGGCTGTAATAGATGTTAATTTTTTCCTGTCTGGGATTTCTCCTCTTCAAGAAATGTCCTGTTACAGGGGCGCCTGGGTGGTTCCGTCGGTTAAGCGTCCGACTTCAGCCAGGTCACGATCTCGCGGTTCGTGAGTTCGAGCCCCGCGTCGGGCTCTGTGCTGACGGCTCAGAGCCTGGAGCCTGCTTCCGATTCTGTGTCTCCCTCTCTCTTTCTGCCCCTCCCCTGCTCACGCTCTCTCTCTCTCTCTCTCTCTCAAAAATGAATAAACATTAAAAAAAAATTTTTTTAAATGGGTAGAAGTGGTGTCATTTCACCTTCTGTAATTTGATTTGTGCTCCCACCTCGGTTTTGGTGATTTCTGCACGTGGCACGTATCATCTGGTTGACTTATGTGTCCCCTGTCGTGGGAGCACGAGGACTTTTATCCCCCGCATTTTGTGATTCCCACCAGGGCTGCAGCGAGCGCCCACACGTGAGTCTCCAGCTTCCTTCTTCTCTCCCTGTTGCCAGCCTGTCTGTGGAGTGACGCCCGCGTCTCTGAGTTGTCAGACTTCGTATGTCTGTACTCAAGCAGATGTGAGAGTGGAGCCCCCTCTTGTTTTATTTCGCAGTTCTGTGATTCCTCGTGAGGTCGAACATACTTTCCTTTGTTTGTTGACTATTCACGTTTCCTCCCCTGGGATTTACCTGCCTGTGTGTTCTATCTCGTTCTTTTGGGTTGCTCGACTTTTTCTTAAACGCTGCCTCTCCACTGCCAATAGCCCAGGTCCTCTCGAGGACCCTCGATTTTAAGATGCGCGTCCTCTGAGTGCGTCTTCGGCTCCCGCCTGGTGCTGTTCGTTCTTTCCCAACAGCTTCTAAGAGTGTTTCCTCTTAATAATGTTTCTCTTTGCCATGTTATTTTGTGTGCAAGTCTTAAAAGGGTACTTCTGTGGGATGGTGTATTAGTCAGCTATGGTGACAATCATGCTGTGGAATGAGTCACCCCAAACTCGGTGATGTGTACCGTGCACTTATGCTCACACCCCTGGGTTGACTGGTCTGGCTTCCTTGGACGGGGCATGAGGCTGGAGAGCGTGGCCTGGGCCACCTGCCTTTGTTCTGGAACCCAAGCTGAGGGGGCAGAGGCCATCGGGCCGGGTTCTTCCCAGGCACCACCCTGCGGCTCAAGAACCAAGCCAACCCCACAAGCACACTTAAAGCTTCTGCTTCCGTCACATTTGCTCGAGTTCCGTTGACCAAAGCAACTCGCGGGGTCCAACCCGACACCAACAGGGGACGGGAGAGGAGCGAAGTCAGGGCTTGCTGATTGACAGTTGGAAGTGTCACACAGGTCGTACGTGTTTCCAGACAATACATGTTTTGTGGTCATAGAAGTCTGGTGAACATTCCGAGGTTGAAAATCACCCACGTTTCTTTGCAGTAGGACTTTGGGAGTCCCTGCCATGCCAACTCACATCACACATCTCCCGGAAAAGCTTGCGTGGCATTTCTCTATCTCCTCTGAGCCCGTGATCTTTTGTTTTGATTTTATGTAAATGTTATCTCATTTTAAATTAAAATTAAGTTAGTTTTCATTTTATTTTCCTTCTACGTTTTAATATTTACATATTCTCTTATTTTTGTTCTGCTGAGCATTTCTCGGGATGGGTTTTCCTTGGAACAAACCTTGGGAAACTCTGCTTTATAGAGTTTGTATTCTGGGAGAGCTGGTATTTGAGATTTTCAGATCACTTCTGTTTACCCATCATGTTACTGTGTTATTTCCACCATTCTATTTAAAATCAGATTTGACTCCGTGGCCCTCTGGCGTCTCCCTCTCCATTTTTAATGCACAGACTTTTCACGTTCTGTGTTGTGAATGCAGGGCCTCAGGAGTTTGAGCAGTGAACCCCAGCCACCCAAGGACCTCTTGACATGCACTGGTACAAAACATCATCAAGGTCTTTCCCTGCAGAGGTGGATAATGGCCAGGCCTGGGGACGTCCACGTGGCTCCACCGTCCCAGGGTCGGGTGGACAGAGACTGTGTGCAGTGCGCTTCCTGAGCTGACGGCGGCCCCCTGGGGCCCTGAGTGTCAGGGCCAAAAAGACCAGCTGCGCTGATAGGTCCTTCTAGGTGGGTGGTGCCGAGGGCTTATAGCCACGGTCTGCAGTGGGAAAATTATAAAGAGAGGAAGTGCTTTGCCCCTTGGCGGCCTGGAAAGAGTGGGGATTTTAGAGAGACCGTCTTAGACATCGATGGGCTTTACCTGTAGGCTAATCGCGGGCCAGAGCTGTGTGGTCTGTGTCCCTGCAGGATCATGCTCTGAGTTCGGGGGCCGAGACGTCCCTGCCTCGCATCCTCTCCTGTGTAATCCAAGCAGAAGATTGTGGCCGTGCCGACGTCCCAGGCTGTTCCGATGAGGACGGCAGCTAATCCCTGTGGACGCTTGGCACTTGGTGGGTGCCAGGCCTGCTTCCTTCCTCCCCGGGGGACTTTCCGTCCCTCCCTGGCCGGCCTCTCTCCGTGTGTGCTCCAGCATCACCGTGGAGGTCTGAGTTTGATTTAATCAAGACCCAGAGCAGATAGGGATCAAGACAGGCGCTGACTTGATTTGAATCAACAGTTTGATGAGGTCAGCTCTTAGGCCTTGAGGTGCCTGTAAAATACTCCGGAATAAGATCTGGGTGGCTGAAAGGTCAAGCACTTTTGAGGCAATCCCTCAGTGTCCCCAGCCCCCAAGCCTCTTCTCCCTCCCTCTGCCCTCACTCAGGTCCTGGCTCCCCTGTCCCACACACCCTGAGGACACCTCCCAGCTGGTGGTGACACTCTTCTCTGCCTGTGGCACATCCCTCCTCCTTCCCTGGCCTGCCTTAGGCTCTTCCCTTGCTTTCTCCCTCTCTCCCCACCATCTGTCACTCGCCCATCCATCCCCTTCTTTTTGTCTATCCTCCATCCATTAATCTATCCGTCCCCTGCATATCCACTCCCTCCCCCCAAACTCCCAACACCCATCCATCCATCCATCCATCCCCCCATGTATCTATCTCTTGTCTACCCACCAACCCCCCAACACGCACCCATCCATCCATCCTTCCATCTACCCATCTATCCATCCATCCATCCACCCATCCATCCATCTATCCATCCACCCATCTATCACCCACCAATCCCTCTCTCCATCCATCCACCATCCACCCACCCATCCATCCACCCACCCATCCATCCTCCATCCATCCATCCACCCACCCATCTGTCTATCCATCCATCCATCCATCCATCCATCCATCCATCTATCCATCCATCCACCCATCTATCTATCCATCCATCCATCCTTCCTTCCATCCATCCATGCATCCATCCATCCATCCATCCATCCATTCATCCATCCATCCATCTATCCATCCACCCATCTATCACCCACCAATCCCTCTCTCCATCCATCCACCATCCATCCACCATCCACCCACCCATCCATCCATCCACCCACCCACCCATCTGTCTATCCACCCATCCATCCATCTATCCATCCACCCATCTATCACCCACCAATCCCTCTCTCCATCCACCCACCATCCATCCACCCACCATCCATCCATCCATCCATCCATCCATCCATCCTGTACCCCCCATGTATCCATCCCATGTCTACTAATCCCCTGTCCTCACATCCAACCATCCAGGCTCTGGGTTTGAGTAAGGCATGGTCAATGACCCCCAAGTCTCACAGTGGAGTGAAGGGACCAGACAGGCAAACACCTGGGGTCGTGGTGTGTAATCTGCACTGTGATGAAGCTGAGAAAACCGGGGAAGCGTGAGATGCCCACACTCAGGTGAGCGGAGGGAGTTGGTGGTCAAGGAGGACTTTCTGGAGAAGGATCCCATCCTCGGGCACCACCATGGTGTCCCTTTTCTCCCAGGACGGCTCTTCTTACAAGGTGCCTCCCGTGTTGGCGAGGCCACTGAGTTCTCACGTATGGTCCTCCTCCCCATCCCCCTGAGTGCTGTCACTCCTGCACAACGCCTACCAGCAGTCCCTCTGCAATCAGAGGCTGCGTTGGGGAAACACAGAGGTGGCTTTGGCAGGCGACAGGAACATTCTGGTCTTTTCCAGACTAGTCTGGCTTCCTGGGTGGGGCCTGCCCTGGCCTCAGGGCATCCCTGGCCTCCCATCCCGGCTCACCCATACAGCTCTTGTTCCCCTGCTTTCCTCCCTCCCTTCCTCTCCTGTATCCCACTCCTCTGACTCCATTCCTGCCGGCTGGAGAGCCCAGGGAAAAAGCAGATGTGAGCAGAAAGAACCCAGGTCCCCAGCTTCTTTGGGAAGGCCCTGCAGCGACTGCCCCCGGCGGAGGATTTGTTCTGAGTGGGGCTCTCCCAGCAGAGGTGACGGAGGGCCGGGCCGCGTAAGCCACCCTGCACGTTAGTACAAGCCCACAGCGTGGCTTCCGGTCCCTGTGACCCTCTCAGGTGTGATTTTGAGAAATGGGGGACAGGTGCTCAGTGGGGAAGGACAGCCTGTGAATTTTGGGTCCTGATCTGATTCTTGGGTCTGCATTTAGCCAAGGGCCGTCTCTTTGGCCCTCAGGACACTTGCGGATTCTCCCTTTAGAGCCCCCTCTGCCCCCATTGCCGCCCCGCCTGGCCTCCCTGGGGGCAGCCCCCCTCAAGGCCTCCGCCCTGCTTCCCCGGCCCTGTCCCTCTGTGCTCAGGTGTCCCATCCCGGCTAGGCCAGGTGCCTCCGCGGGGCTCTCCCAGACCCTCTCCCGCAGCCTGCTGCCCGCCTCCTCTTGGGATCAGGGCTCCTGTGTCCCCTTTGCCGGGCAGAAACTCTGGCACAGACTCAGGCCCCGGGGGCGGTCACTGAGCGAGATCACCGCCCACGGAGCTCTGCTCGTGGGTTCCGTGGCAGCCGCTTCACGTTCCCTCAAACAGGAGGCCGTGTGATGCCACCGTCTTGATGAAGATGTTGCTAAATTCCTCCCCAGAAAATTCTCGCTAAAAAAAAAAAAAAAAAATCTTATTTAAAAAAAATTATAATATGTGATTCTCATAGAAACTTCGGAAGTTCTAAAATAGGTGAGGCATAAAATCCATCCCGTGTCCACCCACCTTATGAGATCGTGGCTGTTAACGTTCGAGATGAGGGTTCTCACTAGTCTCGTCCAGATGCAAATACGTACGTGTTGTATACATTTGAGATCCCGCTTTCATATTCTGTATTAAACATTTCCCTATGCTCCTGCATATTTTCAAAACTGCTGTTCTTAGTAGCAGCATAATAAACTCTCAGCTGAAGGAGGTACTATTTATTTAACCAAATCCTCGTTTTCAGACCTCTGTGTCGTTTCTGGTTGCCCCAAAGGTACAGATGTGAAGCAGGCTGCCGTGAGAGGCCTTGTCTGTGTGTTATTCCCGCATCTCTGGTGACGTACGTGGGCTCAGTTCTTAAGGTCAGGCCTCCTTTCGTGCATGTAGGACAACCGGGGGGGCCGGCACCTCGACGCCCGTTTGAGCGTGTACTGGTTTGTCTCTGAGGCCGTCCTACTGGGACAGGGGAGGGACCAAAGTACCGTGGAGGCAAGAGGGAATGACAGAAACATCAGGAGGGCCGCCTGCTGTCCCGGCGCGAATGTACCTGCGGGTGAGGCAAGTGACAAGGTGCACTGTTGTCCTCCAGACCCCCACGCGTGGGCGGAGGCCGCTGACCTTGACCACCCCCAGCCCCGACGCTTCCCGGGTGCTTCTCGAGGCCCTGCAACAGTGCCAGGCACTGTTCTAGGCCTCAAGCACTCAGAGTGAATGGGACACAGACATCTGGTGTCCGGGACCTCACCGACCACGGCGTGTGAAAGTGCCGTGAGGCGTGGCTGAGCCCCAGGGGATGTGGGCTTGTGGGACATGCTGAGGCCGTGGGAACGGGTTCTGAAGGATGAATAGGAGCTCACCATGCTGCAAAGGGAAGGTGAAGGGGGTGGGAAGGAGGGTAGTAGGGGTGGCAGGGAACGATGTAGAGGCTGGGAAATGCCCAGGGCGGGGCAGAGCCCCCCAGTCAGTGGCTGAGGCTGGTGCACAGCATACATCCATCGTCTTTCGCTGCTGCAACAAAGTATCATAAACGTAGTGGCTTTAAACAACACAGACTTATTGCCGTAGAGTTCTGGAGGGCGGAGGTCCGATGTGGGTCCCGCTGGCTAAAATCAAGCATTCGCTTCCTGAGACTTTAGGGGAGAATGTTTATCCTGGGCTTTTGTGGCCTCTAGAGGCCACCGGCATGCCTTGGCTCGCGGCCCCTCCTCTGTCCTCACTGCCGGCAGCATGGCCTCTCTCTGGCCCGCCTTTTGTTTTGCCGTCTCTTTCCCTGACCGTAGCCTGGACGGGGGTCCCACGTTTTAAGGAGCCATGTAATTAGGTGGGGTTCGCTGGGAGAATCCGAGACGATGTCCCCGTCCCGAAGTTCTCGATTAGTCACATCAGCACAGTCGGTTTTGCCGGTAAAGTAGTGTTTGCTCAAGCTCTGGGCTCTGGGATGCGGGCATGTCTGGGGGGTCCATTATTCCACTGCCCGCACAGGACACCAGGGATGGTGGCCCTCAGATTTTCTCGGTGTCTCTGCTCAGTTGAAAGCCTGACTGGGGCATCCTGGTGAACGTAAGATAGTAAGACACATTTTCCCATAATTAAATTCTGGAAACGTTTCTCGAGCATCCTCTTTGTACCAGCACTTTGCCAGGTCTTAGGGTTGGCCACGAACGAGACACCAGCCTTGTTAGGGAGGAAACGACCGACGGGGGAACCATCTGCTGAGGAAGCCACAGGAGAGGGCAGCTGGGCGTTTCAGAGGAGGTGATATCTGAGCTGGGCTTTGAAGGCTGAATAGGAGTTTTCTAGGCAGACAGGCGGGAAAGGCATTCTAGATAGGGGAAACATTACCTGCAGAAACACAGAGGCGTGAACCAGCCTGGTGGGGGGAATCCCAAGATGTTAGGAGTGGCTAACCTGTGGGGGTGTTCGGAGGACTGTGGGAGACTAGGTTGGTGAGCCCAGTGGGGTTGAACCGAGGAGCCCTATGTGCCTGAACAAGAGGCTCCGATTCTGTCCTCTAGGCAGTGGGGAGCTATGCATGGGGTTGTGGATTAGATCGAGCACATGGCTGCAGAATTGGCGGGGACGGTGGGAAGGCAATCACGTGGTTTGGGGAGGCCAGCTGGCAGAGTGGAAAATGCAGAAGGAGAAGTTGTATGTGACAGGACCTTGGCACCCCAAAGCCTCATCCCTCCGTGCCCTCCAGGACCCCGTTGAGGGCAGAGTCCCAGCTCCTGGGAGGGACGGAGTCTCACACGGCCACAGAGCGTTCCATTCTTTCCCCCACTCGGATCCTATGCTCCTTCCCCCTCCCCCCTGCCTTTCCCTGTGGTCTGTAGAAGAACACAGATGGACCCCCTGCCCTTTGCATTAAAATCACGCTCTGTCCTGGAGATTTATTGCATTTTAATAAAACTCCCTGAGTGGGAAACATATGAGAAAACTATCTTTGTTTTCTATTATGTAATAAACCTCGCTCGAATGTGCTTTGAAGGATGGAGTCATAAACCCGTTTACGGGACGAACAGCATCCAGGGAATGTGCTGGGGGCCGCGTGGCATCCAAGGGGTTCTCCGCTTCTGCTGTTTATTAGCCGGTGCCAGGGACACTCAGTCCATTTCTCTGAGCCCTGTTTTCCTCACCCACAAGGAAGGAGCTGCAGGATAGAGCACAATTCTCTTCCTAAAGTTTGCTGAGCTCCGAAGACGTAGCTGTTTCCATTTTGCCACGCACGTTACTTTGTTGGGAGGTAGGCACTAATGTTTGTTATATTTGGGAGAATTATGGGCACCCTAATTCTGGATGTCCCAGCTCTGCCATTCATGAACAACCCTAGGCCAGTCACTCGCCATGTCTGAACCGGTCTGCCCACCTGTAAAATGGGTCTGTTTCCTCCCAGAGCTGTGCTGAGGAGGGTGGCCGTTACTGGAGCAGGGGAGGGGGGGGAGGAGCGCCTTGCTGCAGTCCTAGAGGATTCAGAGAGGGGAGGACGTCTTCTGGTTCAATGGGGAGTGAGCCGGAGGAGGGCGGCCCCTGAGCCAGACTGGGGTGACAGGGGATCAGCAGAGGTGCCCCAGGGCAGGTGGGAGAGGACGAAGGGAGCAGCCTCTGAAGGGCTCTGGTGCTCAGCACATCTTCAGCCGATACCGCAGGAACGTGCAGGGATAAGCATGTGGATGATGGAAAGGACCCTGGAAGAAGCTGGTGTCACATAATCGGACATGAGTTGGTGCCATCGGCCGGAACCCTTACCACTCTGAAACATTGTCACTCCTCCCTGCTGTCCCCTCCCTCCTGTCCCCTGCCTCCTTCCCTCTCTTCAATCAAGTTTTTCTGAGCACTTAGCACATCCTGGATATGCCCCTCGGCTCTGGGGACTCAGTGGAATGAGAGAGATACGACCTCTGCTCTCACGGGGCTCCTGTCCTGGCGGAGAGGCAGACCAGGGGCAGGTGATGCCATAAGGCGACACAGGAGCTGTCCCCAAGAAGGAAGTGTCTGAGAGTGCTCAGGGAGGGAGCAAAGCTGAGTGAGGGGTTAGCCCGGCCTTCCTGGAGGAAGTGGCATAGCATCATGATTGAGTGTTCAGGGTGAACCCACGTTGATGAACAGGGGGAGTGTTTCAGACAGAGTGGTGATCCATGCCAAGCCCCGAAAAGGGGAGAGAATTTGAGAAGTGGGACTGGGGGGACACTGAGTGCAGGGTAGGGCGTGGAGGGAGGCAGGGAGGTGGAGGCCCGTAGGCCATTATCTCCATTCTATCAGGAACCTTCTAAAACAGAGGTCATGTCTCACAGAAGTCTAGCTTAGAAATTTGGGGAGCTGGAAACCATACCCTCTACAGGATGAACCAATGAAGGAGCAGGGGTGGTGTATATCAGTTAGCTTTCACTGCGTAACAAACATCCCCAACATCAGTGGCTTCAAACGACACCCATTCGTTCAGTTTATGATTCTGTGGCTCAATGATACGGGCTGGACTCAGATGGGCTCCTCTGTTCTTGGGTGGACTCACTCGTGTGTCTGTAGTTAGCGGCTGGTTCTAGGTGACCTGCTTCTGGGGCTTGGCTGGCTGTCCTGGAGGCCGCTTGCCCGTCAATCTGCCGCAGGCTAGCCCTGGCTTGCACGCATGGAAGCAGGACAGAGATTTGCGAAAGAGTGGACATACACAGGCCTGGGAATCGCAGAACATCACTTCTGCACATTCTGTGGCCCAAAGGAAGTCACGAGACCAGCCTCCATGCAGGGGTGAGGGAAATCACTCTGCCTCTTGATGGGGGGGGCCTTTGCAAAGAGGCGTGGCTACAGGGAGGGGGCCACCGTGGCCATTTTTGGCGACAGGGGGCTCAGTCTGGAGCAGAGGAGGTTGAGGGAGGGCTTGAAGGCTGTTTCCAGACTGCCAGGCGCCGCCCTAGGGCTCAGGAAGGAGGCGACGCTGCAGGGTCCGGACCTAGGATCTCTCCGGGACTCCACAGGGAGGGCCTTCCCACGGTGGGGTCCCTCGTGGGGACTCCGCGGCCACAGACACCGGGGTAGCTGCAAAGACCGTGTGGGCCTTGCTGGGGAGGCGGAGCGAGGGCCCGGGCGCTAGACTGGACGGTGTGGCTTTTGAAGACGCAGCGGTGGCTGTTGGGAGGGGGCGGCTTCGGGGGGACTCAGGGGCCGTGTGGCCCTCGGCCTCTTCTCAGGCCCTGTCAGTAGCAGCCGCCAGCCCGAGCCCATGTGGCGTGAGCGATGGCACCGAGCCACCCGCCATCCGCCGCAGGAGGAGCCGGCAGCCGCCCGGGGCTCGGGCTGGTGGTCACCTTCGCTCCTGTTAGGTTCCGCTCTTGTCCTCGTGCACGGAGCCCCGGGTCGCGTTCCCGGTTCTCTTGCGTGGCTTGTGGACCCTGCGTCCTTCCCCTGCCTCCATGGTAGGTATTTGAATTGACAATTCTGCCTGGGACCCCGTGCAGGCTGCTGGCTGAGGGTGCATGGTGGGGGTGGGGGCTGGGCTCTGCTGTGTCAGAGGGAGCGGCCCCTGTCGCCACCCTGCCCTGTGGTGCCACACCACGCACGTCCCCAAAGACCCCCCCAGCTCCCTTGTCACTTCTTGTCTTCTCCTAAAGACAGCGTGACAGGTGGCTGAGAGCACAGGCTTTTCAGAGCCATGAGGAGCCCTCCCTGGCTCCGTCTTATTAGCTGTGTGGCCTCGGGAAAGTCACTCCCCCTCTCTGAGCTCAGGTTATTAACCTCGGCATCTGTCAGATGGGGATAACGGTGTTGCCGGGTGGGAGGAAGTATACAACCCACACCTGGCTTACCGGAAGCGTCAGGGAATGTGACCGCATCACCGTCGCCACTCTTCTCAGGCAGCACAGCTGCTTTCGGGGCCGGCACTGGGGGCTGGGGTCACTGAATGTGGTCTGAGGCGCTTTGTGCAGCAAGTGTGGTCTCTAGGCCACACGCCAGCGACTTTCTCCACCGGGCACCGGGGACAGCTGAGTGACTGTGCCACAGGCCTGGCCCTGGAGGGGCCGGGGGCTCTGTCACCATCTCCTGTCCCCACCCGGGTGACGGTCGGTGCTGCCATTGCCCCTACCTGGATGCCACGCCAGACTCCGATTCGCCAGGGGTCAGCTCAGCACCTCGTCCTCAGCCACCATCCTGACGACCTGGTGTCGTGCAACCCCGCCCGTGAGATGTAATTTTCCCCATGCTACTTTCTCTGCGTCGCATTTTTCCTAACCTCTGGCGATGTCCATGCATTGTTTGTAATGCTGTTATTTTTTTTTTTTTTAATTTTTTTTTCAACGTTTTTTATTTATTTTTGGGACAGAGAGAGACAGAGCATGAACGGGGGAGGGGCAGAGAGAGAGGGAGACACAGAATCGGAAACAGGCTCCAGGCTCCGAGCCGTCGGCCCAGAGCCTGACGCGGGGCTCGAACTCACGGACCGCGAGATCGTGACCTGGCTGAAGTCGGACGCTTAACCGACTGCGCCACCCAGGCGCCCCAGGAATGCTGTTATTTTAATCAAGTTTTCCTTCCCAAGCCTCGGTACTGTTTCTTCGTTTGGGGTGTGTCTGTGCACCCCACTAGGCACGGGCCGGAAGGATCGTGTCCTCGTCTGGGGCCTCGTTCTGGCCCCAAGGCCTAGAACGGTGCCTGGCACACAGGAGGTCTGCCCGTGGAGTTGGGGGCAGAGGCTAGACATTCTGTCTGGCTGGTCTGTGAGCTGCTCCGGGGCTGGGGCCGAGGGGCGGGGGACAGGTCCGTTTCCTGCCTGGGACCAGTGCCCAGTCTTCAGGCAGGGTCATGGCTAGGGAGACCCAAGCTGCCTTCTCAGGGGCGTGAGGCTTTCTTTAGCGTCTTAGATTCTGGGGCTTTAGGGACGGTGGTGTGCTGGCAAACGGGTAACAGCCGGCACCTCAAGAGAATCTCCCGAATGTGTAGCTCTTACCAATGTCCGTGGTGTAAATTCTCCCACTGTGGCCAGCTTGAAGCTAGAGAGGAGTTCGGAGGACGTGTGCATCATGGGCTCTAGCTAGCCGGTAGGAGCTGGCGTAAGCTGGTGTGCACCTACATGAGCCAGTGGGAGCAGGTCTGACCTCGTGAACGAGTGTGAGCTTGTGTGAGCTGGTGACAGCCCATCGTGGTTCAGGAAGATTCCCAAGCCCTCCAGGCTTCTGGAACTGGGGTCTGGGACCAGCTGGCTGAGAGGATGCTCCCGGCCGAGCAGAGCGGTCTGGAGGGTCGCCAGCTTTTCCCGGCGTGAAGACGCGCCACGCGCTGGGCACGGGTGGCCGCTGGTCCCCTGCCCCTCACTTTCTTCCTGGCCATTTGCGAGGAGGAGATGGTGGGGCCTGAGGTGTCAGAGAGCCCTCTGTTCCTCTTCCAAGCACTAGACGATGGTCGCAGCCCCCTTCGCGAACCCTCTGAAGCAGGAGCACGGGGCGGAAGCCCGGAGAGCCCGGGAGATACAGGCCCGAGCACTGGGGGCATCTGATGTGCCTGCTCTCCTGGCCGCACTGTCTCTGCCCAGTGTGGACGCTGAGCTTTGCCTCTTGGCTGCGAACTCCGGGTCGACGCAGCCCTCCGAGTCAGGTGGGTCCTGGGAGGCTCGGAAAGATGCTCGAGGCTTGTCCAGAGTGGCCTGGCATGTTGGTAGCACCCCCTCGTGGTGGCAGGAATTTGTCCCTGCAGGGCTGGCTTTTCCCAGCGGTGCTCAGCAGGAGCAGGACGAGGGACCACTGCTTTGCGGTCACTATGGGGCAGGGGGCCGCGGGAGGGGCTTTGAGCCTACAGGTCCTGGCAGGTCTGCTCGGCACCCCGTCACACAGCAGGCCTCCACTTGCCCTGGGAAGGTCACCCGGCCGGGCCGGAGGGTGTGGGAGCCAGCCCTGAAGTCGGGGTAGGGGGACCTCAGACCCCCCGGTGGCCGCTCTAACCACCTCCTGCTGGGCCAGGCTCTCCGTCCTGGGAGCCGCCAGGGGCACCGGACCCCTCCTGGGTGCGGGGTCAGCGGGAGGGTGGGACAGACCCTGGTGGGCTGAGCTCGGGGAGCCTGGGGGCCTCCTCGGGCCAGATTCCGGAGGCCGTGAGCGACCGTCTCCCACTCCCTGCACGTTCCCGGGTGTGGGATTCTTCCACACTGAAGTTGCCCGCAGCCGCACGGTGATGCGAGAGCCTCGTGTTTCCAGTTCAGTGGATGCCCCCAAGCCCTGTCCCTTGCCGGCCGTGGAGTCCCACAGGACAGGCCCCAGTGGCCATTTGCTGCCACAAAACGTGCAGGAAAGCCCCCTGCCGGAGGCGCTGGTGACGTTTAAACGAGACGCCGGCCCAACGCACCCTCCGCTTTCTGCTGGTGGTTTAGTCACCGATCCCTCCCAGGGACTAAGATGGGGCCTGTCCCACTGCATTGGGAGCTGAATGCAGAGGGAGTCCAGTGCCCCCCGGGCTTGGGGAGGAGACAGGAGGCCTGCAGAGATCACGTGCTGGGAGCCTGCCGTCAGGCCTAACCTCCGGGCGTGCTTTGTTTGGCCAGAGGGGACTCGAGGGTGGTGTTCCTGAGCTGCCAGCATCGACGAATTTTGGGATCTCCCAGCAGCAACCTGGGGTTCTGAGCCTGGGAGAAAGGAGGGGGCGGGGAGGCAGAGGGCTGTGATGTCCTAGGGCCACCGTGCTGACCAGTGGGAGGGCCCAGGTTCCATCGTTGTGCACGACCCCCGGGCCCTGGGTTGTTGGCACTGGGCCCCCATCTAGCCCAGCCTCTTCTGGTTACGGAGGGAAACAGGTGCACGGGAGAGGCGGTCCAGTGCTGCCGTCGAGCCTGGGGCCCCCGCCTCCAGAGGCAGGCCCCTGGCTCTTCCCCCGCGGGACTCGGGAGCGGCAAGCATGCTTTTGTCCCGCTGCACCTTGCTACCCATCACGGGTCCTTCCGGAAGCACCACACGCCGGATTCTCCCATGGCTGCTGCGTTCGGCTGCGACCCGACGGGGCAGTCAGGGAGCTGGAGTTGTGTGCCAGGGCCTGTGTTTGTCTTGGGAAGAAATCCCTGTGCCGGGGGCCTGCTCCACCCGAGACAACTTTCCCACAGTCAGCGACCACATACTTGGATCCTGGGGCTGGCTGGTGGCCCCGAGCCAGGCGGGGAAGCCCGGGTGGCTGCGCTGGCCCGCCCAGCCGGGGGTGTGCATCCAGCTCTGGAAGCAGCCTTCCCAGCACACAGCGCTCAGCCGAGGGCGGCTCTTGGGGGCCCGTCATTAAGCACCACGGTTTCAAAGGCTGTAGATGCCACTTTTGGAGGGAAAACTCAGCGCTGCTTCAGACAGAGGGGGGAAGGTGCCCTCTCTCCCTTTCTTTCTTCCCCACCGCCCCCCGTGCCCGTGCCTATCAGACTCCCCCAGTGAGCCTCCTCATGTAGGTTGGACGAAGCAGGCGGGTGCTTATGGGGGATCGGCCAGTAGGCTCCTTTTGGCCACTCTGGTGAACTCGGGCTCTCAAGGGCTCCCTCTGGGTGGTGGGCCTTGGGCCAAGTTTCCAGGGTCCTCTGAGCTACCAGAAGCTGCAGGTGGTCAGCGGAGGGAGGGGGTTGGTGTTCTGCAATCGATAGGATAACACAGGTATTCTGCACTTGAATGTGCCTAGCACAGGGGCGAGCTCCAACATGGTTACTTCGCTTGATCCTTGGACAGATCCCACGGGAGGAGGGACCTTTACTATCCCCGTCATATGCAAGGGGAACCGAGACTCAGAGGTATTAAGTAACCTACCCAGGATCACACAGCTGTGAGTGGCAAAGCCTGATTCAAGTGGACCTGTGTGCAAAGCCTATGCTTTCGGATCTCCTACATGGTTCCCAAGACTCTGTTCCAGAAAGGTCCCATCGTGTGGAGTCCGGCTTGGCCCCTGTTAGTAACAGTGGGGGTCTTGATGGATCTGGGGTGTTTCAGAGCAATGGGGTGATGAGGGCCGCCTTCCGGGGGGGCATGGAAGCCGGGCCGTGCAGACAAGGAGGCCGCAGTGGTGGCAGCAGGTGGGAAGGGGCCGTTTCTGGGCCTGATGTGATGGGTTCAATGATTAGCTGACCCTGGCTGCCTCCAGGACAGCTCCTCTGTGCTAGAGCCTGGGTTTGGGGACTTCTGGATGTCCCGAGGGGAATTCTGGCACCGCTTGAGTCTCGAGGGTGGTGATAGCTGGTTGTATCGGTGTGGGGTGCACACAGCACTGTCTCGGGGGCCTCTTGCTGAGGGAAGAGCGAAGCCTTATACAGGGCGGGCTCAGGCCCCTGCACGTCTCTGAATGATCGAACGTGGCTGGCCGCTTCCCCCCGCCCCGATCCGTTGTACTGCAGCCAGACCCTAAGTGTAATCTAAGCTGGGGCTCAGGGCTTCAGGCAAGACGCTGTCCCTGTCTGGGCCGCAGAGGTCTGGCACGTCCTGAGCCTGCTGGGCTGGGCGTCTCCTGCCTCCCTTCCTCACCAGTGTTTGGTGCCCGGCTGGGAGGGAAGCAGAAAGAACCATCCTGGCCCTCCGGCCCCCAGGATGCGCCTGCCTCTGTGGGGCCTGGATGGGCCAGAGTGCCTGAGTGGGGACAGCGGTGGGGTGAGGGGGGTCCCAGCTCCTGGGACGTGCCTGTGACTCAGGAGCGGGCGTGATTCTGCCTTGGACGGCTGACCGCCGTGGTGGGGAAGGGTCCAGAGGCAGTTGCCCGGGCTCTGCTTGCCTGGCTGTTTGGGGGCGCGGCAGATGCCTTGCACACCCAGGCCCAGGCCAGCCGTGAGCTGTGGGTGCTCGGACGCAGCCCATCGGGCCGTGGCTTTGCCCAGGCCAGGAGGCTCCTCGTTTGCACACCATGCCAGGGAAGGCAGTTGGAATGAAGCAGAACCAATGTGCTTTCATTTATGGAGGAACGGAGGGTCCATGTTTTATACCTGGGAGGTCCGGCCATCTCCACTCCGCCGAGCCAGCGGCTCCCCGATGCCCTCCCCTCTCCGCAGCCTCGTGGCCAGGGGCCGCTTCCACTCTCCCAGGGCCTCGGTTCCGGCAGCCAGCCAACGCACCCGGCCCAGCTTCCCGATCTGAAAGGCACTTGGGGAGGGAAGCACTGGGAAACAGCAGCAGAGTGGTTAAGACGCTCACCCAGGGAAAGCTGGTTAATCAGCCACATCAGACCGCGAAATCACAGTGCGTCTTAAGAGGAAGATTCGCAAAAATGAAGCAGAGCCGCGGAAACGTACCTTAAGAGGCAGGCTTGAAACGCAGAAAGAGAGAAGTCGAAAGGGAGAGGACTTTGAAAGGCCCCTCACTGATGGCGTGCATGCTGAGCTGCCCCCTCCACACGAGGTCTTGAACCCTGTTGAGGACCCCAGGAGGTAGGGATCATCCTGTTTAGAATGGAGAAAATGAGGCAGAGGCCACGGAGCAGTGGAGACAGGGCCTGAGCTCTGGCCTCTTGGGTGCAGGAGGCGAGAAGGTCAGGAGCACAGGCCCTGGGACCCGCTCCTGCCCGCCCTGGACTCCTGGTCCATTGCCTGCCGGCTGTGTGACCTTGGGCCGATTACTGAACCTCTCTGGCCTCTGTTTGTACCTCTAGGAAATGGAATGATAACAATCCCTGCCTCATGGTGGTCATGGCGGGTAAGGAGTGATGCCAAGCAGAGCTCTTGGGGCAGTGCCTGATGGGGCGGGCAGGAAGCGGCCACTGTCCTTGTTGCCGGGGCATGCTGTACTCAGGTGTGGTGGGGAGGCTTTTCTTGGCTTCCTTCCCAGAATAAGGGAGCTTATTTGAATTTCACGCTTGGAGGTGAAAGAGAAAGGGAAGAAGGAAAGACTGGACCGTGTGGGTCTCTCACGCGCCTTCTCTGGGCCCACGCCGCACGTGTTCCCGCTAAGGGAAGGTGGCTGTCCGCTGTCACTGCTCTTCTGCATTTTCCAGGAGAGCCCCCCAATTGTAGGAGTTACGTCTTTGCAAAAGAGGGGGCACGCCGGGTGTATTGACATCTGCTTCAAAGCGTCTGCCCATATATCGCTTCTGTGCTGAGTCTCAAACGGGAAGCATCCAAACCCGTTTCTTCCCCCAAACCCTTCTCACCCCAGCTGGGATGGGAAAGCCTGAGGGTCACCATCTGTAGGTGTCCCTCTAACTTACGGTGACATCTGGAGGGGCGCCCAGCACCCACCGGCAGGGGCATGGGTGTCCACCTGGGGCAGTCCCCGGGGAAGCCTTCTCGCACGTCCCAGCAGACCAGAGGCGGGTGGTGCCCAGTGCTCTTGGGGTGGGGCACTTGGCAACACAGGCATACCTCGCTTTGTGCAGTTCGCAAATGCTGCACCAGGCTAAGCATGCCTGTCTCCCCAGGGCGATGGCTAGGGCTCCGGTGTGGCCTCTTGGAAAAGAGAGCCCACTCAGGTCCCTGCAAACCCAGGTCTGGACTCTCCTCTCATTCCAGGGGATTCATCTGAAGGTGCCTGCTGGGCCTCGCCCAGCCGGGCCTCGTATGAAACACACACACGCGTGTGTCCCACAAATGTTCGAACACCTGCTGCGCGCCAGCCCCGTGCCAGGCCCCGGACATAGCAGGGACCGTGTCCCATGGCTGTCCCCAGGGGGCTCGTGGTACCAGGGAGGCCCCAGTGACAACGCAGCGGGAGAAGAAACCACAGCAGGCTCCCGGATCATACTGAGAGCATCAGGGAGGGCTTCCCGTGGGAGGGGAGCTCTGGGTGAGGCCAGGAGGAGGGCAGGAGTTACAGCAGCTCGTGGACCAGGAGTTCCACGAGAATGAAAACACAGCAAACAGCATTTGGAGAATGCTTTGGGTTTATTCAAGACTTGCACAGCTAGATTCCTCTGGGGCCCCCTGAGCTGGGCTTGGCTGGTCCCAGCAGACCGATGGGGCTCTGCGGGGGAAGAGGTTCATGGACATCTCCTGGAATTGTCTTAATGCCCCCAGGAGGCAGGTGTGGTCACCCTTATTGTACAGATGAAAAAGCTGAGGCTCTGGCCGACGAGCTGCGGCACGACCCCCGGCAGCCGCACCACACCCCTGCGCTATCACACTTTGCTCTCATTAGGGCAAGGCTTCCCCTCTGCCTGTTAGCAGGGTGGCTGAGAGTCTGGGGTGCGGGGAGAAGGTCCTTGCAGCGGGCAGAGGCCTCGGGAGGACTGAAGCCCGGCCACCTCTCGGAGATGCGGTCGAAGCCCAGCCTCCTCCCCGGGGAGGTTACAGACACTCTTCACGTGCATCCTTGGGGCCACCCCTGGGGACCCCAGGTCGAGAAACCCTGGCCTGTGAGTGATGGGGACCGTAGATGGCACCAGTCCCCTGCGCCCAATATGTCCGACAAGAGGCACAGGCCCCTGCCCGTGATGGCCGGCTCTTTGTCCTCGCCCCTGCTCACTGCACCCAGGACCCCACCTGGTTCGCAGCTGGGGTGCTCACCAGTGAGGCGGGAGGGGCACCAGAGGCCACTGCCATCGGCAGGCGCCAACATCGAGGGATCCAGACACCCAGGCTCAGCACGCTTGTCTTCCTGGCAGCAATGTCTCGGTGACGGAGGCCGGGCCGGCGGGCTGGGGTGGGGTAGCACACACGGAGACACCGGCGAGGGCAAAGCCACCCGGTGTGGTTAAGACCTAGCTCTGCGGGGTCAGAATCTCAGTCCTGCTCCTTCCCAGCCAGAGCCTCGGTTTTCCCGTCTGCGAAATGGGGGTGGGGGCAGCGCCCACCTCGCAGGGTCCCTGTGCGCCGCAAGGAGATAGGGCCCGCCCCCCCCCCCCCCCCCGGTGAGCTCTAGAGGGCACGGACCCCCGCGGGTCACGGTTGTGTGGCCACACCCCACGGGGCGACACATCAGGGCTGATGCCTGGCTCTTGCCCCAGACGCTCAGGCCCGCGGCCCACTGGTCAGGGCCCGGAAGCTAGGTCTTAGTGGTGTGGCAGGCACAAAACATCCCGCACGGGGCCCCAGGGTCCATCGTGTCCGTGAGGCTGTTGCCAAGCAGTGGCTTGCACTCGGTGACAACGTTCCAGGAAGTGTCCCCGGGGAGATCGGAGGCCGGATATCACAGCAGCTCCCAAAGACGGACAGGACGCTGTCTGCGGTCCCACGGGTCTTCCGGCTGCCTCGGGGAACGAGCCCTGTCCACGTCAGCCATGCGAGCCGGTGGCTGGGTCCCTTCAGCCCGTCCCAGAAGGCTGTCCTCCCACAGATCTGCGACGGCACGGCCAGCGTCAGTGTTTGGTCAGTGGGGGAGAGGAACTGGAGGATGTAGGTTTTGCAGAGATGGGCCCTGGGGACCCTCGGGGACTCGCATGCTCCTCTGGGGCCACCTCTGCCAAGCTGGACAGGGTGGACCCGGCAGTGCCCGCCCAGGAGCCCGGGGACCAGACGGATGCTGCCCTGGCATACGGGACCCATGGGAATCGGCAGAGGCCAGAAGCCGAGGGGCCGCCCCTTTGGAGACGCTGTCCTCAGAGGGTGGCGGCTGGGTGGCCGGGGGCTCCAGCCGTGGCTGGCAGCGGGTAAGCGCGCTACGCAGGTGTCTGGGGCCCCGCGCAGATGCTCCCGAGCCGTGGGCACCCACCAGCCTTGCCTGTGGCTGCGGACTTCTGGCTGGAAAGCCCCTCACGGGTCCTGTGCCCCAAAGCCAGGACCTCCGTCTCCGAGGCATGGAATTCAGCCCGTCGCTGGCATCAGCTCCCGCCTCCAGGCGCAGGGGGCGGGGCAGGGACTTGGCGGTGGGCTTGCTCCGGACGGTTCTCAGGCAGCGCTCCACGGCCCCGCACCTCCGGGCGAGCGTGCACAGGCGTCTTGAGTCGGCTTCAGGGCCAGCCTGTCTTTGGCCTGATTTCCACCCACTCACCACCCCCGCTGGGTCCTCCCCGGGCTGGGTGGGCCGGGGGCCCCTCGCGTGGCACCCTCAGATGTTGGGGCTCGGAGCGCGAGAGGGGAGCAGTCTATGCCCCCGGGGACTGGAGCAGCCTCAGTGGGGGGTGCGGAAAGGGCTCTAGACGCTGGGCTCTGTCTGGGGCTGGACTTCGCCCGCAAAGGTGGGGCTGGGCGTGTGGGTGCCCCTGTCTACACGGCCGGGGGTGGGCGGGTGTCGGTTATTACAACCCACTTCTTGTGTACCTTCTCTTCATTTGAGGCATCACCTAATGCTGCAGAGCGCACCCCCCGCCGCCCCAGTCCTAGGGGCACGGGGCTGAGGGAACAGAAGGCCTTGCCTGAGGTGTGAACGGCCTGTCACAGCCGAGCCCCGGCTCGTCCTCACAGTCCAGCCCCACGTTGCCACCTTCCTTCCATGAACGTTGCACTTCCCGGAGGCCTAGAACATTCTCCTCGTCTTTGCATGCCTAGGGCTAATGAAATAGCGAATTCGTTGTTGTTGTTTTAAGTATTTAGAAGCCTTTTGTTTTGGACTTACTAATTTTTACATTGTCATTGAAACAGTTTGCGTATTTAGAAAAAGGCACAAATTCCAAGTGTTCAGTGCGGTGGAGATTCGCAAAGCCGTCAGTGCCCAGACCCCTTCCCAGCTGCCGTCAGTGCACCTTCCGGTCACCCGTGCCCCGCCCGGAACCCCTACCCGCCGATTTTGTGTCTGGCTTCTTTGCTGCACTGCTGCGTCTGACATCTGTCCCCACTGCTCTGTGGACTTGTGGGTCGCTGTTCCCATTTCCTTGCAGGATTCCATCGGGTGAATACACAAGTTCTTTATCTGTTCTGCCCTCCATGGACGTTTGCATCATGTCCGGTTTGGGGCCAGCAGGGACAGACATTACTCTGCAGACGCAGACGCCCCCCCCGCCCCCCCCCCCCCATCTCTGCTGGGTTTATCGAGGAGCAGGACTTTACAGGGTCAGCGTGCAGATGTCGCATAGGTACCGACTGTTTGCCGGAGTGGTCGTTTCAGTCCCCACAGCCCTCGGCAACATTTGAGTTCTGGTTGCCTCGCCTCTCTTGGTGGGGGTGGGGGGGGGTGGGGAAGGAGTAATGTTTTCTTTTGATATAATGTTAAACTTAGGGTTGCAAAAATAGTGCAGGGAGTCCCCTCTGCCCTTTCCACTTAGAAGCCTGTGGGTGTTTGCTTCTTGGTCCCCTCTGCTCTCCTCTGTCTGTCCATCCACGGCACACTCAATACTTACAGATGGTTTTTTGCTAGCGGGTTGAGAGTACGTTGGCAACATTGTGTCCCTTTCCACCCAGTTTCCTGAGGACAAGCACGCCGTCTGGGCTAATCACAGCGCGTGTGTCTACATCAAGAACTTCAGCCACCCTGCAGCTCCAGCCCGCAGCCTGTGTTTCAACTTCACGGCAGCCCCAGGCTGCTCTGGGTCCAGATCCCACTTCCCAGACCCGGCTCCGGTCCAGTCCGGGACACGCTGTAGGTACACAGCTCCCCCCACCGCCTTCCGCAGTCTGTTGTTGACAGTGGAGTGCGGGCGCATGTTCTCACCCTGCGTCGGCCTGGGGTTGCTCGTACTGACATTTGTTGAGTGGTCTTGGCAGGAATCCCACTGGGGAGCCCTGTGTCCCCGGTGCCTGCTATCAGGAGGCGTGGGGCGGGCCAGCCCAGTGTTCCCGGTCTCGGGTGACTTTCTGGCAGACCCCGGCAAAGTGGCTGTCTCCTCCTTGTGATTAGTAAGTAATCTGTAGAAAGGTACTTTGAGAACAGGTAAATGTTCTGATCTCATCAAGTGGTAACCGATTCCTTGGAGCATCTGCTGAGGGCTGGCCCACCCTCTTCTATCTGAACGTGTCGGTGGGCATTCTTCAGTGGAAAAGAGCTTTTCCTTCCCTCCCTCCCTCTCTCTTCTCCCTTTCTCCCTTTCTTTCATGAATGTGGGCTCAGGAGTCATTTTTATTTTATCTACCGGGTCGTAATACACTACTGTGTGTCAGTTGTTTTCGTGCCTGAGTTACTCCGGATGTAATCGGCAGGAGCCCCTGTGAGCTGGCCTCGTGTCTCTTGGGCCTGTGCCCATCCCTCCTGGAAGACGTCCATGCTTTCTGATACAGGATTGGTTCCAGGCTCCTCCTCTGTGTCCCTCGAACCAGCCCTGGGGTCAGCCTGCTCTCCAAGGGGAATGGTGCTTAGAAACCAAAGCGCAGACCCGAGAGGTGTCTGTTGTTACCGTGCGGTCATGACTTCTGCACCATCTTGGTGAACAGCACAGGGAAGACCTTATCTCTTAACATTTACAAAAAAATTGTTTTTGGAGAGCATGCGAGTGGGGGAGGGGGGCAGAGGGAGAAAGAGAGACTCTTAAGCGGGCTTCACATTGGAGCTCAATCCCACAACCCTGGGATCATGACCTGAGCCGAATCAAGAGTCAGACACTCAACCGACTGAGCCCCCCAGGTGCCCCAAACCTTACCTCTTACTGACAGGGGGAAAGGAAGCAGGAGGGAGGAGAAGGATGTATACATATGGACACAGAGAAGCAGATGTTCACAGATATAGAAGCAAACACGTATATATGTATACACACATATGTGCGTGTCATAGTCCGACATCCATCCATCCACGTCTTTGTAAGAATCAGTTGGTGCTGATGCTTCCAACATGTTGGAGTGCGGTCAGATATTCTCCCTTTCCGTATTTATGACTCTCCTGCTCGACAGGGAGGAGCCTAGCTTCCGTTATCCTAGATGTATTTACTCATTTGCTCAGCCCCAAAATACGAAAGGAGTAGTTTCAGAAATGCTGACTCGTACCACTGTGAAAAGCAAAACCCGCCAACTAGACTTCTGTCTTTGTGTATATTTCTCTTGATTCTACTGGGATAAAATTTACACATACGCAATACACACATTTTAGGTGCAGTTCAGTGGATTTTGGCAAATACGCCCACCGTGTAAACCACGCCCCATGATGATGTGGAACATCCCCGAACTTCTTCCTAATTTTGCTCTTCACCCAGAGCAGACGCCTTTCGGATTGTCTTTGCCATAGCCTCAGGTCACCTGTTTTGAACCTGATGTGACGGGGACCCAGCAGCCTGCTTTCATGCACCCGTGTGAGATCCGTCCCTGCTCTCTCTGTAGCTGTCCTGTGCCGTCCCTGCTGGGCCGTGTTCCGTTGTGCGACTGTCCCATGATCCATCTTTCCCCTGTGGGCTGGCAATGGAGAGTTTCCACTTTGGTGTTGTTCAGATATCACTGCTCTGTCCATTCTGGGAGACGTCGTAGGGCAGACAGCATGTGTGTTTTTGTTGGGTGGGCAGCTGGGGGAGGGATTGCTGGGGCATAGACCCTGACCCTAACTCTGACCCTAGCTCTGACCGTGACCCTACTCTGACACTGACCCTGACCCTACCTCTGACCCTACCCTACCTCTGACCCTGACCCCACCTCTGACCCTAGCTCTGACTCCGACCCTGACCCTACCTCTGACCCTGACCTTAACTCTGACCCTAGCTCTGACCATGACCTTACTCTGACAATGACCCTGACCGTGACCCTGACCCTAGCTCTGACCGTGACCCTGACCCTAACTCTGACCCTGACGCTAGCTCTGACTCTGACCCTGACCCTAGTTCTGACCCTACCTATGACCCTGACCCTAGCTCTGACCCTGACCCTAGCTCTGACCCTAGCTCTGACCCTGAGCCTAGCTCTGACTCTGACCCTGACCTTACCTCTGACCCTACCCTACCTCTGACCCTGACCCCAACTCTAACCCTAGCTCTGACTGTGACCCTAACTTTGACCCTGACCCTGACTATGACCCTGACCCACCTCTGACCCAGACCCTAGCTCTGACCCCACCTCTGACCCTGACCTTAGCTCTGACCCTCCTTCTGACCCTGACCCTAACTCTGACCCTACCCTAGCTCTGACTGTGACCCTAGCTCTGACCCTGACTCTAACTCTGACCCTGACCCTACCTCTGACCCTACCCTACCTCTGACCCTGACCCCAACTCTGACCCTAGCTCTGACTGTGACCCTAACTCTGACCCTGACCCTGACCCACCTCTGACCCAGACCCTAGCTCTGACCCTACCTCTGACCCTGACCTTAGCTCTGACCCTCCCTCTGACCCTGACCCTAACTCTGACCCTACCCTAGCTCTGACTGTGACCCTAGCTCTGACCCTGACCCTAACGCTGACCCTAGCTCTGACTGTGACCCTACCTCTGACCCTGACCCTACCTCTGACCCTGACCCTACCTCTGACCCTAGCTCTGACTCTGACCCTGACCCTACCTCTGACCCTACCCTACCTCTGACCCTGACCCTAACTCTGACCCTAGCTCTGACTGTGACCCTAACTCTGACCCTGACCCTGACTATGACCCTGACCCTACCTCTGACCCTGACCCTAGCTCTGACCCTGACCCTCTGACCCTAGCTCTGACCCTGACCCTACCTCTGACTCTGACCCTACCTCTGACCCTACCCTACCTCTGACCCTGACCCTAGCTCTGTCCCTAGCTCTGACCCTGACCCTGACCCTGACCCTTCCACAGTGTTCATGCCTGACATTCCCTCACCCCTACTCCTGGGGCTGCCTCTTTCTTCCTCTCTGTCCTTCTTCTGGGTGATGCTCCTGTCGCCTGCCCAGGACCCATCGGAGTCGCCTGGCTGTGTTGGGATTCACCCAGCTGCTCATTTCACACCTATTTTTGTGGTCCCTGCTGTGAGCTGGGGCTCAGCAGGGAAGAAGACAGACAAGGAGTGGGTGTTTGTTCTGGGGGACAGACCGTGAATGAGTAAATACCAAGTCACCATTCTAATGCCAGGGGAAGATGAGTCTGGGGAGTGAGAGAAGGCAGGCTAAGGCCTACCTCGGGGTGGGGAGGGGGCGCTCGGGCAGCTGAGAGAACTGCATGCCCCTCTGGGAGGGTGACGTGAGAGCCCTTGGATAAAGTGGGTGCCCGGAGGGGAGCACAGGGCAGCACAGCAGGGGTAAAGGTCCTGTGGTGAGAGTGTCCCACCATCCGTGCAGCGGTGAGGCCAGGGAGGTGGGAGCCCCTCGAGGGTGGGTGGCTGGATAGCCTTCTTGAGCCACAGGGACCCTCAGAGGAGCTGTTGCTGCTTCTGTGAAGGTGGGTGCTGGCTTTTCCCAAGTAGAGTCGCTGTGTGGTCTGAGAGAGAGAGAGAGAGAGAGAGGCGAGAGGGAACCCCCGGGGAGGTGCCTGGGTGGGGCAGCCTGAGGTGGGCCAGGACTTCCTCGGGGGAGTCCCCCCCACCCCCAGCCTGCCGGGGAGCCCCGGGGCTGAACCCGGCCACGGCCGGGCCTGGGGCCTGCAGCACAGCACAGAGGCCCGGTGCGCTCGTCAGAGCCGCCCATGAGTGGAGGCGGCCAGGGAATGGGGGCCTGAGAACACGGCAATCAGAGCGAGCATCTGGGGTCCTCCGGGCTCTGCAGCGGGGGGTGGTGGCAGGCCAGGACACGGACCCGGCTCCTGCCACCCGCCAGAAGGACGATGGTGAAAAAGCTGTGATTGTGGAACTATTTAAACGGGGGGACAGTGCAACTGATCCCTAGACGCCCTGGGAGATTGGACAGAGGTTGTCGTTTGGCATATGTGTTCGCGATTTTTGAAAGAAGTGAACTGTTACAGATACAGTGGAGGCACCTCCTGCACCCTCCCCGCCCCGCCCCTCCCTGCCATGCTGTCGGTCCTCACACTGACGAATTCCATTCTCCCCCGTGTTTGCGTGGTCTCGGCACGTCTGTCTGTGTCCACAAACGGTGGACTTTTATTTATTTTTAAAGATTTTTTTTTAGTGTTTATTTTTGAGAGAGAGAGAGAGTGGGGGGAGGGGGCAGGGGGAAAGGCAGACACAGGATCGGAAGCGGGCTCCAGGCTCTGAGCCGTCAGCACAGAACCCGACACGGGGCTCGAACTCACGAACCACGAGATCGTGACCTGAGCCGAAGGCGGATGCTTAACCCACTGAGCCACCCAGGCGCCCCTCGTGTGCTTTAAATCTACGCGAACGGTGCCGCGAAGGCACTCTTCCCCGCTGTGTTGTGTTTATGGAATGAATCCCTAGTGACAGGTGCGACTCCACTGTATGAATGACCCACAGTGCCGGAGGGGCACTTTGTGTCCTGCCCCCCCCCCCACCTTTTTGCTATTATAGCCTGTCCCACAGCCTACATCCCTGTGACGTCGCCTGGTGCCCGCGGTCCAGTGAACGGGTGTGCCTCTGGCGAGCCCCCCGCCTCCCCCCGGAGTCGGAACAGCGGCTGGGATCTGGGACTATGTCCCGAGTCACTAGATGTGGCCAGCGTGTGCCCCAGGGCCCCGAGCCAGCCGGGCACGCACAGGAGCAGACTTCGAGTTCGTGTGCTCGAAGGGAGGTTTCGCCTGCCTGCCTTCCGCCCGTCCCTCCCTCCCCTCCTGCCCTCCTCCCCTCCCTCCTTCCCCTCCCAGGCACCTTTGCAGTAGCACAGGGTGGAATCCGAGCCCACTGGCCACACACACGTGCTGGCAATGCCACCTACTTGTGGGTGACCTGGGGTGAGTCACTGCCCGGCGCTGTGCCTGATCCCTGCCTGTAAGATGGGTGATGATTCCCAGCTGGCAGGGGTCCTGCGGCCTGGAGTTTGGCTCCAGGGGTGATGCGTGAGGCACGGGGTTCAGCGAGTGCTCCGTGCCGTCATTTCTTCACACGTTGAATCTGTTCCTGGAGCCGCTGGTGGTCACGGGGGCGGGGTCTGTGCTGGGCCCGCTGGAGCCTCCCCGACATCCTCCTCCTCCTCCTCCTCCTCCTCCTCCACGTCCCCTTCCTCAGCTGGCCCCGTGGTCAGGCTTCTTGGGGGTGACTCTGGGTTGCCTCCTGTGGTCTTTGGCCTGGAAAATCACTCCAGTTTTCCAGGAATCCAGCGGCCTCCTCCCCACGGGCCTTCGCCAGCCAGATGTCCCCCTACACCCGGGGGTCTCCATGGGAGCCACCTCCTCTCCCCCAGGAGTCAGTTGGTTGGCAAGGAACCTGGGGCTGGGCACAAGGGATGGGCAGGAGCTGGGGAAACGTCTGGAAATTCTTGATCCTTAACACTAGTAAATAAATACCGTTCACTTTCCCCCCTCCCCCTTTAAATAGCCCAAAGAATGGGGCTCACGGGACACAGGGTGGGTACACTTTCCGTTCGTGGTGTTGCAGGGTCTCTAGCGACGGATGTGGACAGAGCCCACAGTGTGTGTGAGATCTGGACTTCGACTCCTGTGACGTCAGGCCTCTCTCCCCCTCCCCGGGCCTCAGTTTCCTCATGTGTGTCTGGAGGGATTTGGTGGGAGGGTCTTCTCTGACTCAGGAGGAAAGTCTTCCTGGAGATACTGGGTCCCCCAGTGACACATGAGCAGATGTCACCCTCTGCCCACGGCTGAGGCGGGGCCCGCCAGTGTGGTGCAGGCAGACGTGGTCCCCGTGGTTTCCCTCCCTCCCCACGGTCATCAGCCACTGCGTGCGCGAGTGATGAGTGATCGGGGGGAGTCAGCGTGGGCGTGAGTGGCCAAAGTGTCCTGCCGCTCGGACCCGGGTCTTCAGCAGAAGGGGGGGGGGCCCGGCCCGGCAGCCGGGAGGCCCCCCGCAAACCGGCTGGGAGCCCTGACGTCCAGCCACTGCCTGCACTGGCCTCAGTTTCCCTCCGAGGCATGGGGGAGTAGTTGCCAGATCTCGTCCCCTCTACCTCTGGCAGATGTCCACAGGGCATGCTGTGTGCTGGCCCAGGGCAGGGTGTTGGGAACCCCCAGCTTGCAGGCCTGCCTGTCTCCCTCCCTGAGAGCGCAAGCCGGTGAGGGCACCCAGCTCCCAGCACCCCCGGCACCCTCCACGGGTGGCTTAGGGCTGCGGGCGCACAGATTGGCACGCACTCTGAGGTCTGGACGGGTGAAAGGCACGCGAGGCCGCTGGTGGGCGTGGGCCGGGTTAGGAGGGGTCTGGAGTGGCATCGCAGAGAGCCGGGTCTTTGTCTCCGGGGCAGTGAGGGCCGCGGGAGGTGCTGGGAGCAGGGGTGTGCGGGCCGGCCGTGTGGGTCCCGGAGCCCAGGCTGCACAGGCGGTGGGTGAGGCCCGGCAGGGACCCCAGATGGTGGTGAGGCCCCAGCGCAGGCCACGGAGATAGGGAGGCAGCACACAGCACCTTGGGCCGTGGGCGGCCTGGGCGTGCGCACTCTGCCTGTCACGGGAGGGCCTGTCTGTCACCCGGCCCGAAGGCCCTGCTGGGGGTACGGTGTCTGGGTGGGGTGTACGTGTGCCTGCGGCAGCCAGAGAGATGGAACAGAGAGCGTGAGAGAGAGAGAGGACAGAAGTGGGGCCCCCTAAGAGCCCCGTGCTTGTGAGTCCCCCCCACGGAGCAGGCGAGGGCCCCCGCCGGTCCTGGCAGCCCGTCACCCCGTGTGGCCTCCAGAGAACCCCGAGCCCTTAGACCTTCTGCCTCTCCGGCTGGACAGGGGGTGGCTGGGAGAAAACAGACTTCTCCCCTAGTGTCCACGCGGCACCGGCACGGCTGGCCTCATGGCACGTTCACCGAGCGAAGCCGTGATCCCGCCTCACAGGCGAGGCCGCCGGATCTGGAGCCCAGCGTGCCTCCGGGCTTGGGGTTATTTACCTCTCGGTCGACGGGGGGTGCTGACCACCCTCTCTGCTCCTGCCCTCCTCTCTGAACAAGCCGGTGGGCTTGGGTCAAGGTCCTACGTCCCTCTGTGCCTCGCTTTGGTCTTCTGTAAATGGGCTCTCGGAACTGCTCTCCCAGGGCCGGGGTCAGGTCGGCCAGCCTGGCCGGTTTCGATTTTGTGTTTGGCTTAAACCACTTCTTCTCATGGTCACGGTTGTCAGGGTCCTAGGAATTGGGACATGGGGGTGTTTTCCCAGGAGTGCAGGCTCCCAAGGGGCAGCAACGGGTCGGCACTGAGGTGCACGAAACTTAAAAGGACCCGCCCCCCCCTCCGTCCCCCCGCCCCGTGCATAAAAAGCTTGCCAGAGCTGGGGGCATCTTGCCCTCATGCCAGGGCCCCCACTTGGACACCTAGGTGGCCTTATCTGCAGATAGGCCGTCAGTCTGGGTTTCCCCTCTGCCCAGGCCCCTGACTCCTCCCTCAGATTGGTATGCATGGCCCCCCCTTTTACTCTCCCCAAGGAGCCAGCAGCATGACAGCAAGGACTGAAGGGTGGGGCCATTAACCAGAGGTGGACCCATTCTTCCCCAGAGGCCCGAGAACATTCCAGGCCTGGTGGTGGGGGTAGAGGCAGGGCATCAGGGAGGGAAGAGTCCCAGGTCCCAGAGATACCCAAGTGGGGGAGCGCAGATGGTGTGGGGGCCGTTGGGGGTCCCTCCCCCCTTAGGAGAGAAGAGGTTCACCAGGCAGCAGTGAGAAGGCCCTGCCACCAAATGCTGTGTGACCTCCCGTAGGTGACTCAGCCGCTCTGAGCCTCCCATCCCTTAAGTTGGAGGAGCCTGTGGAGGGAGCTGCTTGCAAGTTGCTGCCCGCTCTGACACTGTGCTCCACTGTCCTCCTCCTCTCCTCTCCCGCAGGGACCGTGGTGCCAGCATAGAGCCCCCCCTCCCCTCCCTTCCCCTCCGTCTCCTGCTCGACTCTGACCCTTGCACCCACCCCTCCTTCCCTGCATCATGGCCTCGGCCCAGCCGAGACCCTGGGACACCGCAGCGCCTTCCTCCCGGAGGACAAGGAAGGGGGCCTCTGAAGTGCTTGGGTGAGCGCCTACCTGGTCCTTCTCAGTTGACCCCGGGACTTTAGTTTTGGGGTTCCCTCCCGCATCTGTTCCACACCCAGCACCGCTGAGCCTCGGCTCCTGCGTTGCCTCCCTCCGGAAGGTTCTTCCGCTCCCCCCTCCGCTCTGCCTGTCAAGAGCTAAAATGTGTTTCCTGGCTCGGCCCAAACAGGGGCCCCGGCCCGTGCGGTTTCTGACCCCATCACTGAGCCCCTGCCGGCTGCTTGTGCACGTGCTGGACCCCTGAACCGCACACTGAGGTCCTCGAGGGCAGGGGCAATGCCATGGCCGTCTCTTTATTCCCAGTGCCTACCGGGTGGATTCCCTGCTCTGTGCCTCAGTTTCCACTGCTGCAAAATGGGCGAACTGCAGGACCCATCTCATAGGATTGCCTGAGAGGCGGCTGGCACGTGTCTGGGCTTGGACACCTAAGTGTCACGTGCTAATTCCCTGCGGCTGCCGTTAACAGCACATGGGCCGCGTGGCACGGATGCCGATTGTCCCACATTCAGGAGGCTGGGGGTCCAAGACCAAGGTGTCGGCAGGATGCGTGCCTTCAGAGGCCTCTCTCCTTGGCATGTGGATGGCTGTCCTTCCCCGTGTCCCTCTGTGTCCCTCTGTGTCTGTGTGCCAGTCTCTTCTTAGAAGGACACGGGTCACAGTGGATCGGGGCCCCCAGCCACCTCATTCACCTGTAGTTACAAGCACATGTGAGGTGCTGGGGTTGAGGCTTCAGCATCTGGATCTCGGGGGAACACAGTTCGGCCCGTAACAGGTGCTCACTGATACCGGTGAGGTGAATGAACGAACGAACGAATGAACGGACGAATGAATGGAGTCAGGCAAATGAGGCACTTCCTTTCCGCTCAGCACACGCCTTTGGGGTCCTAGGAGGTGCTCTGAAGCCTTCAGTGCTGCTGAGAGCGGGTTCACACGCTCCACTTCTGTGGAACCTTCCGGTATATACGCGCTCTCCTATCCGTCTCCGGTTTGCGCCCCCTGCCGTCTTTGATGAGAACCACGCCCTTGGGAGCCCGCCGTGCGATTCCGGGGGCTTTTCTCAGAGCCTTCCCCCGAACCAGGCTCCTTTGGAAGTGAGCCTCTTCTCCTGTCCTTCCGACGCTCGTTCATTCGTTCAACAAACATCTGCGGTGGGTGTGCTGTGTGCCTGCACTGTGCTGGGCCTCAGAAACAAGTAAGATACACGGTTATCATGCCCATTTCACAGAAGGGGAAGCTGAGGCTCAGAGAGGCTCCCTCGCTTGTGCAGGAAGGTGGAAGGAAAGGGCTCTCTCGGCTGAGCCTGCCCTCTGTCCTCCCTTCCACCCGCCCGGGCGGGGGGAGAGGGTGTGCCCTCCGCGGGGCTCCCACAGCTGGGTGGGTGGTGCCACCAGTCTGGATCCTACTTGTTTTGGGGGGCTGCCTTTCCCCTCACCCGGTGGGTCCAATAAGTCTCGGGCCCCCAGATGGGGTGAGGCACAGCCCGGGCGCTCTAGGGTACTCAGTGCACCGAGTTCTCCCCTGCGGGGACGCCCCTGGCAGCAAGAGCAGATCCCAGGCCGCGCCCGGCAGCCGTGAAGCCCCCATGTGCACGCCTGAGACCCCGACATTTGGGTGCCAGCGCCATCTTGGGGGCTCCCCGCTGGTGGGAAAGCGGCCTGAGCGTGCGGCATGGAGTAACCCATAACGGGGGTGACATGATAGCCTTTTCCTCTTTGGCTTGACCAAGCGCCGTTGGCCCCGGCACCCAGAGCCCCTTTGCGGCAGCCTGGACAGCTCGGGCCACGCTTCCGCGCTTCCGCGTCGCTGGGGACAACTGCCACTTTGTCCGCGTTAGCTGCGGAGCCGCAAAGTCGAGATTGGGCAAGATGAGCGTCTGCAGGTGGGAGTTTGGCGGGAAATGTAAGAGGACTCGGCTGGATGTTCAGATCTGGGGAGTCACCCGATGTGTCCCCCGGTCGTGGCCCAGCCTGGTGAGGCATTTTGACATCTGCGGCCGCGACCCGAGGGCTGGGTGCGCATTTGGCGCACACGCGGAATCTGTTATTCGAATGCTTTATGGCACCGCATTTGAGAAAAGGCGCCGCGTGTCTGTTAGGGGTTTTGTCCCCCACCCCCTCCACTTTTCCACATTCTTCTCCCTTTGCGCCACCTCCCGCAGAGGGTGTCAGAAACGCCCAGGCTGAAGGCCCCGCTGCGGTTTGCTGGAATTTTCCTCCAGATGCCCTGTCTGAGATGTTGAAAGAAAAGAGGGCAGGTGCGGTCAGGCCTGAGGAAGTGGTTCCCTCAGGGGTGCGGCCCTCTCCCCACATCAACTTATTCCCCATTCCCTGGTCCTCCCTGAAGGCGGTCGTTCTCCGCCTTTGTTCCCAACTGAGGCAGGGCTCGCTCGGTGTCTGCAGGAAGGACCCCAGCCCGAGAACCACAGCCTGCCCCGCGCCCCTCTTCTCTGCCCCGCACCTGACCCTCTCCTCCCCACGGGGCCTCGCCCACCACCCACGGTGGCCGGCCTGGCCTGGCCACACCAACGCTTGTCCGCTCACCAGTGAGGAAGCGTGTGCTGACTCGTGCTCTGGGCGGCAGGTAGAAACCCGGGCTCAAAACAGCGTGAGAGGGTGTGCACCGTAGCTCTAATGTTTCCGCACCGGAGGTCACGTTGACCACCCGTTGGTGGGAGGGCAGACCCGGTAATGAGATGCCGCTGCTCAGTCTCTTCTGGGGCCCACGGTCCTCCCCCGGCGACAGAGTCAAAGTTGCCGGCCTCTGACCCCTGCTCACCTGCCCAAGCTCCCACGACCCCAGACGTGCCCCACGGAGCCCCACCCAGACCTGTGCCTGGATCTGCATGGTGGCCAGACCCTCCGGGGATTCTGGACCCCTCACGGCGTGGTCCTGGGGCCCCTCCTCACCTGCCCCGGCCTGGCAACCCTGTCCTCACCCCTGCTGGTCAGTCCTGGCCGGGTTGTGCATCCGGTCCCACAGTTTGCCCTTCCAAGTCCCCTCCGATTGCCACCCAGGCGTCTCTGGAAGCTTCCCTGATGGATGGCCACCCGCTCTCGCAGGGGTCACCCTTCTCAAGCCCCCTGCACTTGCTCTGGTGGCCGGGCGGTTGTCCCCCTGCTCCGGGGGGCTCCGTGACAGCAGGACTGTTATGCTCCAGCCGGGAGCTGACTGACCACAGCAAATGCGCCGTGATGATAATGCCCAGCGTTCGGGAGCGCTTCCTACCTGCTGGGCTCTGGGCTGGCCCCTGATGCCCAAGCTCTCATCCGGTCCCTTCGACCCCCCTGCTGTTAGAGCCGCATCTGCCGGCTGAGGGATGTGCTCAAGGTCACGGCCCTGGTAATCGGCAGAGGGGAAACCCACCCTCGGAGACCCTAACTGGGTCCCAGGCACTTCACCATGGCCCGCTGAGCCAGCCGTGTGCCCAGGTGCCCTGACAAAGCACCTCTGCTCCCTCATCGTGGCTTTTCGCTGTCTGGTGTTCGGAGATCCGGGTCTGAGTGTGGCAAGGTGTTGGAGCGTCCCAGCCTGGGGGGAGCCCACTGCTTGTCTGCACAGTGGCAGTGGCCTGGGAAGGGGTGACCAGACCACCGCAGGTCCTGAGTTCACGGAGGCCACGCCAGGCCCCCAAGACAAGGAGACAAGACAAGGGGACAAGATGTCCCCACTGCTCTGTTTCCTGCCCTTCCTGCTTGGGCCCGGGGACCAGTAATCCTGAGAGTTCACTGGGGGCTTAGAAGTTTCCTCAAGAGTATTTGATCTCTGTTCCTCACCCCCCTTCCTTGGGAGTCGGGCACAGGTGTCACTGTGTGACCTCTGCGGGAGGCACCGCATTGGTCAGTGCGGACCCTGGGCTCCAGATCAGACATCTGGGTTCAAACGCGGCCTCAGCTGTGCACGAGCCAAGGATTTCCCGCTCGGGTCTGGACCGCGGTTTCTTCTGGCTGAGCACAGGGACCGTCGCTGCACCGGAGTGCATTGTGGACTCGTGGGTGGGGGTGTGTGGAGGTCCCTGGAGGTCGGGGACAGCGTGTTCCCCGGTCGGCACTGCAACAGGCTCTCTGCTTCTCCTCACACGGCAGTCCTTACTCCGAGGGGCTTACACCCCATCGTAAGCCATGTGGGATTGTAACCCATCCTTACACCCTCCCATCGTGTGGGCGAGGACGCTGAGTAGGGGGTGTGGTCAGTGACATCTGAGTCCAGGGGGAGCAACAGCCAGCAGAGGGGGGCTCGAGGGAGCTGTGGGCTGGCTTCGGTTGGCCCGTCCCAGGGTCCCCCTTCTCCCTGAGCCTTCCATTTGCCCTGCCCGGGAGGAAGGAGGGGCTGGAGTAAGCCTGGGGGACGGAGGCCCATGACCATCTGTCCTCCGTGTTCCTGAGCCTCTCGTGGGTGTCCAGTTGGGGGAGGGGGTGGTTGCCTCCTGGCCCCTCGGGATGAGCGAGGGTCACCTGCATGTTCTGTCCACACTGTGAAGTGCAGCAGACACAGAGAAGTCAGTGGCCTGGCCCCCACCCACCCCTGCCGGGTGGGACACCGTTACCATTCCCCTCGTGAGACCGCCTCATTGTCTCCCCACTGAACGGTGCCCTAGACTCTTCTAGACTTTTCCTGTGGGCGTTGGGCCGGAGGTGTGAGCTGTACCTCCCTGTGATTGCCTTCTGCACCTCCTTGATCGTGAGAGATGTCGAGCGCGTTTTCACCTGTCCCTTGGCCATCTGTATGTTCTCTTCGGAGAGATGTCTATTCAAGTCTTTGGCCCAGTTTTGGACGGAGCGTTTTTGTTATTCTGTTGCTGGGGCACCGCACTTCATAGTTTATGAAAGGCCATCTGTATCGTCAGCTTCTCTGTGCGGGAGACAGGGGCGGGGGTTCTGGTCCCCCGTGCACAGGTGAGGGCAGCGAGCGGGGGCGAAGCACCCGGCTTGGGGTCACGCATCTGGGTAAGTGGCGGGGGCTCTGAGCCCGGTGTGCCTTCCTCACACGCGCCACGCCTGGGCTCGCCCTGCCCCGCCGAGTGGGAGCCGACAGGGGTTGGCCCTGAGTCCTCTTTCGGCGGGAGGGGACGTCACCCGGCACAGAAGGCTGAGGGGCGAGCAGGTCAGGGGTTTACCTGGTCCTTGCAGGTTGGCTGGCTGGACTGCCACCAGCAACAGATGTGTCCTCATATACCCAGGGGTCCCACGTGCACAGGAGACCAGCTAAAAAGAGGAGCGCGCTCATGCTCTGGAAACGTTTGTGTCGGTGGGCTCGAAATCGTGGCCCCTGCCTTCCAGGTGCTCGTGGCCCCACCGTAGCGGCCGCACCCACTGTCAGCACGTGAGCGACTGTGGTCTGTCTCCGGAGTGGCCTTCTCCAGGGGCGGAGCTCAGACCTCAGGACCAGTTCCGGGTCTGGCACAGAGAAGGTGTAAATGAAAGCCCGGAGGCCTGCTGGGGGCGGTGCCCACTCTGCGTGGCTCACAGAAGGTACCCGGTGAGGAGCTGCGGGCTGCTTGTGCGGATGCTCCCTGGGGGCTGGGCCGTCTTGTAACTTCTCTTCTTATGACAGTCCTACCAGGGCCGGTTCATGGTCCTTCTCCTCACTGTACAGGTGAGGAAACGGGGTCCCCGACAGTGTGTCACCCAGGGAGCGTGGGGCAGAGGCGGGGTGCCGGGCTGGTGAGCCTGGCCCCGAAGCCCAGCTCTGGCCACCAGGCTGGGGAGCCTTCCTGAATGGAGAGTGGAGGAATGAATGGGGCCTCTGTTGCATTGAGTCCCACGTTCATGGTGCTGGCTTGTCGTCTGTTCACAAAGAGGAAACGGGGCCCTGATGTCAAGAGACCTGGTTTTGAATCCTACACATAGTCCGCCTGTTTGGCTCGGGCGGGGGTGGGGAGGGGCGCCATTCCCTTGGCTTCCCTGGCGCTCAGCTCGACCAAGTTCGCAAAGGGGGTTTTAAAAAAAGACACCAGCGCATAGTGGGTGCTTCACAAATGTTTCCTTCCCGGAGTGGAGGCGTGTTTATCTGTTCCATCTCCCTGGATGGCGGGGGGGGGGGGGGGGGGGGGGGGCTGGCTGGAGGGCCTCTGGGGACAAAGTGGCTCCTCGTGAAAGGCCTTGCTTGCTGTTCTCTACGTCCCATTAAAACAACAGACACTGGAGGGTGGCGAAGCAGTTTGTTGTTGAACTCTGCGAAAAAAAAAACTAGATGAGTGATTTGTGCCGATTGGATTTGGAAATCGTGGGGAGGAGAGTTGAGCCGATCTGGGGCGACGGTGGCAGGGTGCTCGCGCCCTGCGCTGGAGCACAGAGCAGCGCATACAAATGGCCCGATTAACTTTGCAGCAGGAGCCCTTCCCAGCGTGCGTACGGATGCGTGGCAGGCTGGCCTGAAGTCGGTTTCCCGGTCGTCACCCTGGGAGCCTCGGCGTGGAGGCCGGTGATTTCAAACGGGCAACGCGGAGCGCCCACGCGGGCCGGCCCTGGGTACGGAATCGAGGGGCGGCGAGAGTGGCTCATCCGCTCGGCTTTGGGAAGCAACTGTGAGCCAGGGTATTCATTCCTCCAATGACTCGCTGCGGAAACATGCGTCGGGCCTCTACTCTGGGCCAGGGGTGGGCGGATGGCTGGGCATGCGACAGCCCTACGATCGGAGGGGCCAGAGACCCACACAGCTGCACTGTCCTGCGAAAGCCTCGTGTGGGGATCCGGCTCGCGGAAGCTGCCCAACCAAGCGGTGAGCCGCTAAGGGGCTGGGGTGCGGGGGTGGGGGGCGGAGTCAGAGAAGGGTCCCTGGGCGTGGGACAGGTGGGTGCTTTCATACTGGTCCTTGAAGGATGCATAGACGTTCACTGGTGGGGAGGGCACCTGAGTGGCTTAGTCGGTTAAGCATCTGACTCTTGGTTTCGGCTCAAGTCAGGATCTCCCGGCGTGGAGCCTGCTTAGGATTCTCTCTCAGTCGCGCTCTCTGCCCCTCTCCCACCTACCCTCTCTCTCTTTCAAAATAAATAAGTAAAACTTAAAAAGTCCACTGGGGGAAAGGGCAGTAGGACAGGGCACAGCCTGAGCTCAGGGGCACCCTGAGGGGCTGTGTCCTTTTCAGGGAAACGGGTGCAGCACGTGGGCACAGCGTCGGCCGGACGGGTTGGGGGGGGAGAAAGAAGTCGAAGGCAGCCGTAAGAGGCCTCGAATGCCGCGCTGACTAGTTCCAGCAGTGCTGAAGGCAAGGGGAGCCGTGGAAGGGATTTACGCAGAGGAGTGCCACGGTCGAATGTATCATCTAGGGAGGCAGGCGGTATGTGGGGAAGGGATAATTTTGGGGTTGGTGTTTGTACCCATTCAGCAGTGGTGGGGGCGGGACCGGGGGACCCCCACTCTGGGAACCCCAAGAAACATGTACTGTGACCGTTCCCATTGCGATCAGTGAGACGTGAGACACCAGCCGAGAGCCCAGCCTGAATTTCCTCTGTGCTTGGACTTTCCGGAGCCCCAGCACTGTCAGATGTGTGTGGGGGCCACACCCCAGGAGCGGGGCCTGCCCCAGAGGGAGGAGGGGGGCCCAAGGAACGTGAACGGGGAAGGGGACAGGTTGGCAGCTGGGGCCCCCCGTCTAAAGGCTGCTGGGCCTGGCTGGCTCCCTTCCACTTCGGGCTGAGGTCCAGGAGCCCTCCGGGGCTTGGGCCTGGGCTCTGGGGGTCCTGGCCAGGTTACTTAACCTCACACTAAAGGGACAAGCAGTTCCCCCTCGCAGGACTTTGGAAGGTGAAATGAGGCTAGTTATTAACTTTTGCAGGGAGGCCAAGCATCCCTGTGCTGAAGTCAGGGGGAGAGAACGGGTCGTCCGTGGAGCCCGGGGGTAGGGGAGTGGTGGGCGGCCGGCGAGTCAGAGGCCCTTCTGCTCAGCAGACATTAAGCCCCGAAGAGTCCCCGAGGCATAAATATTTAATCTGAGTGGATACGAGTGTCCTTTGCGCTGCTAACACTCTTTTTCTTTTTAATTTAGCAGAACACTACAACTCCTGGAGGTTTCTCTACAATGTAAAGTGTGCCGCATTCTGGCTTGATTCAGGAGCCCCGCGGGGCCCGGGGGTCACCTTGGAGGGGGAGGCGGGGACAGGATCCGCAGCGTGGCCGGGGTGAGGCCTCTTCTCATTTCTGCTGATTTTGTCGTTTACGGGGACCCGTCTGCCATCTCCACGGGGTTGTGTTAGAGACATGCCTTCACTACTTTTGCCGTTGTTTTTTTCCCTCCCTTATGAACACACACAGTCATTCTAGAAAATGTAGAAAAAAGGGAATAATCCCACTCGCAGGGCTCCATTCCTTCTTCTGAGCAAGGCACTTTTAAGCAGGATTGAGGTATACTTTCTGTAGACGGAAGCAGCAATCGGGTCAGGTAGAAAACTTACGTATTCAGTGGTCTCAGGTCCACATCACGGGAACGGTGGAAGGAAGGTTCTAGAATCGCTGCCATTTTGGAGATGGGGAGACTGAGGTGACACACCCACCACCCATTTCCAGACGCTGAATGGTGTGGGTAAGATCCCCCTGGCCGTCGGGGGGCTGACAGCTTGGAGGAGTGAGGGTAGCAGCGAAGGGTTTTGCAGGAGGCCGTTACCATGGATCATGATGAGCTCCGCGAGGCCTGGATGGGGACCAGGGGACGGGAGGCGGGGGAGATTCGTGACCTGTTTGGGAGGCAGAACCAGGGGGTGACCAACCCGTTAGCTATGGGGTGAGGGAGGAGGAGACTCCAGGGGAACTTCCGGTTCCAGGTCTGGGTGATTCCTGACCCGGGGTCGGGGCTGTGCTGCGGGGTCCTGGGAGGGCAGACACGGCTGCCCGATCTCTGTGTGCAGTGTGCCCGGACAGGTGTCTGGCGGGGAAGGACACAGGGGCCTCTCCCTTTTGAGGTTCACGAGGCTTGTGTGTGAGGGCGTCAGTGGCTCCCGGCAGCCGCGTGGGATGGTGTCTGGAGGGCTGGTGCGGAGGCGTGGCTTACTTCGCCCCCACGTGGAGGCCCCGCCCCTGGCCCCCCCGGGCTCCTGTCCCAACGCCTGGCGGCTGTAGGTCTCCCGGCCACAGCAGGTCACACGAAGTCCTCAGTGTCTGGGAGGCGGTCTGGGCATCGACCGGGCCTCTGAGCTGCGGTTAGAAGCCGCCAAACGTGGCCAAGCGACGTGTCACGTCATCCACGGCCCCCTGCATTGCCACCTTTGTCCACACGAGCCCCGGCCGGGGATGGTGGAATTTTCCCTGAGGCCTCCAGTCGGATGAGGGCTCCTTTCTCTCTCGGGACCCTAGGTAAGGAGACCATGGTACCCTGGCTGCTGTGACCCTGGAGGATGGCCATCCTTCTGCCTTCCTGGGCAACTCCTCACCCTTGGTGCTCAAGCCCAGGGGCCCCCATCACTGGAGAGGGCGACAGGTTGTCCGAGGGGCTGGCTCTTCCCTCCTGGCTGTCCTCTGACATGTAGGAGTTTGGGTCTAGACATTGTGTTTACCTTCCCCTTCCTATTAAAAGCACCAAGTCTAATGACAGGCAGACCTGCGTTGGAATCTCCATGTCACCATCTGGTGGCTGTGTGGTCTTGGGCACGTTGTTTAACCTCTCTGCGCTACAATGTGTTCTTTGGCAAATAAGGAAAATAAACTTCAGTTCTCTAAAGGGGAGCAGAGATCAGTAACACTCATAAAGCTCTTGGCACAGAGTTTGATCGTGAATGTCAGACGTGGCAATGATGTTGATGTTGATGGTGATGACAACGAAGGTCATAGAAGGACTGAAAGTACAGAGACGGGGATCATATGATTAATCTCCTGGACAACTATTATTTCTCCAAGAAATTCGGTGCTCTGAGAGCCCATGGCGGCTTGATGGAGACCCTGATTCTAAGCTGTGTGGTTCTTTTTTCTTCCTTTGTGCTCCCTGGATGACTGAGAGCAGGAGGTGACAGATCGGAACCTCCAAACAGAGCGTTGTTTATCCAGAAAGATCGTGCCCTGACAATACCTATTGAATCTGTCGCTCTCTTCCAACCACTAAGCGCTTCCAGGTCTCTACTGGACTGGTCCCCAGTCCTGGTGGCTCATGGGTCTCCTGGAGTGCTGTGAAAATCATGAGCTGGGACCCCATGCCCAGAGACTCTGATTAAATTGGATTACAGTGGGGCCCCTGTGTCTATTTAAAAGCTCCCGGGCAACTCCAATCTGCAGCCAAGCCTGAGAACCCTGCAAGTGAGTTCATTCTTTCTCATTACAGGGCTGTTTAAAAACAATCTCCCACCTGGCATCTCATGGGAAAGTGAGATGAGTGGCACAGTAGAATCTGTCATCAGAAAGAGGGAGGCAGCTATTCTCAGACACTGGGTTCTCCCATCCGGCCATACTGAAAAGAAAAAAGAGGAGGTCAGAGGTCACAAAGGAGGGAGAGAAGTGTGCTGAAGTCCTGGGACCAGGGAGTCTAGTCTTGCCAGGCAGGTTCATGGTCAGGGAAGAAACATTCCTTCTGCCCCTTGAGCCTTAGCTCCTCTTTTCCCCCAATGAGTGAATGGGGCTCAGATTGGCTAAGACACCTTCTCAGGGTCACACAGCAAGTTACTGTATCTATCCATTGACCTATGCACTCATCCATCCACCCATCCACCATCTATTCTCCTTCCCCTATCCATCCATCCTTTCCTTCATCTATCCCCCCACCTACCCATCCGCCCCCCCATCCACCCACTTTCCATCCCAGCCTTGTTATAGGAGAAGAAAACAAAGAAGAAAAGGTCTAGTATGGGTAGAAGACACCTGTATTCTAGCCCCCTTAGGGCATCCTACTTGTTGGCACTTGTGCCCTATCCTGGCCCCTGGACTGGGTGCTGTTGGGGCTTAAGGGGAGTCTAAGGGCATAGCCCTTAAGGGGCTTATAGCTGTGGCCGGGAAAGGGCAGGCATCAGTTGATGGGCATAGAGTGGTTGTGACCAGGGCTGCCAGTTAGATGCAGGACAGGAGGCATCCAGGCAGGGAGCCAGGGCAGAGAGTGAGGCCAGGAGCACACAGCCTGTGGGAGAGCAGCTCGCCAGTCAGGGCTGTGTGGCTCTGGGCATGAGCTCAACCTCTCTGGGCCATCGTGAGGCTGCAGCAGATCCGTCGCGGGGGAATTCAGAGCCGATGTGATTATTGTAGGCCCTGATTAAATGGCAGTTGAATATTTTTAAGCCATTCTGCCCGTGTGGGTCTCCGAGGTCACCACTGGTAGGCAACATTTGAGTTCAGTCTCGATAGGTTTGCAGGAAGGGGATCCCGGGTGGAAGGAACAGTGTGAGCGTGAGTGAGAAGGCAGGAGCACTTGGGGCCGTCCTGAGTCCTGAGAACAGTGAGAACAGGAGGGCAGGTGGGGTGAGCCTGGACAGGCACATTGGCCCTCTGTGGGGGGGGCGGGGGCTGGCTGCTGGGGGAGGTTGGCTGTGCCCTGGGGCCGAGGGGAGCCATAGGCTGCTTCAGAAGAGCGATCCTGGGAGCTGTGGTCATGGTCTGGAGACTATGATCGGGGACCCCCAGGGGAGCCTGAGGCTGGGGAGGAGCCATGGAAGGACTGTCAGGACCGGGCACGTGGGCACAAAGCCCCTGCCCGTGGACCTCATGTGCCCTGTGGGAGACAGACAAGCCGATATGCCAAGAGAGACTGAATGCTGATCCAGGTGGCCCCTGCTTTGTTCCCAGAGCCCACGACAGAGCGCGGCCCATCCTGGGGTCTCGGAAAACACGTAGCGTGTGAAGACATGCGATGTCAGAAGGAGGAGTGCTAGGAAGCGGGTGGCGGAGGCCAGGGGTCACCAAGGTGCTGTTGGAGGCAGTGCGGGGAGCCCTCTTCCCGGAGGCACCTCATGAGCCGAGCCCTACTGAGGGCGGATGCCAGGCCCGGAGGGATCAAAGGGGAGAGACTTCCAGACAGAAAAACAGCTGCGGCAAAGGCTGGAGACCTGGGGGCATCATTTTGTGGCCCCCGGCTGGGGCCCCCAGGACAGATGAGCCCAGAAGAGAAAGGCCCACCTCCGTGGCGAGTCCGATCGGCCTCCTTTTCCGCGCCCCCACCCCCACTCACGCCCTGCACCTGCTGGTTGTCTTGGGGACTCACAGAACAAGTGCAGGTTCTCCAGAGCAATCCAGCACCTTCTCCCTTCATGAGGAGAGAGCCTCTGTGCTCCCCTGTGAGTATCTTTCCGATGAAACCCCCCACACTGTCGGGGCTCCATTACAAATTCATAAGTAACACCTTCGGGCCCACGGCTGCCGTCTGGGCCCCAGTGTGTTGTGAATGGCGCTTGTGAATGACGGGAGGTGGGCTGGCTCCTGGGGAGGCTCGCTGGCTGCGTGCACCCCACCATCACACAGCAAGCTGGCTGGGAACCGCGGGCAGGGACAGACGGACAGGGTCCCCTCCGCTGCATTCGGCTCCCGGCAGAAGGCTGTCCCAGAGAGGTGGGCGTGTGTGGACCAGGCAGGTCCTTGGTGCCAGTCACCTGGGTTGCAGCCCATCCCTCCTCTGGGTCTAGAGACGCGTCTTGCTTCTCGGGTGACGTTTGTGAACTGAGCCATTCCGTGTGCCCAGGCAGGATGGCCCCTGATGGGTGGCCTTTGCTGACGTTGCTTAAGCTGGGCCAGGGCCAGGTGATCATAGCTCCGTCCCGCCCTGAGCCTGGAGCCTCCAAAGTCTGAGGCATCCATCCAAGGGTCCTTGTCCCCTAGTATCCTCGAAGTGTGGCTTCCTCATCTGTGGAGCTGGGGTGGGTGTGGGTGGCTGTGACACCAGCGTGTAGCCTGGGCACACAGGGATGCTCTGGAAGCTTGCCCTACGCACCGGGGCCGCCCTGTGCTGGCTGCTGCAGGCACAGAGACAGACTCATGGGTGGCGCTGGGACAGAGGGAAGGGCCCGGGGCTGGTGGCGAGACCTCCCTTGCCTGCTGGGTGGGGGAAGGTTCAGGGAGGGCGCTGGGAGGTGGTGGTGGTGGCCGGGTTGGAATTTGCTGGGTGGGGAAGGGGAGAGGAGCAGGGGGACCGAGCTCAGTGGTCTCCCCATCCTGAGGGGGAGGAGGGGGCGTGGAGCCTCCAGAGAGCCCACAGCTGGCTGGGGGAGAGGCAGCATGACGCAGGCCAGATGGAGAAAGATCTAGAACGCGGATGCCGAGCTCAGTTGCTTGTTGGTTGTCCTCCAGGAGGACAACCTTCCTGTGAGGAAGGCTGAGGGGAGGGGCAGAGATGCTGTCCGCCCCCCCCCCCCCCCGTCCCTCCACCCCTCCCCCCCACCACACACACACACAGCTCCTTCTTGCACACCACGTTCGACAGAAGGACACCGAGCCCAGCCTGGATGCCGGGCGCTGCATGGAGAGGGTGCGGCCTCATTGCCCTGTCGGCCCCATTAAGAAGGCCTCCCCTGGGGCGCCTTGGGTGGCTCAGTGGGTTGAGCACCCGACTTCGGCTCAGGTCATGATCCCACCGTTCGTGAGTTCAGGCCCCGCGTCGGGCTCTGTGCTGACAGCTCGGAGCCTGGAGCCTGCTTGGGATTCTGTGTCTCCCTCTCTCTGCTCCTTCCCTGCTCACATGCTGTCTCTCTCTCAAAAATAAATAAAGATTAAAATCTTAAAAACAAAAGAAGGCCTCTCTGACTAGTCGTGGGGACGGGGCTTCCTCAGGCCTGCAGTTAACATCCCGCCAGGAGGCTCCCACACTCTGGAACCTGATTGAAGGGGGTGGGGCGGGGAGATGAACTGAACCAAACTTCATAAGCTCAGACTGTGAACAGGAACCCACACCCGAGTGGGGCCAGAGTGTTAACGAGAAAAACTATCCTCGAGACCAGTGTTGTCCGTTCTGTATTTTACTTCGTCGGTTCCTTTCGCAGAACTGGCCTGAGCCCCTGGCGTGTGTGGCTTTGTAAGCCGGACGCGGCAGAATTTGCTAGACGAAGACCTTGAGGCTCGCGATGCTGGCCGGCCTTTGTTCTGGACTTTGATTATTCTTCGATATCAAAGTATCAAAAAGAGGAACGTCGTTAGGAGCGTGAGTGCTACTGAGTAAACGTGGAAACGGCTCTCAGAACAAACGTCCTGCCCGTAAAACATCAGCACGTAGGCGTGCGCTAACTGGAACGTGAGGGAAGGGTCAGCAGTCTACAGCCTGGGGTGACGTTCACGTGCTGGAGGTGCCGAGATGCAAGGGGAACTGTGTCCCCAAGCAGCCCAGAGGCCAGTGGGGTGACTGACATAGAGAAAGGACATCCGTCCAATGCAGGACGGATATGTCAGGGAGGTACGTGGCGGGGAGAGCTTGCCTCAGCCTGGGATAGCTCCAGAAAATGGCCAACCCACGGGGTCAGGTGGGACTAGAGTGACAGGTGCTCCAGGCAGAGGCAGCAGCAGATGCAAAGCTTTAGGGGATGCCATGGAACTTTCTAGAAGCTTGGTAGGTGGAAATCGTAGCGTCACAGGATAGGAAACCCAATGGGATGAGGCTGGAAACCCAAGATAGGATCAGGTCACAAAGGGCCCTAAATGCCCACACACATGCTCACACACATACCTGCCCCCTGCGTAGATGGTGGGGCTGAGGTTCAGGGTGTGGCCCAGGCCTTTGGAAAATAGCTTGGCCATAACCCTTCTCATGCCGCTCGGACAGAAAGTCAGGCAAGGGCCCGACATCTGAAATCCCTCATCGGAACGACGCTCTGGATCCTTAGGCCTGGGAGCCACCACTGTCCTGGTGTCCTTGTCCCTCCCTGATCCTGGTGTTTGCCTGTCATCTGTGTTCCTTACTGGAAGCACAGGTCTTTGTCAAAGAGCCCGCTCTGAAAGTCTGTCTTAGATCTGAGTCAGGGGAATGCACTGCTGAGCTCTCTTGGTGCCCCCAAATTCCCTAAGATGCCACGAAAATGTCCCTTTTTAGCCACCCAGAACCCAGGGACATAGCTGGGGCTCCGACACCCCGGCCCTGAGGCCTTGCCACTATCAGTGACCGTGACAGAGTAGAAACGACCCTCAGGGTCCCCTCCGGGCCCTGGGCAGGGGTTTCAGCTGGCTGGGTCTGAGGCACGACTCGTATTTGGGTACAAGTCTCAGGTGTGGGTACGAGATGCGGCCTCAGGATGAGACGGCTCTGGAGCTTGGAGAGAGCCCAAGGCCTTCAGAGTGAGGCTCCCTGGGACCCGTGTCCCTCTTTCTGGGCTGTGAGAGCCCCATCCCCAGCCACACAGTTTTTCATACCGCGTAGTGAGGGTGCGGTGAGTGGGATTAGCAAACAGAAAGAAATGGTTACAAACTCAGGGATGCTGGGCGCCTGGTGGCTCCGTCGATCAAGCGTCTGACTCTTGATTCCAGGTCGGGTCATGATCTCGCAGTTCACGGGCTTGGGCCCCACGTCTGGCTCTGTGCTGACGGTGCGGAACCTGCCTGGGATTCCCTCTCTCCCTCTCTCTGCCCCTCCCCTGCTTGCTCTCGCTCTCCCTCCCTCTCTCTCTCTCTCTCTCAAAATAAATAAAAGTAAACTTTTCAAGACAACAACAACAAACGCCCTCAGGAATGGCTTCCTCTTGGTGCCTGCGCCCCGTCCCTCGGTTCCGTTTGACTTACTCCCCCTCCTTGAAGTGTGTGTTGAAACGTCCCCTCTCGGGGGGGCCTTCCGGGTCCCCCTCTTCATCCCAGCCCCCGCTGCCTCAGGGCCCATAACCCTTAGGCCTTTCTTCTCCGTGGCACCGGCCGCCTTCTGAACCCTGGAGTCTTGTCGTGTCCGATGCGCATCACCCGTCTCTCCCGGTGAGAGCACAGGGCCGGGCCCCCAGCAGGCCGCCGTCGGGGCCTCTCCGTGCATGGGGGTGTCCGGGTCTGTCCCGGTCACCGCTGCACCCCAGCGCTTTGCTCGGGGCTTCCCGATTGTGGGTGCCTGATAAGTGTGTGGTTAATGAACGGGAGTGCCCTCGTGGAGCACGTGGGCTCCGTGGGCCCCGCTCCCCACGATCGCGGGATAGGGGACGGAACGGGCGCGAGGCACGTGCCAGGGGAGGCACAAGGCAGCAGCAGCCCCATCCCACGTCCGACCCAGACGCTCCCCAGCTGGGACACCAAGCTCTGAGGCCACATGCCGCGTTGTGCATGGCCGGTGTCTTCTCTTCTCATCAGCTGAAGCAGGGCGACGACCCATTTGGCAGGAGGGTATGCTGACAGAATGGGACGGCGTGTGACCAGTGCCGACGCTGGGGCCTAGCAGGGTGGCATTCAGAAACGCGTGGCCGTTGTCACGCTTGTGATTCCACTGGTGATCCAGCCGTGGGGAAGGCGCTGACCGTGCCAGTGTGGCTGGCTTCCCACCTGCCCCTGGATCAGAAGACCAACTCGCGGCCCCGGAGGCTCGGGCTGACCCTCTGAGCCTTTGTCAGGTCGGGCATTCGGATCGTGAGCGGCCAGAGTCCCCTGCCCCCGCTGGACCCCAGTTCCCATGTTTCGTTAATGGAGGCACTGTTGTTTCTGGGTAGCAGGTGCTTCGTGGGGTTCTTTGGAAGAAGAACTGAAAAGACAGAGGCCCCAGCGGTGGGGTGAGAGGTGCTAATGTCCTGGGGGGCTGCTCCAGCTTCTGCTTCCTGTCCCTTTTCTCTGCCATCCAAGGGGCCCACCGCCCTCCCCCATGAACAGCCCCTACAACGCTTTTCTGTGTGTTCCTGCCCAAGGAAATCCTGTGAGCCAAGCCTGAGCCCCACAGCCCCAGCCTCTTTACCCCCCACGCCCCCACATGAACTTCCCTAAGGACGTCTGTGGCAGGAAAAGCACACCCTGGAACTAAGACCACAGCCCTCGTCGACCTGCGCACAGTTCATTCACACCGGGCTCTTCATTGCAGGGGGGCCTCCCCCCCATGCCCCCGGGGGCCTCACAGCATGGCAAGGGAGCTGAGGGCACAAGCATGGCCACCAGCAGGGGTGCGCTCTGTCCTGGGAGGGAGCAGGTGGGGCGGTGGGTGGGTGGGGTTCTGTGAGTGGTGCCTTGAGGGACCCTAGGGGGAGGTCAGGAAGGGCTGGGGCAGCAGGGAAGGTCAGCTGGGAGATCTGGGGGTCATCAGAGTCAGGGGCAGAGGGGAGGTCTGGAGGGCCCGGGGCTGGGGGCCTGGGAGAGGCAGCCCGTCATCCCAGCCTGCATGGTCACGACCTGCCCACGAGCTCGCTGGAGAGGCATTCTGACTCCAGGTTTCAATATTGGAAGTTAACTTTGGGCCACAGCTCAGGGGATTTTCTGCAACCTGAGGGAGGGTCCTTCTGAGCCTCAGTAGTTGGGTAATTGCTGTTGGGACACTTAAGCTTTTGTGGGAGAGTAGGGTGGAGGCCTTGTGGGGAGACCCAGGGGAGTATTAGAGGCCGTCCAAAAAAAGAAGGGTCTGCGTGATAAAGACAGCGTGTCAGCCACAGGCCACAGGTGACAGGTGTCATTCAGCCACACGAGAGAGGGGTCTCGTTGGATTCCTCCTGTGTCTCCTTCCTCAGTCGCCAGCCGCCATTCAGACCTCCTTCCCTGCTAAGAATGCACTTTGCTTGTTGTACTGGGGTGAATGAACAGCATCCCCCCAGATTCACACCCACACAACATCTCTGAAATGGGACCGTATTTGGAAATGGGTGTCTACAGATGTAATTCAGATGAGGCGGGCTCCATTCGTCCTTGTTAAGAGGAGGAGGGTCACAGAGGGGACGGAGAGGAAGAGGCCAGGTGACAATGCAGGCGGATTGGACCCATGAGTCTACAAACCAGGGAGCACCCAGAAGCTGGAAGAGGTGGCAAGGACCCCCCCTTGACCCCTCCCCTGGACCCTACCTGGACGCCCCCTGGACCCTCCTCCCTGGGCCCTCCTCCCTGGGCCCTCCCTGGGCCCTCCTCCTTGGACCCTCCTCCCTGGGCCCTCCCTGGGCCCTCCTCCTTGGACCCTCCTCCCTGGGCCCTCCCTGGACACTCCTCCCTGGACCCTCCTCCCTGGGCCCTCCCTGGGCCCTCCTCCCTGGACCCTCCTCCCTGGACCCTCCTTGGACCCTACCCTGACCCTCCTCCCTGGATCCTCCCTGGCCCCCCCGACCTGGACCCCCCTGGACCCTCCCTGGACCCTCCCCTGAACCCTCCTCCCTGGACCCTCCCTGGGCCCCCCGACCTGGACCCCCCCCAGACCCTCCCCTGGACACTGCTTGGACCCTCCTCCCTGAACCCTCCTCCCTGGACCCTCCCTGGACCCTCCTCCTTGGACCCTCCCCGGACCCTCTCCTGAACCCTCCTCCCTGGACCCTCCCTGGACTCTCCTCCCTGGACCCTCCCTGGACCCTCCTCCCTGGACCCTCCCCAGATCCTCCTCCCTGGACCCTCCTTGGACCCTCCCCGAACCCTTCCCAGACCCTCCCTGGACCCTCCTTGGACCCTACCCTGACCCTCCTCCCTGGATCCTCCCTGGGACCCCCGACCTGGACCCCCCTGGACCCTCCCCGGACCCTCCCCTGAGCCCTCCTCCCTGGACGCTCCTTGGACCCTCCCTGGACCCTCCTCTGGATCCTCCCTGGGCCCCCTGACCTATACCACCCCCCAGACCCTCCCCTGGACCCTCCCTGGATCCTCCTCCCTGGACCCGCCCCGGATCCTCCTCCCTGGACCCTCCTTGGACGCTCCCCGGACCCTTCCCGGACCCTCCCTGGACCCTCCTCCCTGGACCCTCCTTGGACCCTACCCGGACCCTCCTCCCTGGATCCTCCCTGGGCCCCCTGCCCTGGACCCCCCTGGACCTTCCCCGGACCCTCCCCTGGACCCTCCCCTGGATCCTCCCTGGGCCCCCCGACCTGGATCCCCTCCCCAGACCCTCCCCTGGACCCTCCTTGGACCCTCCTCTCTGAACCCTCCTCCCTGGACCCCCCTGGACCCTCCCCGGACCCTCCCCTGAACCCTCCTCCCTGGACCCTCCTTGGACCCTCCCTGGACCCTCCTCCCTGGACCCTCCCCTGGATCCTCCCTGGGTCCCCCGACCTGGATCCCCCCCGCCCAGACCCTCCCCTGGACCCTCCCTGGACCCTCCTCTCTGAACCCTCCTCCCTGGACCCTCCACTTCTGGAAACTCAGCCTCCTCCTGCAGTGAGCCCGTGAGCCAAGACCGTCCCCCGGTGCCAGGCCCCCGATCCAGGTGTGAGGGCGGACAGTGAGGCTGTGGGACAGTGACACCCGCTCCCCATCGGCCCCCACAACCCCGTCATTGTCGGGAAGCCATGGCGTTGGCCCGCTGAGAATTTGCACAGTGCACCTTCGTGGGAGCTGGGACGGGGCCGCCTGCAAGTGGCTTACAGGGTCGCAGGGTCGCAGGGTCGCAGTCACGTCATGTGGTGAACGCCATACCACCCTCCTGGCAGTCCAGCCGGCACCCTGCCTCTGTGAGGGCGTCTCAGACATGGGTCGGCTTGCTTGGAACCCAGTGTTTGATATCCTTGGGGACTGGGTCTGATCTGCATCACGTCGGGTAAAAGACACCCATCGCCTTGGCCGTGTAAGCCTATCACACGGTGCCTGGGCAGGGGGGGTTAGTGGAGGGGCAGCTGGTAAACTACCACCAGGGGTGAAGCAGATTCGGGGGGGAGGGGGGCGGTGGGCAGGGAGGTGCCCCCCAAACCAGTGCTCCGCCCTGGGCACAGACCTTCCCGGGAAAGGTGTGCCGGACCCAGGCTGTGGGCTTTGGGCCTTGTCTTCTCTTCCTCCCCCGGCTGCTTTCCCGGAGTCCTGGGGGTTGGCGGCTGAGGCAGTGATTATATTAGCTAATTCAGAGCCAGCCCGGGGATAACAAAACACAGTTATCCGTGTGGGCAGGAGCACACGGAGTAATTTCATTTAGTTCAGACGACACTTTTGGGGCTCCTCCCACATTCCAGGGCCTCTGAGGCCTGGAAACCCTGACACGGACAAGAGACTTACCCTCTGCTCCCCAGGGGTCCACAGCCTACTGAGGGGATGTTGAGAAATCATGCAATGTCGCTGTGCTTTATGGTAAGATGTAGGACAGATGGAATAACAATAGCTATTGTCTGGGCTCACGTGCTAGGGAGCCTCAGAGAGAGCCCCATGTGGAGGAAGCGACATTTGAGAAGGGTTTTGGAGGATGTGTAGGAGTTCTCCGGGCCAACACGGAAGCTACGGTCTTTGGAGACAGGAGCCAAAACGCGGGCAAGGACGCCGAGGCTAGGAATATGGGGCCAGTGGGTGTTGAGGCTGTCGGTCTGTTGTTTGGGTAGGAGCTGAGGCCTGAAAGTCGGGTTCGGGTCATGTTAGGAGAGACCTGCATTCCAGGCTAGGGAGCTGGAGTTGATCCTGGTGTGGAGGGAGAGTGTTCGAGCTGGGAGCACAGGGGTGGTCGGGTGGGCAGCCCCAGCTGGCGGGGTGGAAGGGTGTGGGCATCAGGGGCCCAGGGAGGGGGCAGCGGTTCAGCTAAGGGGCACTGAGATCTGGGCCAAGGAGGGGAGGGTGTGAGAGAGAGCCCTGGGCTCGTGGGTGCTCACCCCTGCGGAGCGAGGGGGGAAGGAGCCCCGAGTGGCCTTGCCTGTCCTGGCATGGGGGCCCAGGGGAGGGACCACGTGGAATCACGTGACAAGCAGGACGGACGCCTAGAATGCCGAGGACCGGGGGTCGGGAGGCAGGCAGACCCACCCCCGCCCTGAGGTCCTGGCCACACCAGAATGACGCCTTCCCGACCCGCACCCCTCCCGTCTCTCTCTCCTGCGCGCGGCTGGGAAGCGTTGGGGAACACGCAGAGCCCAGTGTGAATCACGCAGCCGGGCTGGTGTCCTAGTTTGCAACTCTGCAGGTTTCAACACGGGAGCTGCCACAGGTTGGCTGAAGCAAGATGAGGTTCGTTATGGGACGTCAGGCGTGCTCCTGAACCCCAAGAGTGGAAAGCCCTGCGGGGCGAGCTTGGGTCCCTGGGCTGGACCTGTCTCCCCTCTCCCCCCCCTCGCCCCCCTCTCCCCCTCCCTGTGGGCACAGACTCCTCTGAGAGGCCTGCCTGACACCTGCGTGCACCCCCACGGCGTTTCCTGGCGCCCAGCACCCCCACCCCTCCACAGGCTGCCTATGGCCTCGGTCTCCAGGGAGCCACGAGGCTTTGGAGCGCCTGCGTCGGCCCCGTCCAGGGCCAGGAGGCTGCCCCCTCTGCTTCTCTGTCACGGTGACACTGGGGCTGGGCTTCATCTCTGCCACTTCACCCTCTGTCCCTCCCGGCCCAGCCAGAAGCCCCCGCCGACTTGAGCCCTGTGTTCCCGGCCTGCGGCTGCCCCAAACGTTACCACAAACTGGGGGGCTTAAAACAGCTCATTCCGTGTGTCACAGTCTGGAGGCCAGAAGTCAGAAATCGAGGGGTTTCAGGCCACGCCCCCTCCTGAGGCCCCAGCAGGGCTCCTTCCCCGGGGCCCCAGGCGCCCCTGGCCTTGCTCCCCCGGCCCTCCGTCGCGGCTCTGCCGTCGCACGGCCTTCTCCCCGTGTCTGCCGGTGTCCCCTCTTTTGTCTCTTACGAGGACACTTGTCTCGGGATCCGAGGCCCACGGACGATGCGGGATGCTCTTGTCTGCAGACGCTTCACTTCCGTCTGCCAAGACCTTTTCCCCAGATAGTTTGCACTCGTAGCTTCCCGGGATTCGGATGCGGACACGCCCTTCAGAGGCTCACTATGTGACCCGCTACAAACCCCAAAGGAAGGGGCTGGGTAGCAGGTACCGGGCACACCCCAGTCTCCCGCTTCCCTGAGGGCACAAAGCCCCTCCGTGAGCCCGGCCGTGCCCCACCCCTGGTCCCCGCACCACCTCTCCCTGCAGCAGCCGAAGAAGCTTCTCTGGAGAACAGCTTGAAGCTCTCTCTTCGTGGCCGGCCTCTCCCCTGTGTTCCAGTGCTCGCTCAGTCACCAGAAAGACCTTCAGCTGTGGGCCCAGCTGTCCCCACCTCACGGGGGGAAGGGGCGGGGCCTCGCCGGGACCCACAGCGGGGAGCCACAGGGCACAGTCTGGAGCCTGGGACCCCTGCCCATCCCCGCTGCCCCAGTCCAGGCTGCCCTGAGAATCCCCTCCAGCATCAGCGCCCGAGTGGTGCTTGCTGGATACACTCTAAATTGCACAGAGAACTGTGGAAACGAAGCTGTTAACGTTCTCTCTCGTTGCCTGTGCTGGGAACACCAAGCCGTAGTCAGCCGGCCGCTGGGCTGCCCGCTGCCGGGGATTACCGGCCCGCAGGGACACTGCGTGCTAATGCAGGCTTCCTCTGGACTGCCACGGCGAGCAGGACCGGTGCCCGGGGCCACCTGGGAGGGGGCTCAGCACCACCCCCAGGCGTGCATGTGGCCTGGCCATCCGCCTCTTTGTGTCTCTTTCTCTCAATTAAGCCCCAGCAGCTACAGCACCGGGGTTGGGCCGTGGGCTCTCCGCACCTTAATTAGGGGTCATAGCGAAAGGTATGATTTCCCAGGCTTGCCGCGATTCTATTAAAATTTCTCTTTGTGGACATCAGGCACAGCCCGATTCCAGCCAGGGACAAGGGAGAAAGGAATCCAGGGCCGGGCGGCTCTCATCAGCAAGCGGAGTGCTTCCTTCCCGTGGCTGCCTCTGGCGGTTTAGCGCAAGGACAGTCCGCGGGTCTGGCATTTAAGATGATTCAGATCTTCTGGTTCTTGGGCTCTGTGTTCTGAGATCAAGACGGTCCCCGCAGCCCACGGTGTGGTGATTGGCCACCGACGCAGGAGGGGCCGGGGGGGCCGTGTGTGGGCCGGCCGCCCTCTGCAGCTGCGAGTCTGGTTTGCCGTCCCCCAGGGGGTGTCTGCGGTCCCCAGAGCTCACCAGGACCCTCAGTGGTACCACAGCTCTGTGGTCTTTGAAAGGGCTCCCACCTCTGGCAAAGGCAGGGATCCGAAGTGGGTCATGGGGTCCTGAGTGGGGCCCGCGGCCAGCTTCGGCCTCATAGTTTGAGGAATCGGGCCAGAAGAAGGAGCAGGTGTCCTCCTGGGTCCTGCTTTGTGCCCCGCCCTGCCCCCTATGGTGTAGAAGCCCCCCCCCCGCGCCTGCATGGACCCCCAGCCCTACTCAGGGTACAGTCCTTGCCCCCTGGAGACCCTCCACCCAGTGTTCCCAGAAACCCCTTCGTCTACACAGCACTTTGCCAGACTTCCCGGCCCCGGTCCCCACGGGTGAGCCCCTGCGACTCACCAGGACAGGAATGGCTCCTTCCTTTACAGATGAGGAAACCGAGGCTCGGCTCACCTAGTCGACTCCACTGGCCCCCCCCTTCCGTGACCCCGGGGTGGGGTGGGGGTGGGGTTCCCAGGGTCGCCTCATTAACATAACAAAAGACACTTCAGGGATTTCTGGGGATTTTGGAGCTCTGTGCCAGAAATGGGACAAAACCCAAATGTCCATCCTTTTTTAACATAAATCACAATATCACATTCGTTTATAAAGCTGCTTCATAAATGAGCACAGAATTCGATGCCGAAAGCTTCCTGTGCGGATCAGCCCGCCTTGTGTCCTCTGATGCGGCTCCTTTCTTGTGCTCCTACACTTTTTACTGGTCCCTTCAGCAACCGTCTCGGGCACCCTGGCTGCCATCCGGGGCTGGGGGCACCTCCGGGGACTGACGGTCCAGCTGGAGACACGGATGCGAACCAGATAAGCGCAGACAGTGAGAGGGAGCCCCCGCCTCCTGAAACGTTGGAGCCGGGGGCGCTTTTTCTGGATCCCTCTCTGTTCCTGACTCTTTCCCGCAGCTGTCGGGGAGGGCGGCCTGGGCGGGTTGCCCGGGGTCACCTCTGAGCGCCTCCCTGAATTCCCTGCGCCCTCTCTCACGCTGCCACCCTACATGGACTTCGTGACTTCTGCCTGCAGAATCCCAACTGCCTTCTCGAAACCACTAACTGCTCCCCGCCTCGCCTCCAGGGGGGCTTGGCAGGCGAGCATTGCTGCTGTCCAGGCAGTGTTATGGGTTTGAAATGTCTCAAAAGTGTGTTGAATCCTTTCTCAAAACAGCACCTTCCCCTTGGTGATAAATAATCCACACAATGTGTCGCTGGCCTCCTGGATCACAGAGATGTCCTGTGGTTGATGCTGGTGTTTTATTTTTATTTTTTAACTTCTTTTCTTTTCTTTAGTTTTTTATTGTTTATCTATTTTGAGAGAGCTATATAGAGGAAGCGGGGGAGGGCAGAGAGAGAGAGAGAGAGAGAGAGAATCCCAAGCAGGCTCTGTGCTGTCAGTGTGCAGAACCTGACTCGGGGCTTGAACCCACGAACCGTAAGATCGTGACCTGAGACTAAGTCAAGGGTTGGATGTTTAAATGACTAGGCCACCCAGATGCCCTGATGTTGGTGTTTTAAATGATCCCCAGCCGGTATTCCAGGCCAACAAGGCAATAGGAAGTGTGTTATTTCAGGTTTGAAAATGCCGTCTGTGTATGAAAATCTAGGTCTCTGAATTAAAAATAAATGCACAGAATTTGGGTGAACCCTCCATTCCTTTCTTTTTATGTTTATTTTTTGAGAGAGAGAGAGGGAGAGAGAGAGAGAGAGAGAGCGAGGGAGGGGTAGAGAGAGAGGGAGACAGAATCCAAAGCAGGCTCCAGGCTCCGAGCTGTCAACACAGAGCCCGACGCGGGGCTCGAACTAACCAACTGCGATGTGAGATGGTGACCTGAGCCCAAGTCAGATGCTTAACCCACTGAGCCCCCCTCTGGCGCCCCTGACCCCTCCATTTCCGATGTCCCAGACATAAGTGTTCTGGAAAACACAAATGCCTGCTCAAACCCCAGTCAAGCACCTTCTTCATCGGGCAAACGCTTGTGAGTTAATGGTTCCTGTTTTCGGGGTGCTCGGGAAGGGGTTCTGGGGCTCTGGGAAGGGCCGGCCGCCGGGTGAGTCGACGGCACAGGCAGTGTTGCGAGGGGTTTCAAGTGGAGGGGAGCGGTGAGCTGTGGCCGGGAAGGGCTGCCCTCCAGCAGTGAACTCCGCGGGAAGATCCGGGGGCCTCCACACTGGGTTATTGATTTTCCTTCTGGGCTCTTCTCTTCGTGGACTCTTTGCCTCCTGACTGTGTGGGGACCCAGACTCTGCTCGGGGCCGGGTGGGGCCCCAAGAATGCGTCCCTCTGGTCAGCATGGCAGAGCCAGCCCCGTGTAGGCGTCTCCTTGTGGGACCGGCAGAGCCCAGGGCTGCCCCCCAAGGGGGCCACGGAGCTCGCTCTCAGGAACACTCCCCACGTTGGGCTTTTAAACGGGCTGTGTTGGTGGCTCAGGATCGCCACGGTTGGGGGGACCAGCCTCAGAGGCCACGGCAGCTGGGAGAACCCGGCTCAGAGCCTGGCTTCCTTCCGTACCCAGTGCGCCCCGCCTCGCTCAGGGGATCCAGTGACATGGGGACAGGTTGCTGGCCTTGTTCTCACCAGCGTCCCCACTGCCCATCCTGCCTCTTCAGTCCGTCCTGACCATGCTGCTGTTCTGACCCGGAACGCTCTCACTGGTTTCCCTTGGCCCTCCTGGGGGTATCAACCAGATCCCTCCCTGCAAGCTCGCTAGCCGTTTGCTTCCTCTCTACCCCCCCAATTCTGAGTTCTCCCCACTCTGAACCTCCTCTGAGCACACGGCACTGCCTTCCCTTCCAGGCTTTGGCACATGCTGTTCCCTGCATCCTCTTACTTGAGTAACTTGTACTCATGCTCCAGTCTTCTGTGTAGATAACTGCATTCCCCAGAGGCTCTCTGTGGCCCCGGGGGGCCCTGAAGCTGTGTTGGGGTGGGGCACCCTCACCTCTGCTCTCATGGCAGTTCTGCACGGGGTCACAGCGCTTCCTGCACTGTGGCCATCCCCAGGTCCCTAAGCGAGCACGCCCCACCCCCACCCCGAGGGCAGGTGCCACAGCTATACTTCTCATGCTGGCATCCCAGGTACCACAGCACAGGGGATGGCATACAGCAGGTGCTCATTGCATGCTCGCCGGCTGGATAATGCAGAGGGACCACCCTGATTAAGACCCATCTGCGTTTGACTCTTCCCGATGCTGTGTGACCGTGGGCACATCACACCCTCTCTGAGCCTCCATGCTCGTGTCTGTAAAAGGAGGGGGATGGCAGTAAGAGCTGGCGTCTCTTAAACATTTATTAAGCCCGCAGGCCGCATGCTGCCTCCTCTGAGCCCTTCTACACAGCACACATCGGCTCTCACAACCCCCGTTTCAGGCGACCCTATTGCCATTATCCTGTTTGCCCGTGAGGGCGGGGCGACCTGGGGAGGCAGGGCCGGCTCGGGGTTCCCGAAGGTCAGGGGCAGCTCCTTCGTGGCGGGCAGGCCCAGAGCGGGGACCGCCCAGGACTTCTGAGCGTGGCGCCCCGGGCCACCTGTGGCGAGCGTGGGGTCCCCTGCCTCCCTTGGCCTTCCGGCCTCCGTGGAAACAGCTGCACGTGGCGGGGGGGGCCCGGGAGGGGGCCCCGGGCCCTGCCTTCTGCTAGCCCTGCCCCGGGTGCCTCTGGGTGTGCAAAACCGTAACTCCGGAATCCTTCCTTGCCTCTAACCCAGGGAGGCTGGTCCCTCCCAAGTACGCCTGAAGGAAATGGCCGAAAAAGTACCTGGAAGGTTCTCCAGCTGGAAGATAAAGCGGTGAGACAGGATAAAGCTCTGATAAGGTGGCCTGATGAGCCCCTCCCTGCACTCCAGGCCTGAGGAGGGGCCCTGAGCTGCACTTGGGGGGTGTCGTGTGCTCCCGGAGAGAGCCTTCCCCGGCAGGTGGGTGGGGCGCACACGGACAGCGTTTGGGGAGTGGACACAAGCACAGAAGACTTGTTACTGCCCCGTCGGGTGAGTCTGGCCAAGCAGCTTCTTTAAAAAAAAAAAAACTTCTTTTTTTTATCCTTTTCATCGTGACACATGCCCCTTGTGTGCAATTTAAATAGTACCCTCCAAAAAGCGTAACGTGCATTCCCACGTGTTTACCTGCAGTCCCCACCGACATGCGTACGTCTGTGTCCCCACGCACAGGTGTGCGCAAGAGTTATTTCTGTAGCTGGGATCCTCCGCCATGCAGCTGGACTTTCGAATCCTTTTTCTTTACTGGCTCTGCTTTCCGTGCGATGACAGGCCTCCCCGACCCCACTCGGAGCGGCCCGTCCCGTGAACCTGCCCAGCTAGTTCCCCGTCCCGATGTTTCACATTGGGGTTGTTTCCATTTTCTTGCTCCTTTCGACTATCCTACGGTGAGCCCTTAGTGTCAGCGGCTGTCAGAACGACACAGACCGGAGGCTAAAGCGACGGGCAGTTCTTTACTCACTGTTCTGGGGGCTGGACGTCCAAGGTCAGGGTGCCGTCCAAGGTCAGGGTGCCGTCCAAGGTCAGGGTGCCGTCCGGTGGGTTCTGGTGAGGGCCCTCCTCCTGGCTTGCAGACGGCCACCCCCTGGCTGTGCGCTCACGTGGCCAAGAGAGGGGAAGGGGAAGCAAGCTTTCCGGTGTCTCTTCATGTAAGGCCACCGATGCCAGTGAGGGGTCCCACCCTCGTGATCTCCTCTAACCCTATCACCTCCCAAAGGCCCCACCTCCTAACCTTCAGTCACCCCGGGGGTCAGGGTTACAGCGTGTGAACTTGAGGGGACACAAGTGTTCGGTGCATAGCAATGGACAGCTTTGGACCACGGGCCTCGCTGTTCTTTTCGGGACAGTTTCCTTAGGCTGCATCTATCTGAGTGCACTGGCCGACTGAAGGGACCTACTTCGGCAGCACGGCGTGGAGGCCTTGGGCCCGGGGCTCTGGGGTCCAGCTCATCCCCTTTCATGTTGAGGTGAAGGCCAGCTGTGCTTTGCGGGTGCCGCTGAATGCAGCCCGGGTCCCCGGGTTTGGGTTTGCTCAGAGGCAGGTAGAGGAGAGCAGTGGTTAATACAGGGTTTGCTGCTGGGCTCTTGGGCTGTGCCGGGCTGGGCTGGGCTGGGCAGGAAGGGGTGAGGAAAGAGACAGAGCCAGACCCATTGGTCTTGAAATGGAGGCTGGCGTGGAGACCGTGGGCTCTTGCATCGGAAGCCCAGCCTCAGCACCATGACCTTGCTTGCCCCGGATGAGGCTCTGGACCAGGCAGAGCCTGCTGGGACTCTCCTCAGACTTGCTTCGATCCAGGCCCCAAAGCTTCTCGGGACCAGCTTCGAGTAGAGAGCAACGATATGACCCCATGTCTCACTTCCGCGAGACTCAGTTTTGTCATCTCTAAAATGGGCGCTTTGGCAGCTCTCCCACTTTCTCTGGGCCTCAGTTTCCTCATCCGTTAAATGGGAACACCCACCCTCACCCAGACGGCTGTTGTGAGGTCCAGGGTTCTGAACTGAGCGCTACCCTGATTTGCTGGGCTGCCCCGGGGAAAGCGTCCAGGCCAGGAGCGGCCCTGAGCACTGGCCACGAGCTCTCCTGTGGGGCCCCTCGTGGTGAGGCAAGAGGCCAGGCTTAGTTCTGGAGAATCTGGGAGCCTAGGTGGGTGGCCGTCCGCGGGTGGGGGGTGGGGGTGGGGAACTGACCCAGAGCACCTGACCTTGCAGAGCGCCGTGGACCCGTGTGACCTCGTGCTCAGCCAGGACAAGAGCCGGGCTAGGGCCTACGTTAAAGAAGGGTCAGTGGGGGTGGGGCTTGAGGTGGGAGAGAGGAGCCACGGGGGCTGGTTGGTGCCCTTCTGGCTCAGGGCTTTGCGACTTTCTGGGCACCTTCTTGTTCACCGCGCGTTTCATGTCTGTCCTTTTCTGTGTCCTTAGCACCTGCCTGGGCCCGGCAGCACCAGGTGTCGGGGACATTGCATGAGTGAGGGAGGAAACAGGGACCCGCGGATGGAGGGAGGCGTCAGGTGCGGCCACAGAGGGAGCGGGCCCAGACTCCGAGGGGCTTGTGGGGTTTGGTCAGTGCCGAAGTCCCAGAGTGAGTGGACAGGGGAGGGAATTTGGAGCTTTCCGGAGAGTGTTCTGGAAGGTTCTTCTGGTGCCTTTCCCTTGTCATTGCAGGAAGAGAAGGGGGGGGGCAGAAGCAATGGGGTCCACTTTGTGCTGACATCGCTACTCCTCCGTGTATGCTCACGTCACGGAACTCTCCAGGGTGCCGCCGAGAAGTCTACCCTGTTGCTCGGATGAAGGAGACAAGGGCCTGGGCTGCCGGGGAGCAGGGGAGGGAGGGTCCCCACCTGGGTCTGACTCCAAGGCCTCTTCCCATCACACCACCCGACCCCCAGGCACTGGAACTTTCTGGAAAGCTCCTGGGGCCCCCAACCCCTTCCCTGAACCCCCCACTCAGGGCAACGAGCCAGTGATACTCTGCATGGAAGCTGTAAAATTAGCAACTTGAATTCAGTTGTCAGGAAATCGGTTGAGGGCAAAATGTGTTTTCAGGGGATTAGTTTTCTCATAAACCAGCATGATAAAAATAAAGAAAAAGGCCAAGTTGTGGGGCGCAAGGACGTTTTCTAAATTTGTAACAGGGATCCATTATTCATGGGCCACATTTGAAGAGGCCGCAGCTCCAGAAGGGAGCAAGGCGTGAGTGGAAGGGGCCACTGGGGAGCCGCACCTGCCGACCAGGGGTGGGGACACAGCTCGGCTCCATCGGGGGGGCCGGAGCTGCCTCTCCACACTACGCCGGGCTCTACAGTGTGGTTTGTACGACGCCTGCACACAGTAGGAGGGCAAAATTACAGTGTGGTTTGTACGACGGCTGCACACAGCAGGAGGACAAAATGAAACCGGGCTGGGGTGCTTATCGTCCTACGTGGGACCTGGTTTACTCTAAACAGCAATGCTGTGAGTGGATATTGGCCATTCTGCAGAAGAAGACACTGAGGGTCAGAGTGGTGAAGAGAGATAGGAGGGCTGTATGGCTGGTTTCAGTGGCAGAGGCCTCGGGCTTGAGGGCCCCACACCCCACTGTCTTCCCCCTCCCCCACCGTCTCCACCCGTGCCCTTTTCCTTTGGTCTGTGGGTACATTAAGGAATGGAGATAAGGCAATGAAGGAAGGCTCACTGTGTGCCTCGCACCAGGCCCGAGCCCTTCCCACGGCCCTCTGGGGTAGCTATTACTGTCAGACGAGGAGACAGAGGCTCACCAGGCTCCGACCTTTGCCAGGCCCGGGCAACACCCCAAGTGAAGGACAAGGCCGTCCTGTGTCCTCAGCAGCTCCGACCCCTCGGAGACCCATGGCCTGGCTGGGTCCCAGCCAAGGGTCGTAAAAGTCCTAGCTCCAAAGAACCCCGTAGCTGGGATTTCTCCACTGGTGGTGATCATCATCTCTGCCATATGTGAGCACCTGCTCTGTGCTGGGCCCTCACTGGGGAGCTTCCTTGACCCCCCTGCACAGATGGGGAAACTGAGGAAGCGACTTGCCCAGGTCATGGCCTAGTGGGGCAGCCGGGTCCAAGACCCCATCCCACGTTCTTCCCGGAAAATGTATTGCTGTGAAATGCAGAAACGAGGGCCACCAGGGACTTTGAGAAAAGGGCAGGTGAGTGCGCAGGGGAGGGGCAGTTTTAAGGAGGGATTTTCTGCTGGGCTTCATCTTCCATGGTTCCACCCGGCTGCAGTTCGGGCCCCTCTGTCCCCACTTCAGATGGCTGCACTTCCGCTGGGTGGGGGCAGGTGCATGTGTCTGGGGTCACGGACGTGGAGGCCGGGGGCTCCCTGCCAGCTCTCCCATGCCGACCAGGTGTCCTGTCCCCTGCCGGGCTCTGTGAGTCAGTGCCGCGGACATTCTTGCGCTTCCTGATGAAATTGGGAGCCACGGAGCAGCGGTCCCACCCCTCCCCTGCCAGCAGACGGAGCTGCGGGGGCCATGCCTCACTTCCCACCTAACGGTGGCCGGTGGCCGGTGGCCGGGACGGAGCCTTGCCCCCAGGGGACCCGGGCCTGAGGGGGGCGGTGGTGCACAGAGCGCCCGCTGCCCGGCTGGTTTCTGAGCCTCCTTCCCTCGTCTCGAAAAGGAGGAGAGTGGCCTCCACGGTCACCGTGGGCAGGAAATGCCGTAACGTGGACAGAGTGTGGTGTCTGGGACACAGCGGGGCCTGAGTTCACATCGCGCTCCCCGCCTTGATCAACCCAGAGCAGCCACAGGAGCTGGGAGCGGGGACGCGCTCAGACCCCGGGCCTTGCCCTGCGGCATCCCTGGAGTACAGCATGGCAACCTGGGTGCCGGGGTGAGGCCTGAGAGGCCTCCCTGCCCCGGCCTCCGGGGCGCTGTGTCACCTCAGGGACCCCGCAGGGCCGAGCCCCTTGGACGCAGCCCTGACTCCTCCTGACCACTCTTGCCCGCACCCCACCTCCCTGCTTTTCTGCAGAGGCCTCCTGGGATCACCTTACAAGGAAGCTTCCCACTCCCTCCTCCTCGTCCGCTTCTGGGGACCCCGCCTCAGACTGGTGGGAGGCACGTCCGGGGGATCCCTAGGAAGGAAGGACATCCGGGCCACGCGGGGGTCCTTGCGTGTCTCAGTAGGTAACTCAGGAAAGACCCAGGTGATGGGGGGCAGCGATGGAGAAGAGGGGGGAGGACCCCACCACCTCCCACGTACTACTAAGGGCCTCTGTTGAGGCTGGAGCAGAAGTGACCTGGGGCAGCCTGGGCGGAAGGAAACCCTACAGCAAACCCTCAGGGCCCATCTGGCCCCACTCGTGCCGTTGGCCTGGGGCTTTGGTCTTGCCCTGAACTTGGTCAGCTTAGTCTAGAGCCCACCCTCTTCCCCGTGCACTCAGCAGGGAGCCCCGCCTCCTCCAGGAGACCGTGGGGGTCCTTCCCTCTGGACCACCCACTGCTCCAGACTTCGCAGGTGCCACCTGGTCTCACGCAGTGTCCCCACCAGGGTTCCTGCAGCCGGACCCTGACACCTCATGGGCCCGACACGGCACGGGGCACCTTTGCCGGGCTCCGTCCGTCCTGATTCCTCAGTTACTGTTCCCCTTCATCGTCCTGGTCTTAGTCTTTCCTGGGGGATAAAAGGAGCAACGCCTCCGCGACGACATGATGGTCATTTGTGACCATCTGGTTCCCTCCAAGCTGGTAGCCCTGTCTGCTGAAGGAGGCGATGCTGAGAGCACCCAGGGAGCGAGGTTTGCAGGCGGCATGCTGCGTGGTGAAGGCACCGGGCTGGCCCTGGTGGCCAGGCTGAAAATGAGCCGCTTTGCTGCCCCAAGAACGCACCCAGGGCAGGAGCGTTCTCCACACCCACCTAGAGTGGGGGACAAAGACCCTTCTTATAACATCCCGGTGCCTGGAGACGGAAGGAATCTGGAAGCGTATCTTCCCTTCTTCCTCTCACTTAACATACGTCCCGACCAGGGAGAGCCTCCCCCGCTAAGACACAATTAAGTTTCTCAAATTAATTATGCACCTGACAGCAGGGTTAGTGATTTTCTTAATTTCCACTGTAATTACACTGTGGGAACAGTCACCCCTGATCTCCCCGGAAGGAGGCGTGGGCCCCAGCAGCGAGCACGGTGCCTGAGGAGCCTGAAATCAGATTCCCAGTTGTGGACCCAAGACGGATGTGTGGCCCAAGTCACTGAGCATGTCCTCGCTCCGTCCCTCGTGGTCCCATCTCACAGGCAGAGCCATCAGAAGTGAGGGGACGGCCTCTAGGCTGTCTCTGGCCCTTGAGCTCTGCGTGTCCATCAAAACACACGATGTGTGTGCAGCTCGAACCAGGGGGTCCTACCAGGGAAAAAGTTTTGGGAGGCCGAAGCCAGGCCTCACGGGGCTCGGCAACGGTACCCAACGCCTCTGTCTGGGATCGACTTCTCCCAGGTGGGGACCAGGATTCCGTGGTCGCGGTGGGCCCCGTGGGGGCCGATCGCTCTGAACCCTGGGCTGCGACCTGTGTTCTCAGAGGGATAGTTTGTGTGGGTGCGAAGGAAGGCCATCACAAGGCGGGGACGGGGATATTCAGGAGTGTGACCAGAAAGGCCGCGGCTGTTTATTACAAGGAGCCGTCCTCCCGCACCTCCCCCAGGTAGCCTCTGCTGCTGTCCTTTCCCGGCCCCCACGGTCACCTCGCCCCTCCCCACGACGGCCACCTACAGCCTGTCTCTCCTCTGGCCCGTGACCGCTTCAGGACCAGGAGTCCTTGTGACGCACCGAGAGCGGAGGCCGCGTGCCCAAGGCCACGGGGCTGGGAGAGGCACAGCTGGAATCGAAAGTGGGGTCCTGTTCTCTCGGGCTCCATATGACCTTTGCACTCAGCCACCGCTGGCAGGAGACAGCGGCCGGCCTTTCCCTCCGAGGCGTGCCCGTGGATACGCTTCCCTAAGGCCTCAGCAGCTGGGGGAGAAAAGAATATTGTAAGACCATGAGGGGGTCGGTGACCCGTGGCAAGTGTGACCTATTTCAATGCCGCCTCGTTGTTTGGAAGAATCTGGCGGCTCCTTCGCCTCTCAGAGCCTTTACTGGGCAGGCACCGCCCTCTTCCCCGGTTCACAGCGCAGCCGAAGGGGTCCAGGCACCAGTGCATCCTGTCCTTTGGATCACAGGCACGCGTCTCTGTAGGAGCCCGGGCTCTTCAGAGGGGCTGGGAGATCAAAAGTAACAGCAAAATAGTATGTATGACATGTGGTGTGTGTGTCATGTTTTCAGAAGCCCCAGTAGGAAGGTTATTAATTCGTAGAGGGAAAATCCAAACGCAGAATGGGAAAGACACTGCCCATTCGGGTTACCGCCCGTATTGGTGGCCGTGGGGTTCCTGGCCGTTTACACAGAGTGGCAAGACCATCTATGTAGAAATGAGGTGATAGGGTTTTTTTGTACAAAATTTATTATCTCCTGGAAATATCAAATCAGCGGGAACCTGACTCAAATCTAGTCAGTACAGGTACCTCAGCCCAACCACATGCGGGAGAGATGGACATAGAGGCGGTTGGGGGCAGGTGTACGGTGGGGGCGGGGAGACGTGGAGACGAGGGTGCGGGAAGAGGGCAGGGGTACGGTGGGGGCGGGGGGACGTGGAGACGGGGGGGGGGGAAGAGGGCAGGGGTACGGTGGGGGCGGGGGGACGTGGAGACGGGGGGGGGGGAAGAGGGCAGGGGTACGGTGGGGGCGGGGGGACGTGGAGACGGGGGGGGGGAAGAGGGCAGGGGTACGGTGGGGGCGGGGGGCGTAGTGGGGGGGCAGGGGTACGGTGGGGGCGTGGGGACATGGAGACAGGGGGGAGGCAGGGGTACGGGGGGGCGGGGGGAGCAGGGTGGGCAGAGGGAGCGGGGGGGGGGGGCGGGGGGAGCGGTGGGGGGGGGCAGGGGTATGATGGGGGCGGGAGGGCGCGGTGGGGGTGGAGGGAGCTGTTGGGGTGGGGTAGCAGGGGTATGGTGGGGGCGGGGGGGACATGGAGAAAGCTGGGGGAGGGGGGGCGTATGATGGGGGCAGGGGGACATGGCGGCGGCTGCGGGCGGGTACAGTGCGGGATGCGTGACACCTAGATGCACCTGTCCCTGCCTGAACCTTGGCAGGTGGCAGCAGGCGCAGACTGAGTTACAGGGACAGACGGAGGCGGACGAGCACTGCGGAGGCAGGCACCGTGGGGGAGGGACGTGGAGGTCGAGGGAGGTACAGATACAGATAGAAATGCCCTGTGTTCCGTGGTGGCGACCCCAGGCCCAGCCCAGGCCCAGAATGGATGTTCACATGCGGTGCCTGGGACTCTCCCTGGCTCCCGGATCCCCCGTTGCAGTGTTTCTCTTTTTAAACTTCTCTGAGAACCACGGGCTGGAGGCATCGGGAAGGAGGTGGTTCCGAGGCCCCTGGCGCCTTCTGGGGCCCTGAAGAGAAAGACCTCCCTTTGCCAGCCGCCCCCCGTCTGACTCCGCTGGGGGGACCTGTCCCCAGGCCGGGCAGCGGGAGGACTTGGGGATATGCTGCGTCTCTACCTCTGGCCTCAAAGCCTCCAGGCCGCACCCCGGGCCCTGCTAGGTGGTCTCACTGCTCTGCAGGTGCAGGGGTGAGGGTGGGCGGCATTCCAGTGCACCTGTCAGGGCACAGCCTAAGGTCGGCCTGCGGCTCAGCCACCAGGAGGGGGCTGGCAATGCCACGTGGGGGCTCCTGGCTCCTGCTTGAGGCTCGTTCTATCTGCACGTGCCATTGAAATGCGTGCTCGGGCGTTCGTCCTTGAACATGACTCAAACCCACATACCTTTGCTGGAAGGACCTAGACCGTTTTCAGGCGGACTTGGCACTCGGCTCAGCGCTTCTCCAGCCCCCCGACCTTGCTGGGGCGCAGAGCAGAAGGCGCGGAGATGTGTTCGGTGTCTGCTGGGTGATGCCCGGCTCCTTTGATGGTAGCCGTTCCAGAACCCTTCGGTACCCTTCGTTTTATAAACTGGGAAGCCAGACTCGGGGTGGGGGGTCAGAAACTGCTGGCGTCATTCAGTTAATAAGTGGCCCTGTTGGGATTGGAGCCCACGTCCACCTGACCGCTGGCCCCGGGGCTGGCGACCTGGGCCCCACACCCTGCAGGTGTCAGTGCTTGCTCAATGATGTCCCGTTAACCATCCTGAGAACCCGAGTAAGTTCCGAACAAGGGGTCGGCATTTTCGTTTCGCCCTGGGGCCCGAACCTATGATGTTTCTGTCACGATTTGCCACCTCCTTACTCTGGTCTGGCTGAGACCCGACTGCCAGGGGCTGTGAGAGACCAGTGCTGAGAAGGGATGCACAGGGGCCGTCTGGTGGCCGTGGCAGTGCCTCCCATAGACCTACTGTGCACAGCTCCTTCTAGAAGTGGACAAATTCCACCCCAGAGACCATCAAAGGACTGAACTCCCAGGCCCTCCCCTGTAAAGCCGAGTAAATCAGGTTCAAAAAGATGGAAATCTGGAATGAAGGAAGGCACCAGAATCAGACTGTGAGTCCCACGGCAGAAACAGGATGAATCAAATGTGCTGACAAAGGCTAATACCGTGGAAGCTTCAAGGCGAGGGATTGATGGTCAGGTTTCCTTTCGTTGTGATCTACCCAATTTAAAGATAAGGCATGACAGCCCCCGTGGGAAGTGCTACTTTATTTTAAAGGGGTGTTGACGTGGCCTGTAGGTGATCCAATGTGTCACCAGGGGGTGGTCCTCGAGGGAAAAAGGAGGTGAGACCTGTCATGTGTCTCTCACCTGTTGGGTGCCAGGCACTGGGCCGCCTGGGGCCTGTCTGCTGAAGGTCTCGCTGAGTTGTCTCATCAGCCCCAAGAGACGGGCCTTGCCATCCCCATGAGGACAGCTGGGTCCACCCGGCACAGGAGGGGCCCTGCTGGACCCTGGCCTAGCCTCTTTGTTTCAGGAGGTCCCCCTCTGTGGATCAGACCCCGTAGGCACCCCTGGCCTAGACCCTCCCCTGCCACCTGGGGCTGGTCCCCGAAGTCAGCCCTTGGCCCCAGTGGACTCCCGGGCCTGCTGATGTCCTCCCACATCTGACGCCTGGGCTAGGAGTGTCACCTGGGCTCACCTAGTGCCAGAGTCAACCTCCATGGACCGTGGGACACCCTGACTCCGCTGATCCTCTATTTTCCCATCTGTGATATAGGGAGAATGGCCCCTCACTCGCATGTTTGTGGTGAGGGTGCCGGGCGAAGTCAACGGCTGTGTGGCGGCCTGCTCTCCAGGCAAGCATTCACCGGGGCTGGAGAGGCTTCTGGAAGCCAGCAGGGCGGTGGGACAGCCCAGGCTCTGCACTGCCGATGGCCACTGCCCAAATGCTGGGAAACGGCGTGTGGGAAATGGAGGCCTAAATATGGCACCAGTGGGGGCTGTTGCCTTTGGTAGGCACGCGGCATCCAGTTCCATACGGCATGGTTGTATTGGTCCCACTGGGGGAGAATTAGCTCCTGCTCCCAACAGTGGTGGATTTGTGTTTCTCTGCTTAGAAGTTTCCAGTAGCTGCAGACAGAATTGCCTTCTCTATATCCATCCATCCATCCATCCATCCAACCATCCATCATCCTCAAGCATCAGGTAATGCTACTGAGGCCTTACTCCATTGTGGCAAGATGAACAGTGGGAGGAATCCGGGATCTGGCTGTGTGGCCCTGGGCTGGTCGTTTGTCCTCCTTGAGCCACCCTGCTTCTGTCTCTCAAGGGGGAGTCCTTATTTCTGACCTCGTTGGGGTTCTTGGGAGGCATGAATTACATCTATAAATTGTGCGAAGTGTGCATTGAGTAGGAGTCCGGTAAACTTTGCCTGAGACTTGATGTGGTCAGGGAGGGCTTCCTGGAGGCAGCACAGCCTGAAACAGACCTTAGCGGGATAAATAGACACTCATTCCCCAACGCACAGTTACAAACCAAACACAGGAAACAGAGCAGTCTAGGTAAGTGTTGTAAACCTCAGACTGTATTGACCTACATGTGTAAAGAGTTGAGGAATATTTTCTCCAAGCGTAGTTAGTTTTTACTGGATTCGTCGAGCCAGTGAATGAACCGGCATCTAATAGTCAAAAGAACGCCCCGTGGGGACACCGGGGTGGCTCAGTCAGTTAAGCGTCCGACTCGATTTCGGGTCAGGTCACGAGGTGACACCGAGCCCCGTGTTGGGCTCTGTGCTGATCGCATGGAGCCTGCTTGGGATTCTCTCTGTTCCCCTCTCTGTTCCCCTCTCTCTTCCCCTCCCCCAGCTCTCTTTCTCTTTCAAAGTAAACAAATGAACTTTAAAAAAAGAAAGAATCCCCCATAGTAATTGGCAGGAGGTCCTGACTGCTAGAATGAAGTGTTTCTGAGCATTTTTGCTTTAATCAAGGTTTGTGACACTTTGGAGCCAATGGTGATTGAACCGGAGACGTAGATGCTTTACTGTATAAAAATGAAGGGGGATAAAATTCTCTTAAACTTCCTGTAAGGAGAGCTGCTCAGGAATAGTGAAATTTTCTGAAAATAGAAAAAAGGAATCAAAGAAAGGAAATTTGTTTAGAAACGCTTAAAACTTACCGCGACGCTGCTGTCCTCGGAAATAGTCTGTCAATGAGGCGGGCGGGCGCCCTGAGTTAGACCCCAGCCGACACACCCACGCGCACAGAGATCACACAATTAACAGCGAGAAAGTGGGGAAAAGAGGCCATTGGCCGATCATTTGGTACTTTCGGTGGAAAACAGAAAGGTTACGCCCTGTCTTTGGTGCGGGACCGGGGGAGAATATGACATCGGGTCTCTGGGCTGAAGCCTTGTGCCAAAATAAATGTTAGGTATGTCGAGGAAATAGAAGTGAATGAAACCCAAATATAGTAAGAAAAGTCGGGAGGATGTACACAGTCATTTCAGCCAGACAGGAAACCCAGAATTTGGAAGAGAAAGCGTAGACACATTTGACATATGAAACATAACTGTGTGTAAGGCGAAAACGCTGTAAGCCAAAGCCAACAGATAGAAAGGACTGATGAGGAACGCCACACGTCTGACGAAGGCAGGATTAATACCCAGTAACTGTCACCGGTGTGTTTCTGGAAAGCTCTTGTACGTTGGGGGCAGCAGGATGTGAAAAGCTGGGGAGGTGGGTGGGTGTTCCCAGAAGAGCAGAGCCCTGCACCTGTGAACAGGTGAGAAGATGCTCAGCCCCCGAGGACCCAGGACGGAGAGAGTCCCGGGAAAGGGAGCAGGTGCGGCTGGAGGAGGGCCAGCTGGCCTGTCCCCCGAGGGAAGTGGACACGGAACCTTCTCGGCCCTCGCTGCTGGCTCCCCTGCGCCAGGATTCAGGGTTCCACCCACGGGATGTTTTACAGCCTGATTGTGACCACAACAAGCCGGGCAACTGGGGGCAAAGCGGATGCCTGTAGACAGGGCACCTTGGGCACGTGAACCCACACCAGGGACGCTTGGGCAGTGGCGAGAGGGACGCCGTCTGTCAACCTGGAGCGGTTTCCATGTCGTATTATTTTAAAAATTCAATTTATTTGAACAAAATGAAACAAGATAAAACAGTTCACCCATTTCTCCTACACCCTCAGCCTTGGGTTACCTCCCTCCCTTCCTCATTCCCTTTCTCCCTCCCTCCCTCTTTCCTTCCCTCCTTCCCTCACTCCCTTCCTCCTTCCCTTTCTCCCTCCCTCCCTCCGTTTCCTCCTCCCTCCATTTCCTCCTCCCTCCCTTCCTTCCTCCCTCCCTCCTTCCCTCCCTCCTTCCCTCCCTCCCTTCCTCCTCTCTTTCTCCCTCCCTCCCTCCCTTCCTCCCTCCCTCCTTCCTCCCTCCCTCCTTCCCTCCCTCCCTTCCTCCCTCCTTCCCTCCCTCCCTTCCTCCTTCCCTCCCTCCCTTTCTCCCTCCTTTCTTCCCTCCCTCCATTCCTTCTTTCCTCCCTCCCTCCCTCCTTCCCTCCCACCCTTCTTCCTTCCCTTTCTCCCTCCCTCCCTCCTCCCTCCTTCCTTCCTTTTTTCTTCCTTCCTTCCTTCCTTCCTTCCTTCCTTCCTTCCTTCCTTCCTCCTTCCTTCCTTCTTCCCTCCTCCCTCCATCCCTCTCTCCTTCCTTCATTTGTCTTTCCTTCCTTCCTTCCTTCCTTCCTTCCTTCCTCCCTCCCTCCCTCCCTCCCTCCCTTCCTCCCTCCCTCTTTCCTTCCTTCCTCCTTCCTTCCTTGCTCCCTCCCTCCCTTCCTTCCTTCCTTCCCTCCCTCCCTCCTTCCTCCTTCCTTCCCTCCTTCTTCCTTCCTCCCTCCCTCCCTCCCTCCCTCCTTCCTCCTTCTTTCCTTCCTTTTGGTGTCAGGTTCAAAACAATCATTGCCAAGAATATGTCAAGGAGCCTACCGACCATGTTTTCTGTCAGGAGTTTTATGGTGTCAGGTGTTACGTTCAAGTCTTTAATTGATTTTTAGTTGGCTTTTTGCATGGTGTGAGAGTGGTCCGGTTTTATAACAGCCTGTGGCTGTCCAGTTTTCCCTGCACCATGGATCAAAGAGACTGTCCTCTCCCCAGTGTATATTCTTGCCTCCTTGGTTGTAAACTGACTGACCATACATGCATGGGCTTATTTCTGGGCTCCATTCTGTTCCATGGATCTATGTGTCTGTTTTTGTGCTGATGCCATATTGTTTTAATTAGTGTAGCTTTGTAATATAGATCAAAATCAGGGAGCGTGATGCCTCCGGCTTTGTTCTTTGTCAAGTTCACTTTGGTTATGCGGGGTCTTTTGTGTTTGCTCACAAATTTTAAGACTGTTTGTTCTATTTGTGTGAAGTGTATCTTTGGAATGTGGCTAGGGATTGCATTGAATCCATAGATTGCTTTGGGTAACATGGACATTTCAACAATATTAATTCTTCCAGGCAGTCAGCATGGAATCTCTTTCCATGCATTTGTGTTGTCCTCAATTTGTTTATTAATGTCTTGAAGTTTTTAATACACAGGTCTTTCCATCTCGTTGGTTAAATTTATTCCTACCCATTTTCCTCTTTTGGACACAATTGTAAATGGGATTATTTTCTTAATTTCTTTGATAGTTCCTTATAAGTGATAGAAACGCAACAGATTTTTGGGTGTCAATGTCATATCCTGCAGCTTTACTGAATTCCTTTATTGGTTTTAACAGGTTTTTTTTGATGCAGTATTTAGGGTTTTCTATATATATCGTGTTCTCTGTGGACAGCAAAAGGTTTATTTCTTCTTTTCCAACCTGGATGCCTTTTATTTCTTTATCTTGCCTAATTGCTATGGCTACGATTTCTAATAATACTAAGTTGAAAAACAGTGTTGAGACTGGGCATTCTTGTCTTGTGCCTGGTCTTAGAGGAAAAGCTTTCAGCGTTTCACCACGGGGGATGGTGTTAGCTGTGGGCTTGTCCTGTGTGGCCTTTGTTACGTTGAGGAACCTTCCTTCTACACCCACTTTGTTGAGATACATTGGATTAAGTGAGAAAAGCAAGATGGAGGGTAAGAAATAATACCTTGCTTAATATGAAACAAAACAAACCAACAGGAAAAATAAGACTACTGTGCAGAGGTCTCTGTGTGTGTGTGCGTGTACGTGAGCTCAGAGAACAGTCTAAAGGCATTCTCGCTGCGATGTCTGGTTGGGGGTTGGTTGTCTGGATGTGGATGGAGGGAAGCTTTGGAGGTCAGGAGGGGCGACTGAATTTTGTAAAACTTGTAGAAAGGGAGCAGGGAGGGGGAGGGAGGGGCGCATAAGGGGAGTCACCATCGCCCCTCACCGACGCGCCTACAAGAGTGAGAACGTCAGGGTGGTGGGATTTCACACTCTTTACGCTTCCTTTGTTGTATATGTACCCGTCGCTCGGGTTTCTCTGGCACACAAGTGTGATTTATATAATAAAACAACAAAGCTATTTTCATTGCATGAAAAAATGGGCTGTCCTGTGCATCTTAGCTCTGAGGAGAGGCCCAAAGGATTGAATTTAAACCCAATACTGATTAAAAAAAAAAAAAAAAGGACAGAGAACATTGTAGAAAGAAGACAACATTGAAAAGGAAGAAAGGGCTGACATCAGTTGGGCTGGCGAGGAGTGAGTCATTGGGAAGCTATGTCCTGGGGAAGAGACTCGTGTGGGCGGTAAAGGACCCAGGGGCTGCGGTGAGCACACTGAACCCATACGATAACACGTTGTTGGTCACTGTTCCTGTCTTTGGAGACAACAGATGTCAAAGCCCAGCCAGGAAGTCAGCACGGCGCAGTGATGGGTGAGGCCGAGGGGCCCTCCCAGGCACCCTGATCCCAGGGATGAGGACTTCAGGGCCTCACTGCAACCTCTAGAGCCAAGGGGTGAAGGGATTGGTGGCTTTCCTGCAGCTCGGGGTCCAGGCCCCCCAGCAGGAGCCGGGGTCGGGGTGGGCCTGGTGGATAGGAGCTGGAGCCTGGGAGACGACTCAGTTTCTGCCAGAGACAGGACAGGAAGCAGAAGGGAGAGGGAGAAGTACCCCGGCTTCTCCCCCACCCTCTCTCTCTCTCTCTCTCTCTCTCTCCCTCCTCCAGCCCCCACGGAGCCTGCCACAGCAGAGCCCAGCAGGACATCGGATGGCCTGGGACAGGCGGCCTGTGGGGTCCAGCTCCCATGGCTCAGAGCAGAGTAGGGGGCAGGGGACAGGTGTGGGGGGAGGTGGGGGCGGGAGACTGGCTGGCAGGGCAGGGAAAACATTTTCAAGTGCATTCTTACTGCACAAACGGGAGGACCTTGAGAGACCCTGAGGGCTTCCTGCCGTACCCATTTCCCAGGTGGGAAGAGGGAAACTACAAAGACCTGGGGTGAGGGACAGCTGGGTGGCTAGGTTAAGTGTCCGACTTCAGCTCAGGTCAGGATCTCACGGATCGTGGGTTCGAGCCCCGCGTCAGGCTCTGTGCTGACGGCTGGGAGCCCGGAGCCTGCTTCAGATTCTGTGTCTCCCTCTGTCTCTGTCCCTCCCCCGCTCACGCTCGGTCTCTCACTGTCTGTCAAAAGGAAATAAATGTTGACAAAAAATAAAACAAATTTATTTAAAAAAAAAAAGACCTGGGGTGAGCTCCAGGAAGAAGGGGGGGCTGGGGAGGCCTGGTTGAGGACCGGCCTCGTGGGGAGGCCAGGGAAGCCTCGCCTGCCTTCCTGACGGTGGCCCCACTGGGCACCAGAGAGAAAGTTCTACGTGGTTCTATGCGGTCCTGTGCGGCTCCTTGCCTGATGGGTGTGGCCCAGGGGACAGGCTTTGTCCCAGGAAGAGGGCCCAGCCCTGGGAGCCGAGCTGCCCTCCCGAACCACCGCTTCAGGGACTGTGAAATCACGGCTCTCTCTAAATGTTCCTTTCTTTCTTTCTTTTTTTTTTAAATTGCCATGACTAGCATAATCCCAGTTTATCTTCTCTCTCACCCTTGACGGTGAATTTAATTTAATAGGCTGTGGCGGTGCTGCCTCTGATCTTTAAATGCGGTGTTTATTTGCCTTATTAGCGTGGGCGCGCGGTTTGAAGCGAGCGCACAGATGTCTCGCAATGTGGGGCTTCCGCCAGCGGCTGGATGGCTTCGCGGCCTTGCCGTGGCCACAGCCCCAGACTGAAACGGATGTGGACAAAAAGGCCTTCTGTTCCCCTGCAGCCACAGTGTGGGAATGTCAGGGGAGCCTGAGCTGATGGAAGGAGGCCAAGGCCGTCCCTACTGAACATTCCCGAGTCCTGTCTGGGAGAGTCCTGCTTGAGGCCCCGAGACAGGACAGCTGCCCCTGCCCTCCCCAGCTGTCAGCAGCTCGTGAGTGTGTGTGGCATCCTCCTGCTGCCTTCTCCCAGGAAGGCCCCTGGCCCTGCCAGTCACCAAGTTGGCCAGACCGGCTGAAGTGGAGAGCTGAGCTTCCTAGCTTCATGATAACGGTCCGATTCCAGATCGCTGGAAGCCAGTGGCCCTGAGCGGGGAAGCTGGGGAGGAGCCGCGTTCTGTTCTATAAACATCGTGCCCAGGAAAGGCAGCTTGGGTGTCCTACCTCAGGGCCTTTGCATGTGCTGTTCTTGTTTCTGGACACCCACATGGACTGACTCCCCAGTGTGTTTCAGTCTCTGTTCAAATGTCACCTCACTGGGAGAGCATCCTGACCGCTCTGCCTGAAATAGCAGCGTCCCTGCCCCCACCCCCATTTTGCTCCTTATTCTGTGATTCATTGCACTCCCTGACAATATACGTTTCTTCTACTTATTTGTCATCTGACTGTCCCTCCACGGCATCAGCTCCCTGGATCAGGAGCCCTGGCATCTGATTACCCACCAGGAAGGGGTGAAGCCAGAACCAGGTCCCCTCCTTTCCCTGTGGCCCAGGACGGATGGCCACACCCTGTCCCCAGAACTTTCTATCATGGGTCATCTACTCTTGAGATGATCTCAGGAGAAAGGGAATGGGGAAGGCGGGAGGGGGTGGATGAAGGACAGTTTAGCTCACACAGAAAATCAGACACGTGGAGAGAGACAGACGGACCCAAGAGAGACCGTTCAGAGCTGCCACTGGACGGACTCTCAGAGACTTAGGTGAAGAAAGGACACGCGCAGAGACACCAACACAGAAAGGGACAGAGACAGAATTAGAGGTACATAAAGAGAGCCGGAGGTCCGCGCCCAGAGGGACAGAGGGTAACCGTGGCTGCAGGCGCCCACGGAGGCCTGCCGGTGCCCCCGGGGGCTGGGCCAAAGCCCGAACAGCCCGTTTCTTTGTGTTGTTGCAAAGTTGAGCCCTCCTTCATTCCGTCCGGAACTCCGGCCTTAGCTGTCGGCCGCACCCCCGGATGCCCAGACGCAGAAAATCCAGACAAGTTTGGCTTGGCCCGGTTCCAGCTGAGAATCTGTCCTCAGGAAGAATACCCCTCAGTGGGGAGGGAAACGGATGCTGACATCACCCTGGGGCCCGAACGGTTCACGTTCACCATTAGCAGGTCCTTGCAAGGTGGCGGTTGTTGTGGGAACACACACAGGGTCCTCCCGTGGAGGATTCGTTCACATGCTTCCTGTGAAGGACAGCACGGTGACATCCTGGTGTTTTTAAAATAGAGCTTGAGTCACATTCTGGAATCAACCCAGTAGCGGGCCCTGGGATCCAGGAGACGTGATGGCATGCACCGGCAGGGCAGTTGAGAGGGTGTCCGAAAGGCTCAGTCAGTCACTCATCAAACGTCCCCTGTGCTCCTGGTGCTGGAGCCTCCCCGAAGCATCACTGTTACCCCATCTCAGCGCCCAGCCCGGGGCCAGACACACAGCAGGTGCCCAGGAATGTGCGGCATATGGGTTGGACGGAAAGAAGGAAGAATGGATGGACGGATGGATGGACAGACGGGTGGGCGGTGGACAGAAATAGGGTTGGATGGATGGATGGACGGAGACTCGTCGAGGGAAGTGGGTGGGAAGGGACCCTAGAGGGCTGGGGGGGGGGTCAACCAGAAACAAGCCCAGAATACCACAAGGTGCCCCTCACTGGTCTAGAGTGGGGATCCACAGGATCAGACCCCACCTTTGCCGGTATCTTCGTACCTGCCCCCCTGGCTTTCCAAGGGCAGGACCTCCCCTCCCCCCTCCCCCCTCCCCTCCGCGCCCCCCTCAGGCCCGTGGTCGCTGGCCTCTTCCACGCTCCCACGGAGGAGAAAACCCCGTCCTCTACCGACGGGCACTCACGCGGGTGTGGCTGTCCTTCTGGGAGCCCCACTGGAAGTGTGGGACCCCACATCTCTGCAAGGCCAGAACCCCGGCTTGGGGATGGAGTCGTTTTTCCAACACGGGAGCTGTCCCACCGAGGGCTCTCTGGCCCCTGCAGGGGCTGCAGGCGAGGCGAGGCGAGGCGAGGCGAGGCGAGGCGAGAGGGTGTGGGAGAGTCCCCTGGCACCGCCCCTGGGCCCAGAAGCCACGCCGAGGACCAGAACCAGGCTTCCTGTGCAGACAGACCGGGGAGGTCGTGGGCTGTGGGATCTATAGACCTGGGCCCACCTGCCCCTTCACCTCCTTGCTGGGCGCTTCTCAGCAAGTCACTGACTTTCACCGACTGTCTGCTCGGGCAGGGGGCACAGGGGTGGGGGCTGCGTCTTGCCGTGTCCACGGTGCTGCAGGGGTTGGGGCACAGCCCAGGGTGCTGCACAGGGCGTGGGCAGGGGAGGACTTTCAGAAGGCACAGGCCACAAGGGGGCTTTCCTTAGGAAACTTGACCCTGGCCCTCACCTGGCACAGAAGTGCAGGGGAGTTGCCAGAGGTGGGGTCTTCAGGGCGGGGAGCTCCCTTCAGGGGTGCAGCTCCCCTCTTCCCAGGAGCTGATGTTCTCGATGGGAAGCCAGACGGTAAATCGACAAAATACGTGTATGACATCAGGGAGCACCGATGCTGCGACTGGAAGTCAGGCTAAGGGGCAGAGAGCTAGGTGTGGGTGGCCCAGGACGCCCTCCTCGACGATGGATATTTGAACAGAGCCTGGGATGCGGTGGGGAGTCAGTCCCTGTCTGCATCTGGGAAGGAGAACAGCACGTGCAAAGGCCCAGAGACGGGCTCCACGCGCGGGCCGCATTGCCTGGGCCACCGGGACAGTGCTGAGCTCTTCAAGCAATGACACGTGACGACACCTAGGAAGTACTGACAAGCAGGGGAGCTTGGGTGCCAGGGCTTTTACGGAGGTTGGCCATGTAGCCCCGTGGCCGTCTCCAGCCCCTCCAGAAGTAAAGCCATACTGCCTGACCCAAGACCCCGACTGTAATCGTTAGCACGCGCTGGCTGGCTGGCCGGAGGCCTCGGGTCGGCAAAGCCACCCTTCCCAGGCGGGACCTTCCAGGGGCCAGTCAAGGGCCTAACGTTTCTCCGGAGGGTGCAGACAACCCAGACCCACTGGGCCAACCTCGCACAGCCGCCGAGCCCCTTCGGGCTTCGCGGAGGGGAAGGAGGAGGGAGGCGGTCGGGGCGCTCCGGGCCAGACGCCGTGCTGGGATGCTCACTCGTGTCTGTCATTTCGGTTAGCGCTTGGATGGCCCTGGCTGGGAGGTGTGTCCCCACTGTACAGAAGGGACAGCTGAGGTCTAGAAGGCGAGCGAGCAGCTCAAGGTCATGCCACGGGTGGTTTCAGCCTGTAACCACGCCCCCTCCACCTGACCAGGCGGCAGACTTGGAACAATGCTGTAGGCGTGGGGGCGTCTCGTAGGAGGTGGGCTGGGCACAGCTGTGGCCCTCGTTGGGGCTTGCGGCCCGCTTGGCCTAGAAGGGGCTCTGGAGGGGGCCGGAGAGCTCCCCGGGGGTCTGCCGTGGACCCTCGGAGAGCCAAGGCCTCGGCCCCCCGCCCGCTCTCTCCCGGGGGCGCCTGGTGCGGTGGGCTGGCGGGGTTGACCAGGTGGCCACGGAGCTGCCTCCGCCGTAAGCTGGAAGAAGGGGTGTGGCTGTCCGTCTGTCCTGCCGGCTCCCCGTGGGTACAGACAGACGCGGCTGCTGCTGCAAAGGGCCCGCATCCTGTAGGCGTGAGCCTTTATGTACTGTTTTCAGTCTCCTGATGAGTTTCCAAGACGTCTTCGGCACTTGCATGGTATGAGGGGTTTGGTTCTGTTTCATTTTCTAGGTTGGAGGAGGGAGAAGGGGTTGTGACCTCTGCCCTCCAGCGGGCTGCCTGGGACAGTCTGGAGTCTCCAGGACGGAAAAGCTCTGCTCGGGGCCAGGAGATCTCAGTCAAAGTGGCTCCCTGGGCCCTTGGGCCGCTGTGTGACTTTGAGGAAGCGACTGCCCTTCTCTGGGCCGGTGTCCTTTTCATGGGAGAGGTGGGGGTGGGGGGGTGGCGGGGGGGTTGCCGAGAGGCCTCAGGGCCCGCTTGGCTCCCACAGTGAGGTCAAGTGCCGAGAGCCCGAGTAGGGCTAGCAGCGTGTGGGTGAGGCCTGGGTGGTTGGTTGGTCCGTGCACTCACTCGGCCGCGTTCACTGGCCCCTGCTTCACGCAGGCCTCGGGCGAGGGGCTGGCCGGAGAGCGGGTCGGACACAGTGCTGGCCTGTGCGGGGCTCTCAGGGGCGTCATGGGAAGTCCATCACGGTGGGGGCAGGTGTCCCCGGCAGCCGTCGGCGTGCGGACGAGGAGACCACGTGGCGAGGCGGGAGGCCGGCAGGTGACACGCGCCTTCACCTCCTGAGGCTCTGCCCTCAGTTCACCTTGGCTCTCTTCCCAGCCCTGCCTCCCCCCTGTGCGGACAGGGGGCTGACACACCCCTCCCCGTGTGCCTTCCTCGGCCTTCCCACTGGTCTGCTGCTGTCGGGGACTCTGCGTTCATCCCGAGGGTGTGGGGACCCAGTGGGGGTCGCCCGGAGGGAGACTCGCGTCGTTTGGGGGGGGAGAGGAAACTCGCTCCGGTTGGAGAACGGGGGCCTCTGGCCAGCACCCTCCGCAGGTGTGATCAGCTGGAGAACACGGGTGATGTGGGCCCGGAGAGCTTCCTGCCGGCTGGGAGGCCCGTCCCCGGGTGCACATGACGCTGCCAGGCCCCCCCAGGAGCCCCAGAATGTGGAAGAGGCTGCTTCCGGAAGGGACGGGAGATGCCCCTCCCTAGCCCTCGGCCCTCGAGGAGACAATTCCCGATTCACAGGAAGCGTCGGTCTTCTCCAGCGGGTCCCGGCTCCCCCTGAACCCTGCTCGCTGCTGGAGTTGCGACTGCACGTTGGAGATGCCTCTCTCGTCTTGCACCATCCTTGGCTGCTGGCGAGGACGGGGGGCGCGTGGGGTGGCACAGAGCTCACGGGCTGGGGGCTGGGCCAGGCTCTGCGGCCACACTCAGCTCCTCTGTTCCTTCCGTGCTCTATGTCTCGTCTCCTCCTCGTCCTTACCGCGTGGGGGTGTAACCGGCCCTTCCTTACCACGTAGGGGTGCTACCCGCCCTCCCGTACCTCGTAGGTGTGCTACCCGCCCTTCCTCACCTCGTGGGGGTGCTACCCGCCCTTCCTTACCACGTAGGGGTGCTACCCGCCCTCCCGTACCTCGTAGGTGTGCTACCCGCCCTTCCTCACCTCGTGGGGGTGCTACCCGCCCTTCCTTACCGCGTGGGGGTGCTACCCGCCCTTCCTTACCGCGTGGGGGTGCTACCCGCCCTTCCTTACCGCGTGGGGGTGCTACCCGTCCTTCCTTACCTCGTGGGGGTGCTACCCGCCCTTCCTTACCGCGTGGGGGTGCTACCCGCCCTTCCTTACCGCGTGGGGGTGCTACCCGCCCTTCCTTACCTCGTGGGGGTGCTACCCACCCTCCCGTACCACGTGGGGGTGCTACCCGCCCTCCCTTACCTCGTGGGGGTGCTACCCGCCCTCCCTTACCGCGTGGGGGTGCTACCCGCCCTTCCTTACCGCGTGGGGGTGCTACCCGCCCTCCCTTACCGCGTGGGGGTGCTACCCGCCCTCCCTTACCGCGTGGGGGTGCTACCCGCCCTCCCTTACCGCGTGGGGGTGCTACCCGCCCTTCCTCACCTCGTGGGGGTGCTACCCGCCCTCCCTTACCGCGTGGGGGTGCTACCCGCCCTTCCTTACCACGTAGGGGTGCTATCCGTCCTTCCTTACCTCGTAGGGGTGTTGGGAGGACTGTAAAGTGAGCTGTTATGTGCAAAGCATTTGGTTCTCGTGGGGCTTGACATATGGGGGAATGATGAGTTATTGTCACCATTCCTGTTATCTCATCTGATAACACAGACGACTTCAGTCTCACATAGAGACGGATTGTCCGAGGTCCAAAATTGGACAAGGGTGGAGGCCCAGAGAGGGGTCTTCAGGGACCCAGTCTGGAAACGGATGTCTGTTGGCCCCTGGGTTCAGCTATTCAGTTTTGCCATCGAATCAGCCTTCGTTTACATTCCAGGAACTTTTTGCCGTAAAAATTTGTTTTTCAACCCGATATCCCCAGTTTCACGACTTACAAAACTCCTTGACGTTCACTGAAATGGAGAGTGTTGTGTCTATTTCTTACTTCGTTTCTGTACTTTGTATTAAAATATTCCTCGTAGCATTCAGAAATGGAATTCGCTTCCAGATCGCCCGGATCTCATCCGCTAATGCTTAATGTGTCATTCAGGCTGCCTGTGGCACACACTGGGTATACTCACCAGTCATTCAAAAACTCCATGTAGAGGCGTCAGATTCTATAATCGGATGGGTTGGCATAGAAAAGTGTTGTCATTCTGTGCCAGGACCCCCTAAGAATAAGCGAGGACCCTCATTTTTAAGATATTGAGCCGTATGATGTTCTCAGATCCCAAAACACATTTTTTAAGAGCCACAGAAGCTCAGAACTTCACAGAGGAGCCCCGCTCTTGGGATGTAACCCTGGGGAACAATCCAGCAGAGGTTAAAGTAATGAAGATGTTGTTTATGAAGGGCGGAAGGGCTGGGGACAGCAGTACACGGGGAACAAGTGCATTTCCAAAGTGCACAGCACAGGGCATCACTCAGTGCTTGTAGAAATGCCTAACATAGGTTCAGGCTAATGAAAGACCCATCAGCAATGCCACGTGGCCTGGATGGAAATGCCACACGGCCAACAGAAATGCCAACCATCTCGTGCTAAAATCAGGATGAATGTCGTGTGCATGCTGAAATTGAGATACTGTAAATATAATCACATGTGGACAAGGACTGGACGGGCATGGAGGGATGAAGGGGCCCAGTCGATGTTTGAAGCAGAATCTTCTTTTCTTTTTTTGTGTGTTTATTTATTTTTGAGAGAGAGAGAGACAGAGAGAGAGAGAGAGAGAGAAAACACGAGGGAGCGGAGGTGCAACAGAGAGAGGGAGACACAGAATGTGAAGCAGGCTCCAGGCTCTGAGCGGTCAGCACAGAGCCCGACACTGGGCTCGAACCCACGAACCGTAAGATCGTTTCCTGAGCCAAAGTCGGATGCTTAACTGACGGAGTCACCCAGGCGCCCCAGATTGTCCTCTTATCTTTAAATGATTCCAAGAAGAGTGGAGGATGTGTGGGCCTATCAAGAAGGAAATGTTACTGTAAGTGGATTGGTGAACTTCTGGAATTTTCCAAAGGGTAGACTCAGGTCAGAAGGGTAGCCTAACCTGGCCCCAGAGCCAAGCCCGGACCTCTGACGTAGCAGCTCGCGCAAGCCCCGCCGTGCTGGGGCTTTCTCACCGCGGCCCCACCGCCCCTGTTCCAGGACAAGGCGGCTGCTGGCTGGACGGCTCCTCGGGGCCACATTGTCTGTTCTGTAGCAACGTCTTTCCATGGTGTTGTGCGTCTTATTCTGTTTGGGTGTTTTCTGTCTGAAATGACAGTTTTGGACCTCAGAGGGGCTTGGCCCGCTCCCAAATCGGCCGGTTCCCTGGGGGAGTGCATGCATCAGTGTGCTTCACCCTGGGCACTGGCAGGAAGGGCTGGCCTTGGGCAGGGCTGCTCCTGGCCAGTGACTACCCTGTCCCGTTCATACGAGGTGCTTGTGTGGCAGTCCCGACAAAATGCACAGCGACCCACGCTGCCCACCTCCCCCAGCCCCTGCACACACCTACCAGGTCATGACTATCGGACCGTCACCTCCCCCCGGGCATAAACCCAGCCAGGCCCCTCCAGTGCCCCATCGGAAACAACCTTCTCAATTAACTCTGAAGACGCGGCGATGTCCTGTCTGGTCCACGAGCCACACCTGGGGTCAGCTACAGCGGTGGCCTCTGCCTGCACCTGTGACACTTCCAGGCAATTGACACCTCCCATCCCTGCACCTGCAGCCACGGACGGCCCCGCCTTCTCCCAGCCTGCGGCCTGGGCTAGGCCGGCTCGCTCACCCGCCTCGGCCTTTGGACATGTGCCCAGCTGAGGGCTTGCAGAACGGCTGTAAAAGCAGGAATGTGTGCCGGGTGAGCCCCGCCTGTGGGACACGTCCAGGGACACGGGCCTCATTTAGCCCGATGGCCATAACCCCTTCTAAAGAGTGCCCCCTCCTCTGCTGGGAAAAGAGCTATTGCAAAGGTCCTGCCTTGTGCCACGTTAAAACCTCCAGAAATAGGGGCGCCTGGGTGGCTCAGGTGGTTAAGTGTCCGACTGTTGATGTCGGCTCAGATCATATCACAGTTTGTGGGTTCAAGTCTCACATCAGGCTCTGTGCTGGTGGCACAGAGCCTGCTTTTGGGACTCTCTCTCTCTCTCTCTCTCTGTTTCTGTCCTTCCCCCACTCATGCTCTCTCTCTCTCTGAAAATAAATAAACTTTAAAAGGAAAAAAAAACCCTCCAGAAATAAAGCCAGCCAGACCCATGGTGTCCCCTATGTCCCCTTCCTTTCTACAGAGCAGGAAGGAGGTACAAGGTGTGGGCATCATTTAGAACTCGAGTCACATAGAGCCTGTAGCTTTGTCCTCTCTGAGCCCCGGTGGATGACTTCACCTCTTGGTATCTCATGTTTCTCGCTTGCACACCGAGAGCCACTGGCTGGGATGTGATTAGATGAGCTGAGCCCCCGAGTGTCTTCACCCTGGGGGCGCAGGTGGCCCATCCTGGATGGGGACTGCAGAGCGTTATTGGTGCTTCCCCCGGACTCCACTGTGTGAGGCTGTGGGCCTCGGCCACGCTGTCACCTCTACTCCTTCCTTGCCTCTGCACGGAGCACCCAGCTCCTCCAGCCGGCGCTCGGGGCCGACGGCCAGCCCCCGCTCCCCCTTATCGGGTGCCTCTTCCTCCTCCTTCCCCTTTCAGATTCTCTGCGAGGCCTCCCGGACCCCACAGGCACACTTACAGGCTTCTGTGAGAGCACACACACGTACCTCCTCAGAGCTCCGTGCAGGCCTCTGGCACCTTCTCTGGCTCCATGGGATCTGTTAGCCCCTTTGCCGCAGGTCTGTGAGGAGGTCCTGAGGGGGACGGCATGCGGGAGGATGGGCCTGGCCCGCGGGGCAGTGCCTGGGGACCCAGTGCTGTGGCATCATTTCGAGGTCTGAGCGGCTGGTACAGAGCATCTCCTGGAGGCACGGCCAGCTGCCCAAGATCCCTGCCCGTCCGCTTCTGTGCACCGTGCCCAGCACAGAGCTTGCACGTAATAGGTGCATGGGAGACGTTTGTCGAAAGGACCTCGTGAACTGAGGGCGTTCACTCACATCAGGATTTTTTTTTTTTTTTTTTTTTTTTTTTTGGGACAGAGAGAGACAGAGCATGAACGGGGGAGGGGCAGAGAGAGAGGGAGACACAGAATCGGAAACAGGCTCCAGGCTCCGAGCCATCAGCCCAGAGCCTGACGCGGGGCTCGAACTCACGGACCGTGAGATCGTGACCTGGCTGAAGTCGGACGCTTAACCGACTGCGCCACCCAGGCGCCCCTCACATCAGGATTTTTAAGGATAACGCAGGGACTCACTGGAAAGGATGGGTCCCCTTTATGGCGTGACGAACAGCGGTGGCCAGGAGCCAGCTTGAGCAGAAGCGTTGCGCGAGCTGTCCCGCGGGGTCATCGGCTCCCGGGCCCTGCACCAACTCCCATCCCTGAGGTGTTGGTAGAGCGGCGGGGGCAGCGTCTGGGAGCGGGCCTTGCCCGGCCCAGCTTCATTCCGGAAAGATCCGCCGGCGAACGTCACAACCCCTGCCGCCTGTGGGCACACGGCATCCCCTGTGCTGCGGCAGGCGGCTGGGAACCATGAGTGGACGCTCTGGTTGGGGGACAAGCTTGGAGGACAGGCTTGGAGAGGCGGGCTCTGGCCCCGTGCGGCCATGGGACCCTGCTCGCTGTGAGTTCAGACGCGGAGAATCTCAAGCCCCCTCCTGCCCGCCTCCCTCTTGGCCTGCTGGGAATACGGCCCGGGCTGATGCACAGCGGGCTCGAGTTAATGCTGCTGCGAAAACCCGCGGGCAACAGAGGTGCAGCTTCCTGGGTGGGACAGGCTGCGGTCTGTGTCCAACTGCCCGCACGTTGGAGAGCGTTGGCCGCCAGGCTCTGCAAGGGAAATGGAGTCAGAAGGTCCAGCCACGTGGAGTGGGTGCCGTACCCTGTGAACACCTCCAGGGACATCACTCAGCGGACAGCTGGGTTTCCTATAGTTACTGTGTGGTTAAATGCTAAGCGATCCTTTCATACTCTCTGAGCCTCGGTTTCCCCGTCTGTAAAGTGGGAGGGCATGCTCCTGTTCGAATGGTCTTCCTGTGTCAGTTGAGTCCATGTGTCCACCCAGAACTTGGCATCCAGTGCGTGTTGAGTGTGTGGTTTCACTGGACGCCCCCTCCCCCAGGCCCTTCCGTCAGAGGGGCTCCGCTCTTCAGATCCCGCCAGCGGCCACGGCGAACAGGGGTGCTCCCCACCCTACAACGCTGTGCGCCCCCTGGGGCCAGGGCTGTTTTCTTCCTCAGCTCACCCCCCTAGCAGGGCCCCGACTCCCCAGTTCACATGCAGAATCTCGAGCCACATCCTGGATTTTTTCTGGATGACTTGACCAGCCCTGGAAGTGCCCCCCTTATTGCCATGATTCTCTTCCGCTGATCCTGTGTCCGTGTATGAGACCCGGCAGCAAATCGAAGCCCGCCAGGGGTCCCGTGAGCTGTCAGCGCCGAGAACCAGACCGGCCCCTGGGTGAAGCCGGCTCAGAGTCCGTTCCTTCCCATCACCCACTCACAGACGCCGTGCACGGCCGGAATCCGACCAAAGCTCAGAACCGCTTCACCTGCGAGATCGTACCCCTGACGCCCGGGGGGAGAGCCCGTGAAGGACGCCTCTGCACCCCTGTAAGACTCTTGACACGTCCCTTTCCTAGCTGGGCCTCAGTTTCCCCAGGTATAAAGTGCAGGTGGTAATTCTGACCGTCTGGACCGGCGACAGGGGTCTTCTCGGGATGCCCTGCCACCTGACAGGTGCAGAACGAGAGCCAGTCCCCAGCACCCGTGCAGCTCCAGCAACCTCTCAGCCCGGGGTGGGTCTAGCGAGGTCAAAGAAAAGAGGAGAGGTGGCGATGGAGACATAGGCCCGCTGGGGTGGGGGGAGCCGGCATACAGGGAACCCCGGAGCGGCCGACCGGGCAGAGCATCCGCTGCTGGGATCCACGTGAAGCAAGTTTTTACATCAGAGCAACTTAACCCAGCGACCAGCAGTGGCCCTGCCCTCCCTGCACGGCCAGCGTTTCCGGGCAGATCAAGGCATGGCCCCCGGACCCTCTTTCTTCGTTACAAGGGAGACGCTCCAGGTTGGCGCCCCGGAGCCCTCGAACGCCGAACCACACATTAGCAGCGCGTCCTGCTTGATGGGAACGTGGAGGCAGGAGAGGATGTCTGCGCTCTCACGACGGCGACTGGCGGGCATTGGGGTGCGCCTGCGCAAATTAGCCGTCAGCACGTACGCACAGCATCGTGATCATTAGAGAACACAGCTGGGTCCACACACAAGTGCACCCTCCACCAGGGGGAGGTCCGCAGGGACCCCACGGCCATGACCCTGAGCCTGCCTCCAGCTCACTTCCCTCACCTCTCTCATCTCACGCAGGTGTCTCTGCCACTGTGTCATCAGCCCGTTACAGACCCGCATCGGTCATTCAAAGATAAAGAAACCGCCTCTCACGGAGACCAGGCCTCACCCAAGGCCGTGCCCCTGCAGGGGCCCCCGCCACGAAGGCGGGCCCCACCTTTCGCACCTGCCGTGGCCTTCCGGGGGGAGACGGGTGGGAGACAGGGGCTCGTCTGCACCACGGGGAGGGGTGGGAGCCGAACATACGTCCCTGCCAATGAAATAATTATAGAGGATGAAAATGGCTCAATTAAATTATTTTTTAAAAAGTGAGTATGTACAAACACTCAGCAATTAAGCAGCCGATTTGCAAAGAGCGACTTTCCAACTGCGCCTGCTTGCCTGCCCTGTTCTGTTTGCCCGGTTTCACAGCCTGGGTTTTTATTTTTAATTTGAATAAATGCAGATGGGAATAATCAGGCTCCGCGTTCCCAGATGCGCTTGAGGAGGACTTGGAGGGGGTGGGGGTGCGGAGTGCGGAGGAAGGTCACCCTGGGGGAGGGCCTGGCACGGAGGGGTTCAGGGGTCGTGGGGGCAGCTGAGAAAAGGGCCCGTGGGGGTGGAGCCACTGAGGGCCGGTGCCCGTGCTGGGACGTGATCACATCTAATCCCCACGTTTCCCTGGGAAACCCTTGCTGCCCAGAGAGGGCAACCTGCTCACCAGAGGTCACACAGCCTCCAGCTCTGACACCAGAGCACCTCCACAGGAATCCAGTAAGCATTTATTGAGCACTAGCTGTATGCCTGGGGGTGTGGATTCTTGGATGATCCTGGTGACCGCTGTCCTCACTGACCGTGTGATCCGCACCGACTTCAGGAGGAGGCCGCATTAGGTTCACAGTTGGTCAGAGGTCCCAGCTTCTGGCCTGCCCCCACTGACCAGCTGGGCACTGAGACAAGTCATTTTCTATTTCCCAGACTTATCCACGGCAATGAATTCCCTTCTCTCCCCCTGCGTACGTGGGGGCCTGGCAAGAGACAGGCCCCATGCACAGTAGGAGAGGTGGGGTCCGATGTGGGCCAGACGCTGCTCAGGCTGCCTCCTGCTGGCCTCGGCTGTGTGTCTGTGTGTCCGTGTGTCCAAATTCCCCTCTTCTTATGACACCAATCCTTGGATCTGGACCCGCCCTCCTCCAGTTTGACCTCAACATAATTACATCTGCAAAGGCCTGGTTTGCAAATCAGGTCGCATTCACAGATTCTGGGGGGACGTGAATTTTGGGGGGACATTACTTAGCCGGCTACAAATGGCTTTCCCCCAGCCAGGCGCAAAGCACTCTCTTCCTTCCTGCCTGCCTCTGCCCCAAATCACCGTGTCCGAGGGGCCTTCCCTGCCCCTCTGAGACCGCAGTCCCACTGACCCCCCATTCCCGCCCGGATCACACCGGCTGCTGCTATGTTTCCTGTTTAGCACCCCCTCCCCTTGCCGCACTAGACCCCCTCCCCCCGCAGCCCACACCAGCAGGTGCCCTGGGGCGAGCAGGGGTCAGCAGGCTCCTGTGACCTGGGTGGGGACGGGGAGGAGTCTGGATCCCGGGGAGGCAGCTGGGCGGAGGCAGGTGTGTGTCGGGGATGGAGGGAAGGGGTGGATGGATGGCAAGGTTTCTGGGAGGCAGAACCAATGGGCAGGTCTTAGACCCAGCTTGCTGGGAGGAGAGCAGAGGGGTCATGAGGCTCAGAGGCTTCCATGAATCTAGCTTGGAAACACGGCGTTTGGTTTCTGTGGAGACTGGCATTTCCTGGGTCTCTGGATCAATCCTCTGCTACTGGGGCCCTGGCTCCCTGCTTCCCAAAGCAAAGCAATTCTCTGATTTTTTGAGAGTAAGTGCATCTCTAATCACCCCTCCAGCAGGGCCTCCCCGGGGAGGCCAAGGGCAGGGAGGGGCTCAGCCGATCCTCTCCTGGCTGCCCCTCGGAGGAGCGGACTGGCCCCCACCAGCCTCCCCTGGGAGTCAGGAGGCGGAGATTGCTCTCTGCCCTGGTCTGGGAAGGACCTTGTGACCCTGAGGCCTGTGCGCCTCCAGCTCACAGCCGGGCCTGCTTCACAATCACAGCACGTTTTTTTGTTTTGTTTTTTGTTTTAACATTTATTTATTTCTGAGATACAGAGAGCAGGCAGGGGAGGGGCAGAAAGAGAAGGAGACCCAGAATCCCAAGCAGGCTCCAGGCCCTGAGCTGTCAGCACAGAACCCAACACGGGGCTCGAACTCACGGACCGCGAGATCATGACCTGAGCTGAAGTCGGATGCTCAACCAACTGAGCCCCCCAGGCGCCCCCCCCCAGCACGTTTTAATGGGGTTTCAGGGTCACGGAGATTTTAAGCTTCGACATGGAATCGATTCCATGTCCTGATGTGTCAGTGGCTTCCAAGCAACAGATGTGAAATTGTCCTGGTGACCTCTCCCCGTCTCACCGCGGTGGGGAGCCACATTCTCCCCTGCACCTGTCACTCCACAGACAGGACAGTGGGCGCACAGGCAAGGAGGGGCCGGCCCGCGGTTGAGCTGGTCCCCCGCGTGGAGCCAGTGGTGGTTCTGGTGCTCGCCGGCCGGTGCAGGGCTTGGCTTGGGGCCTGGTTTCCAGCAGCTCCCGGAGCCCGGGCACCGCCTGCTGTCACCCACAGTTCCCGGGCTGTGTGGTCAGGGGGGGTGGCGGTGGGGGGAGGGTGTGGCTTCCCAGAGGAGCTCAGGGTGCAGAGAGGGAAACGGAGGAGCAGACAGGCTCCTGTGAGGCCTCAGCACACGGCGAGGAACGTTCCGCAGAGCCAACAGGAAGCCAGCTGTGAGTGGCACAGGCCAGCCTGCACACCCTGGGTCGGCCACCTGTCAGCCAAGTGACTTCAGGTGGGAACTGACCCACTCTGAGCCTCCTCCTCCTCGTCCTGGGGGCATCTGCAAGAGAGACACAGTGACCTAGTCTTTTTTTTTTTTAAAGTTTATTTATTTATTTTGAGAGAGACAGGGACAGAGCAAGTGGGGGAGGGGCAGAGAGCGGGGGAGAGAGAATCTGTTAGTGCATGGCCCGACGTGGACCTCGGATTCACGAACTGTGAGGTCAGGACCTGAGCCGAAACCAACGGTTGGACACTCAACCGACAGAGCCACCCAGGCGCCCCCATAGTGACCTAGTCTTTAAGGGTTTTTGAGGGATCAAAAGGACAGAAGGACCCAGAGCTGTCGGGCACGTGAGGGGCCCTTCGGGGAGACACGCGTGTAGCAAGCGGGCTAAGATAGACTTAGGGTCGGGGCAGATCACTGCGGAAGTCCAAGGAGGAGGTGACCCGTGGGGAGTCTGGCTGGCATTCACCGACTCCCCGCCCAGCTCCCAGACCTGAGCGCGTGCTCGGCGACCCTGCCGGAGCCCAGTCTCCTCCCTTGTCACCTGCGGCATCCTGCTCCGGGGGAGGGGTTGTCTTGGGGCGCTGCGCCCACGCGGGCTGGATAAACCTGCAGCTGGAGGGACACCTCGCTGACACCTGCCTGTCGTCCTGCCCCCCCAGGTCCTCGGACTTCGGGACGTCCTACACCAAGCTCACCCTGCAGCCCGGTGTCACCACGGTCATCGACAACTTCTACATTTGCCCCACGAACAAGAGAAAGGTAAGAGGACACCGGGACGGCTTCCCGGTCGGCACAGCCGGGCTCCCGGCCACCGCGTGCGACGGGACCGCCTCTCCCACAACACCCTTTCCGGTTCCTCCGTGATCCATTTGGACGGCTGTGTCTAAAGGGCCAGCTGGGACTTGGGAGAAAGGCTTGGGCGCCTGTGTGGATGTGTCTGCCTTCTCCCTGCTCTGCAGACAGCGTCCGTCCGGGGGTGGTGGGCGCTGGGGAGCCGGGAAAGAATCTCTCCGTGGTGTGGGGTCGTCGGAAGGCAGTGGTGAGCAGTCCCCCTCCTCTGCTGGTTGTTTGGTTTATTTGGTTTTGACTTGGCTCCGGTCTGTCATCTGAGATGCACTTTCTGGTTTTCTTGGTCTGAGCGTGTCTCCTGCCCGCCCCCCGCCCGGCTGTGGAACGGGGACACCCCGCCATGTTCTGTGACAGGACCCATTTGCACACCTGTGCCTGCTTTGTGGCCACGTCAGGGCCCCAGAACGAGGTCGGAGGACGCTCCGGGGGGAGAGAGGCCCTATGTGCTTGACCGCTTCCCAAGAAGCAGCTGAGTGTCACTGAAAGGGACTCAGTTGGACAGACCGGGTTCCTCACGGGAAAGGGGAATCGTGACAGCGGGGATTAGAACCCAGAGCCCCGTGGTTGTTCAGCGTGAGGCTGACCCATGGGCGCTGACGGTTGCTCTGGTGACTTTCAAGGAGAGGTCAGAGCAGTACAGAGCCCGGGAAATCCTCTGTCACCAGCCAGGAGGGTCCTAGGTACCCAGGAAGGTGCCAGGGCCGGCCCGCGGGTGGTGCCCGCCTTTGGAAATGAAAAGAGCAGAAGCAGTGAGGGAAGGCCAGAGCTGGGTTTCTGAGGCCATGAGGTCAGGGAGGCCTTTACAGGGAGGCCGGGCAGGACAGCTCTGCTCCTGCACAAGGCAGCCTGGGACGTGGCTCCTCAGAGCCTCAATTTCCTGGCCCATAAAGGGGGTGGACGGGAAGGTTAGCGAGATGACTCACGTAGCGGTGGACGTACAGTGAGGGGGCTTCTGGGTTAGGCAGGGCCTTCGGGGCAGGCCGGAGGTGACACGGGCTCGTGGAGCACTGGTCAGTGCTCTGATCAGGCGAGACTTCTCTGCAGGCAGCACAGGGACAGGGAAGCAGCAGGGGGACGGCTGTGTCTGGGGGTGGGCGGGCTGTGGTGGCCCAGGGGCTCAGCCGACATTACCCGCGTGGAATGAATGCCACAGCCAGCAGCAGGTCCCCCTGAATGAATGATGCCCACAGCTGCCCTGCACCTGCACCTCCCCGCTGCACCTGCTCTGGGCCTGCGTGTGAGGAGCCCGGGCTCCTCCCTGGGCTTGCTCTCGTCACCCTGCATTTGCAGGGGAGCCTGGGGGATGGTGCCTGGGCTGGACTCAGCCCAGCTCTGCCACATCCCCCAGTGACGGGACCTCAGGGAGGGCTGAGCCCAGGTGTCTCGGCTGTGAATGGGGGCAGCAATCGAGGAGATATCTGACTGTTCGCAATTGCCACCGTGGGGGGGAGGGGCTGCACAATGGCTCCCAAAGGTGTCCCCTCCCCGGGCCTGTGACTGTTACCTTACATGGCAAAAGAGACTTCACAGATGTGGTTAAGGATTTTGAGAGGTTGTCCCGATTCTCCTGGTGGGAGAATGTAATCACAGGGCCTGCATCAGAGTCAGAGAAGATATGGGGACACAGGCAGAGGCTGGGGCTAGAGCAGGGGCACCTTCTCTTCTAGAGAGGCTGGAAAAGGCCGGGAAAGCCTTCTCCCCCTGGAGCCTCCAGACAGGAGCACAGCCAGGTGACAGCTTGGTTTTGCCTTTTCTCCCTCCGAACTGTGAGGGGATAAATTTCTGTTGTTTTAAGCTGCTCAGTTGTGGTAAGTTGTTACGGCACCATAGGGACTCACACAGGGTCGTTTTGAGGGTGGACTGGAGGGGGGGCCGGGGCGTCACCCTGCCCCCCCACATCCACTCTGGATGGAATCAGCCTCCCCAGCCCCCTTCGCGTGGCCCCCAAGGGAAGCCCATGCCCCCCGCCTTCGAAAGCATGGACCCTGCTTCCTGCTGGACCTCGGACAGAGAAGCCAAATCGAGGTCCAGGCTTACAGAGTGCTCCGGCCTCCGTCCCCGCTCTGATACCTGTAGACGTACCCCACATACCCCAGGACTGAGCTGACCCCCACTGTGGTCAGGCTGAAGGGGCTGACGGGCCCACTGAGGCATGCACTAGCTGCTTCAAAAGACCCCGAGACCCACGGGACGGGCGTCCGCCTTGGAGGCGGGCAGGGACAGCAGTGAGGGCTGGTCAGGAGGGCGGCCTGGGGGTCGGTCGGCTCCTCTCCTTCTCCTGCTGGAGAGTCGCGGCTGGGCCCACCCACAGCCCACCAGCCCCAGGACCTTGCCCAAGTTCTGAACCGCCTGGTTCCCCGGTTTCTCCTCGGCGGAATGGGGGTAAAAGCAGCGTCTACACAGTATGGTTGATGGGATGAAATGAGGTGCTATTTGCCAAGTGCTCAGAACAGGGCTTGGCTTAAGCAAAGTCCACACAAGCGTCCCAGGACCATTGTTCCTTAGTAAGTCTCTTACCAACCACCTGAGACTGTGAGGGTAGGAGCTGGTTCTGGGGTGACTCATACTCCCATGGGGTGGCAGTGGTCAGCTGTATCTATCAGGGAGCAAGGCCTGGCCTGGGGGGTGAAGGCCCTGTCGGTGTCTGTGATAGGTGTCAGGAGAGGGATACTGCCTTCTCAGGCTTGCCCACACCTCTTTGCATGGAGGGAACAAGGCAGCCCGAGTCTCCGGGTCTAGAAAATGAAACGTCAGGGTGTCTGGGTGGCTCAGTCTGTTGGGCGTCCGACTTCGGCTCAGGTCACGATCTCGTGGTTCGTGGGTTCGAGGCCCGCGTCGGGCTCTGTGCTGACAGCTCGGAGCCTGGAGCCTGCTTCGGATTCTGTGTCCCCCTCTGTCTCTGCCCCTCCCCTGCTCGTGCTCTGTCTCTCTCTGTCTTAAAAACAAATAAAACATTTAAAAAAAATTTAGAAACTGAAATGCCAGGGGGCGCCTGGGTGACTCAGTCTGTTAAGCATCCAACTTCAGCTCAGGTCATGATCTCACGGTTCGTGGGTTCGGGCCCTGAGTTATGCTGACAATGCAGAACCTGTGTCAGATGCTCTGTCCCCGCCCCCCCCCCACACCTCCCCTCTGCTCGCTCTCTCCTTCAAAATAAATAAACATTTAAAAACGATGAAATGCCAGCGTCTCTGCCCGAAGAGGTGGGACTGGCACTGGGTGGGGCCGGGGACAGATCCCGCTCTCTGGGAGGGCACGACCCACTGGAGGCTCCAGGTGACCGTGGGTCTCGGAGGCAGGGAGCCAGAGGCCCGTGCTCTGGGCCACAGGCAGTTATTTCCACTGTCCCTGCCTCAGTTTCCTCATCTGTCAAGTAGGCTCGTAACAGGGGAACGAGGATTACATGAGTCGATACATACGAACGACTTAGATCGGGGCCTGGGACACGGTGGTGCTGTGTCCCCAGAGCCGCCCCTGCAGGAGAGGGCCCTCCGTGGGGCTCAGTTTGACTTGCGTTTGAATATGTGAGAAGCAGAAAAGCCACAGTCACGGCTACAGCAGAAACTGATGTGAGGTCATACCAGGAAGGAGCGGGGAGGCGGGGGTTCCCGGCAAGGGTAGAGGGAAAGACGGGGAGGGCCTCGGGCTGGTCTTCAGGCTTCCGAAGGAGACTCTAGGGAACCGGGGGCAGCCTGTGCAGGCCGCTTTGTGGACACCGTATTTTATTCACCTCAATCCCAAGTAGGCACAGCCCTGAACACTCAGCCGTATCAGGAGATGTGGATGCGGGGGTCGGGCCTGGGGCTGGGGCGGTGCCCTTCCTGGAAAGAGGTTTCTCCTGCGTATAAAGCAAACTTCCTTCTGTCTCTGCATTATTCGTCCCTTCATTCGTGGCTTCTTGATTCTGCGGCCACACCTGGGTGATCACTCCGGCCATGCGCTCGCTACCGGGGAGAGAGGACCTTTTGTCCTTCCCATCTTGTAGGCAACAAATCCACATTACACGCCTACTGTGCGCCGGGGGCCCCTTGCTGGACACGGGGGGTGCAGAGGTGAACTGGACAGACAACACTAACCTTCTAGAACCTTGAGGGTCTAGTAGAGGGCTGAGGCACAACCTCTCATGCTGTGTTTTGTTGGGAGGAACAGAAAGGGGGCTAAAGTCAGCCTCCCGCGGAGAGAGGATTTGTCCTCCAGTGAGTCTGGTCTGGGAGAAAGTCTGGCCCTTATTTGTAGGGCCTCCTGCCTCTCCTGTTATGGTAATGGATAGACTTTGCAGGAAGATGTGAATACTATTAGGAGTGCATTTAGCAACAATTACAGGCCAAGCGGCACTTTATAGCTTCTTAAGAGACCACTTTGCAACCTGTCTCACAAAATAAATTCCCTTTTAGTTTTGTCTTGCCTGCAGTAAAACCAGAGCTCCCTGGCCTTGCTGCCCACGGGTAGGACCTTGTACCACTGTCACGGCAATGACCTGAGGCTCTGCCCGCCCCCCCCCCCCCCCCCAGTCCACAAACATTCCCTGTGGGCCTTCCCTACTGTCTGCAATCCCCACCTTAGTTCTGGATAGCTGTGTATTTCTAACTTGGCCACAGAACACCACGGCCGTGGGCCGAAGATATCAAGACATGGCCTGTGGGAGCTGGTTGGGGCGTGGGATTGCTTTCAAGTGTCGTGGCTTATATTAAAGATTCACCTGAATGTTCATTTTATTCCATGATACATGAGCGTTGGTTTGAAAACTGAAATGACACACATGCCCACTTTCCATGAAAAGCCTTTGTCGACCTGATGAGCCAGGACAATGCTCCCAGGTGAAGCACCAGGACCCCTGACCCAGCCACCACCACGTGCCCCCATCCCCACTGGGCACACGGTCTCTGATTTGAGAAGCGAGTATTGATCCCCATCAGTAAGTACATCTGTGTGTCCGACCTGCTCCCTCACCTGAGACGTTTCGAGGGACGGCCATGTGCCAAGATTTCAATCAGGATAGAAAAATGGAGCAAAACAAAATCTTGTTGTCAAGAAGCTCGAGTGTCCCAGAGTGGAAGCAATCCACTCGGTGGGGGCAGTGCTGGTGGTGATAAAGAACACCGAGTTCCGAGGAGCCTCACGGGTCAGCTTTGGTTTAAGGAGCTTCACGTGTGTTCTCTTGAATCTTTGTGACAGCTCAGCCAGGGAAGGATCTGTGCAGGGAGGCCAGGGCCAGACAGGTCCGAGGTCCCCCACACCTGCCACCCAGCAGGGGGGACCCGACTCAGGATTTGCCCCCAGGCCCAGGCGACCCTTTCTACTTTCCACAGCCCAAGCCACCTCTGAGCCCCTGCGTATGGAACAGCCAGTCCTCTGGGCCAACAAGGTGGCCCTCCAGTGGGAGGGAAATGTAAGGGAGGGGGCGCGGGCCTGGGAGCCGAGTCCAACCCTGGCTGCCCTTCAGCCAAGGCTCTCTGGACTCAGAGCTCTCACCAGGAAAGACAGGGCCGCCTGCCTCTGGCCCTTGTGCCCCACTTGGTGCACCTGCGTGCTGTGGCCGAGGTGAGGCCCAGTCTCCTACAGCCTGTGCCTTGTCTGCTTCCTCGGGCAGTCACAGTGTGTGAAAGGACAAAAGTCACCCCTTGTCTCTGGGGGTCTTTTCTGGTGTACCTGTACCGGTCAGCCTTTCTTGCTTCCGTCTCAGATTTGGCTCCAGGAGCTCTCTTGCTGCCTCTGTCTCCCTCTCTGCCTCTGTCCTCCACTCAGCTCCCCCCACCTGCTACCCTGTCAACCTACCAGGTCTCTAGCCCTGAGCCCCAACCAGTGTGGAGGCCCTGCCCCCTAGAATAGAGGCCCCGCCCCTCCCTGGAGTGGAGGCCCCGCCCCTCCCTGGAGTGGAGGCCCCGCCCCTCCCTGGAGTGGAGGCCCCGCCCCTCCCTGGTGTGGAGACCCCGCCCCTCCCAGGTGTGGAAGCCCCTCCCCGATGTGGAAGTCCTGCCCCCACTCCCTCCACTACTGACCTCTTGGCCCACACCTGTCTTGTTTCCTCATTTGGGGCCTTCTAGAGGGAGCTGAGGTTAACCCAGGTCCCATGGACATGGCCACTGCAAACCCTCTTTGATGCTCAGAAAGCACCTTGGCCAGTGACCTCTGGCCAATCAGGTGCAGGTTGGAGAGCAGCGGCCCCACATCAGTCTTGCTGCGGGGTCCCCGGATGCCATGTCCAGGGTCTGGGGAAGCCCGGAATCTGTTTCCATGTTTGAAAGTGTTCTCAGCAGCCAGGGGTTACTTTTGTTTGTTTCTCTTTGTTTTGGCCAGCCAGCTGCCTGTTCCCAGGCCCCAGCAGTGTGGAAGAATGTCAGGAGAGAGGGGCCGGGCACAGAGTGGGGAGACCCAGGCTGTGACGGGTTAGGATCCCAGTATCCCCCCCACCGCCCACCTCTCTGAGGTGTGACATGGGATTTAAACATTGTCCACCTCATGCAGCCGGGTTGGGGGGGTGAGGTGAGATGATGTGTGACTCAGCCTGGCCCGCGTGTTGGCATTAGAGAGCCCCTGCCCCGCTGGTCCAGGGCCAACGCATGTGACATACAGGACACAGTGCCTGGCACACGACTGGGACCCTGAAAGGACCCAATCTGCCCATTGGGCTCCTCTCCCTGGATGTGCCACGGGGCGTAGACCCATTCTTTGTGTGAATCTGACACCTGTGGGGTATCATCAGGTGAGAGATGGTGAGTCCGAGCCTGGGTGGGCAGAGATATGGTGGCAGGGGGCAGGGACAGGGTCAGAAGACCTTTTGTGGGTAGCTGGTGCCCCCAGCCTTCTGGTATGAGCGGCAGGTGGGTGGGGCGCCATTGCCTGGGATGAGGGGCCCTGGGGAGGTGGCTGACCTGGGGGTGGGGCGTGAAGGGCCCGGGATGGGACACCCCATGTACCCCACCCTGGGGAGACACCCAGGAGTCCCCCGGTGTGGCCACGAGGCAGTGGTCAGGGCTGGCAGGACAGGAGAGCCCTGTGTTCCTGAGATTCCCTGGGGTGGGCTCTCAGAAGGCACTCCCCCACAGCCTGGGACGGGCCTCCCTGTCCTCCTTCCCATTCTGGAGCTCTGGGTCAGCCTCGGCTCGCAAGAGGAGGCAGATGGGGTAGGGTATTGATCCCCAGTGTCCCCAGCTCTCTTAGAATGAAGCTGGGGCCCCTGGAACACCTCTGCTGTCCCTAGGCCTCACCCCTCCCTTGGCTCAGCACTCAGGGTGGGCCTGACCCTCTGTTACTCGCGAGGCGCGGGAGCCCCTGCCTGGCGGGAAGATCGGCCAGACAGCGGAGCCCTGCCAGGGACTGGGAGGCGGGCACGGGGCTAAGTGGGCCTTTTTCCCCCAATCACCGATGCTCTCCATTCCCCTTGAGAACCAGGCATCCTCTTCTGTCCAGAAGAAAAATGGCTCAATTGGGCCTATTGATGTACGGAGGCTTTTGTCTCAGAAATGGAGTGGATCCTGTGACAGTTCGGCTAATGCGTGGCAAATGACTCTCTCTTACAGCCCATAGCTCGTTGCGGGAGAGGGGAGAAAGAGGGGGCTAGCTTCGCAGAAAGCTGGTCTCCTGGGCCTCGGGCCTGGGGAACTGAGCAACGCAGAGGGCGAGAGACCCTGTCCTTTGAAGACAGTGTGCAGACCACACCCCAGAGATCACAGCCGGGAGCCAGGGTGTTGCCTCACATGCAGAGGGGCCTGTGCAGACGTGACTGGGTGGAGAACGTGGACACCGGAGCTGTCCCTGAGCACTCGGTGGGCCCGGCGTAGCCACAGAGGTCTTGTAAGAGGGAGGCGGGAGGAGTGGGGGGTGTGGGTGGGAGAGGGAGGGAGGAAGGCCGGAAGATACCCCACTGCCGGCTGTGCCCGTGGAAGGCGCCGGGGGCCAGGGAGGCAGGTGGCCTCGAGACGAAACCACAAGGGACGGATTGTCCCCCGGAACCTTCAGCCAGGCCAGCACCTTGACTGTAGCTCAGTGAGACTGATTTTGGACTCAGACCTCGGAACTAGGAGAAGAGGCAAGCGTGCTGTTTTTTGCCCCCACGGCCAGAAAAACACAGGGGGCGCAGGGCTTCTCTGGCGAACGGAGGGGGCTCTGCGGTGTCCGAGTCTGGACGGAGGACAGTGGGGCGGGCGTGTGCTGGCCGCAGCCGGGTGCCACAAGTGTCCTCGTCCTACAGGTGAGCTGCCTGTGGCTCAGAGACGTGATGCAGCTCCCAGGGTCTGGGTGGTGCAGGAGGCGCGGCCGGGCTGGGCCCCCAGGCGGACGAGGGTTTCTACCCACCCTGCTGCCCTAGCTCTTTGGAGGGTTCGGAGAAAACACGGTGAGACGCAGGGAGGCCCCCGAAAGTCCTTTGTATGTATATTTTTAGCATTGGTTTATGCCCGAACTCTGGCGGTTGTATTCTTTAATTTAAAAAGGTGCTGGGGTGCCTGGGTGGCTCAGTGGGTTAAGCATCCAACTCTCGAGTTTGGCTCAGGTCACGATCTTGGGGTCGTGGGATCAAGCCCTGTGTCAGGCTCCACCATGAGTGTGGAACCTGCTTAAGAGTCTCTCTCCCTCTGCCCCCTCCCCCACGCATGTACACTCTCTCTCTCTCTCTCTCTCTTTCTCTCAAATTAAAAACAATAAATAAAAAAGTGCTGGCCGTGCCCTGTCCTTCCCTCCCATACAAATACCCTGGCATCCAGGAATTTGGCAAGTCCTATGGCTCATCCAAGGGGTATGGCCGTACCAGGAGAAATCGTCAGATACCAGGGAGGCCATAAGTCAAGGGACTGTGTTGTCTCCTGTACTCACCTGGGTCAGTGGGGAGGCTGGACAGGCCACCTCACCTCCCTCTGAGTTAGTTAGTCTGGTTGGAAGTAGGTTTATCACACCTACCTTCCATTTCTAATGTTCTGTGTTCTAGTTGTCTACCTTTGACAAACCAGCCACTGAGTAAACCCACCCTCACACCCCATGCTATGTTAGCCAGGACTCCTTGGATTAAAAGTGATGTCTACCACTCAGACGGGAAGCGGAACAGATTGGCTCACGTCACCGTGACGATCAGGGGAAGCTTCCTTCAGGCACAGCTTGATCAAGGGCCTCTACAGGTGACATGGGACAGTGTCTCTTCCCCCATCTGTCGGCTGGGCCCTCCTATGTCTTGGCTTCAATCTCAGGCACGTTTTTGCTGTTGGGCTGGAAAGCTGACCTCTGGGAATCGCAGACACACCCGATGCTTCGTGATCTCAGAAGGACTGGGGTCCTCCCCCCCGCCCCCCATAGGTGCTGCACACACCTGTGCAGATCCAAGGGAGGGCTCCCATCGGCTGGGCAGGGGTCATGGGCTCCTTTCCTGAAGCAGTAGGTGGGGCCAGAGGGAGCTGATGCTCTGCACCCAGGCAGCTGTGAGTCGACCAGAACCTACCTCCTCAGCTCAGGGCCGCAGGGCTTGCGGAAGCCGCCCAGGTTGGCGGGATGGGTTCGGGGAGAGCAAGGGAACTCCAGTATTTGCTCCTGGAGAGGAATGAATCTCACGTCCCTACAGACCAATCCACGGGGGGCTGGGGAGGGCCTGCAGGCAATGCGCCACAGCCGCTCTTTTTTGACAGCCACGGGGAGCTGCCGCGTTTGTGTTCCTTGTGCGGGTCTGTTGGCACTTTGAGCAGCCGAGGCTGAAAATGTTGGCTCCCCAACCACAGTGATGCTCTCACTGTGAACAGCTGTGGACGGTGTCGTAAGGGACGGAAGGCGAGCGGGCCTGGGGGCCGTGGGGACCTGCCTTCTGGGCCAGCCCCCGCCCCGCCCCCCGCCCCGCCCCCGGCCCCGCCCCGGCCCCGCCCTGCCCTGGCTTGCTGGGCTGTCTGGAGAGGATGGCACTTTCCCTGGGCCTCGGCTCCCGCACCTGCCAAAGGAAGTCCGGATTCTCCAGCACCACTGCTTTACGTCGCTGCGGTTAAAGGTGGGCTGCAGCCGAGGGGCTTTGGTGGCCATCAACAGAAACCACCGCAGGCCAGCAGCAGCCAAGGGGGTCTTCACTGGAAAACTGTCAGGTAGAATCTGGAACAAGAGGACGGTTGGCGAAGGGCAGGAAGCAGGGGGGCTGCAGGGACCTTGCGAGCCGCACGGCTGCTGGAACAGGAACCCCGGTGACGCCCACCCTTGTGTCTCAGGCAGATCATGAACTTGCCCTTGTGAAGGCAGGAATCTTGATGGGTAGTTGCAACGGGACTGTCCGCCCAGGGGGATTGGATATTGTGTAAGAGGGAAATAAAGGGGGGTGGGTGCTGACTGACCGCGCGCCCATCACCACACGGGGGAAGCAAAACGTCCACGTGTCCGAGCGCCTTTGTCCATCTGTCGACGGGACAGCGGGGTGGTGGTGAATCAGAGACAGGTTTGGGAGGTCCAGGGGTCCTAGTTCAAACCCAGCTCTCCGGTTTACTAGCCGGCGTGTCCCTGAGCCTGTGGTGTGACCTCTCTGGGCCTTTTGCTCCCCTCTGTGAACCGTGGCGGATGGTGGGAGGCTTGGGTGCTCGGGGGCTGTGTTTGTGCTCACGCACTGCGGTGGGCTGAATAGCGCGGGGCCTCCGTGTCCTGAGCCCCGGAACCTGTGCGTGTTACCAGCACAGATGGGAGGAAGTTAGGGATCCTGAGATGGAGAGCTTCTCCTGGGCTATCCCGTGTGATCCCAGGGCTCCTTAAAAGAGGGAGGTGGGAGGGTCCGAGGGAGAGAAAAGTCGAAGTTGTTGCACCGCCAGCCCGCTCTGGAGACAGAGGAGGGGCCACCAGCCAAGAAAGGCAGGCACCTCTAGGAGCTGGAAAACACAGGGGACAGATTCTCCCCTGGAGCTTCTGGAAGGAACCAGCCCGGCCTACACTTTGATTTTAGACTCGTGAGATTCATTGCAGACTCCGACGTCCAGGACTGCAAGATAGCAGTCCTGGATTTTGGTTTGATTTTTTTGTTTTTTAATTTTTTTTAATGTTTATTTTTGAGAGAGAGAGAGAGAATGAGAGTGAACAGGGGAGGGGCAGAGAGAGAGGGAGACACAGAATCCGAAACAGGCTCCAGGCTCCAAGCTGTCAGCACAGAGCCTGACGCGGGGCTGGAACTCACTAACTGTGAGATCATGACCTGAGCTGAAGACGGCCACTTAACCGACTGAGCCACCCAGGCGCCCAGTTTATTTACTTTTGAGAGAGAGAGAGAGAGAGAGAGAGAGAGAGAGAGAGAGAACGTGCACAAGTAGGGAAAGGACAGAGAGAGAGAGGGAGACACAGAATCCGAAGCAGGCTCCAGGCTCCGAGCTGTCAGTGCAGAGCCCGATGCGGGGCTCGAACCCACAAATGGTGAAATCATGATCTGAGCCAAAGTCGGACGCTTAACAGACTAAACCACACCAGGTGCCTGTGCATTAGTGTTGTTTTAAGCCAATAAACTTGTGGTAATTTGTTACAGCGGTAATAGGAAACCAACCCCCACTCCTGGAGCTTGCTGTCACCTGCCCCCAACACTTCTGAGACTTCAGGGCACCGTGGTGGGGAGAGAGACCTCGCAGCAGGGTCCCAGCCAATGTCACTGCCCCCCCCCCGCCCCTTCTCCCGAGGAGGCTTTGAGGGTCTGCAGAGAAGCAAAGACCACAGACCTGAGACCCCCCCCCCCACCCTGGAGTTGGGGCGTTGATGAGCCATCAGGAGGTCTGAGCCTTTGCTACCCTCCCTGTTGCTCAGAGTCTCTGGGCGCTTCCTTTTTTCATTCATTCGTTCACTCGTTCATTCATTCGTTTTTCTGGCCGCTCCTTTTGCAGCCTGGCAGGGCCCGTGTGCCTGCCTGGCGGACCACGAGAAGTCTGGCCTGCGCCTCCTAGGCTGCAGGCGGTCCTCGCTTGTCCAGGCCGAGGTGCTGGTGCCCACAAGAGGCCCGGCCGGGGCCACGCGGTGGGGACGCGGCTGCAGGCTGGGTGTCAGCCTGTTGTTTCCACCCAGGACCACAAGCCCGCGTGCCGCCCCTGTTCTGCGTGGAGCATCTTCTACAAAGTTGTGGTTCTTGGGTTGCCCTAACAGTTGACTACCGGCGACGTGGCCTCTCTTTCCGGCCACTTGGTTCCTGGAAGTTGTGGTCACCCCCACTGATTGCTTTCTGCCTGCCTTGCCAAGAAACCCTGGACGAGCGCCCAAGAAATGTGATTGCCGTTCTTAAGGGAAAGTGGCTCGGATATCGCTGCTCTGGGTCATTGGGCACAGACTCGTGCTCTCCCCACCCTTCTTTGTAATAAGTTGGGGTTCTCTGGCCGGATCTCCACGGGGCCTGTCCCTCCTGGCTGGTTTGGCAGGTGCACAGAAGCCCCCCTCTGGTGTGGCATTCACCCCTTGGTGCTAGCCATAGAAATAAGACCCTTGGAGGGTCCTGCCATCACAAGGCTCCGAGTCCAGAAGGGGAGACAGACGAGAAGAACCGGGTGGTCCTGACACAGCGAGGTCACACGTGCTGGGCCCGCGGGTGGCGGCACGCAGAGAGGCCCCTGCCCACGGAACATGGTGGCAAGGAGCCCTCCGAGTGGGGACAGCACCCACAGGTGGTGTCTCAGGCCTCACGACCCAGCTGGGTGGGCTTGCCCTCGTGACCTTGGTGTCAGGTGTGGCTTCCCAGCCCCCTGGCCCAGCCCTTCGCCTTCTTTCCGGGGGGGGGGGGGGCGGTGAACGCAGGCAGGCTGGAAGCCGAGCTTTTCATCCAATGACTTTTATGTTATTTTCAAAACACTGATGGGCGCCTCCTGGCCGGGTCCCGGTTTGCAAAAGGAGGCTGTGATTAGGGATGTGAATAAATTGTAATACACAGATAATACCGGCATGTAATTACTTGGGTATAAGAGAATAATTACACGGGTAATTATGCTCTGTAATTGTGAGAGTTGCCTGCTTCACAACCCGTGCTGTTCCTAACGGTGACAGGCGCGGCCCATAAACAGATACCTAAGGACAGGGCCACGATCCGAATTCTAATTGTCATGTAATTAGAGAGCAATTAAATAGTTATTTGTCCCATAGAAATCAGCCATTCCGTGTCCTCCACAGTCCTGCCACACTTTTAATAAAACGTGGCCATCTCCCTCACTAGGAAGGGCGTAAACACCTTCTCTCCCCGAGAGCGAGGGCCCACTTGAGAGGGGGCAGGTGGGGCCCTGAGGGTCCTCTGCAGCTTTGCCTCTTGGGTTTCTGACCTCAGAGTTGACCCGGTTTTCCGTGCCGTTGCTTGGAAGATGACAATTCCCAGGACGGTGTCTCTGGGCCATGGGGCACCGGCATTTTTCCGGAGCCACAGGCGGTTCCTGTGCTGGGACCCAGACAGCGAGAGCTGCGGGGCAGGGCTCCGCCGGTGTCAGCCCTGCCCCCAAGGCTCCCAGGGTTCCCGAGACACTGTGACAACAGAGCAAAGATAAGCTGCCGGAGGCCGAGCCCATGCCGGGAAGGGAGACTTCCCGCTGGGTCGGGGGCTCGTGAGACAGCAGCCCTGCCTCCCCCGAGGGGCCGGGAAGACTGTCCATGAAATACCCAGTGGGGTGGGCATCTCCGTGAAGGCACCCTGTTCCCAGGGGCAGCAAACTGACTTTTCTCCCCACTCCAGCCACTCCAAATGCCTAGTCCCTACAGCCCATAGGGCGGGGACACAGGTGTGCGGTCCCCCAGCAGTGGGTGAAGGAAGGAGGCGAGGAGGAAAGACAGGATAGTGATGGAATACAGCTCCCTGAGAGGACAGGGGAAGCAGCAGGGGGCTGGTGGGGCCCAGCACAGGTGCAAGACCCCAGAAGTGTCGGCGACAGGGCCGAAAGCCACCGTGGAAGCCGGAGAGGGCAGAACCGCGGGGGGAGTGCATCCGTGGGGTGAGGGTGAACCTGGGGCGTTCTCACAGACGGGGTGGGTGAGAAGGAAGGTGCCGGCCGGAGACAGAGGGAGCCAGCCCGCCCGAGAGCCCGGGGGGTTCCAGACCAGAACCGGGGGCGGCCGAGCCACAGCCAGTGTCAAAACGGGTCCCGCTCACCAGATGGCAGAGGGGCCCTCCGGAAGCCGAACTCACATTCTGGGTTTTCTTTCTTTACTCGTGATGGGAAAAGGAGCTAGTGATATATCTCAGAAAAGAAAAACTATTTGTAAAGGGAGAAGAGTCAGGCCAGTACAGACGTGTTTTCAGTATCACGTTTCGAAATAATAAAGGAGACTTTGGGGTCTGCACACAAGTGTGAGGAAGATAGGATCTCGGAGTTTTACATCCAACGCGGCTGCCGTTTGTTGTTTCCAGGAACGTGGGAGGATCTTCAGAAAGCAGAACGTCCTAATCTATATGGCCAGGTACCTGTCTTGAAAGGACAATGCCTTGAAAAGGTGTTGTGGCAGCAGAGAAATGGATTTTGCTCGGTGCTGGGGAAACGGATAAGGTCTGGCGCAGAAGCTGATGGAGAGGACTGGGGACAGGCGTGTCCCAGATGCAGCTTAAGTAGGGGTGGTTGTTGAAAAATGGATGGAAACCAAATGCACGGGACAAAAATAACTCTTTGGAAAGGAAAACTCACCTTGAAATGTTGGTTACTGTGAATATAAAGACTATGATGTTGACAGACAGGGCGGAGGCGGATGAAGCTGGGGAAGAAGCTTCAGGACTCCTCTCTACACATAGAGGGAAGTCCAAAGACAGCACTTTGTTCCTTGTTGGAAAAATATAAGTCAAAGAGCATTTTAAGGAAACTTTGGATGACCTTTCGTTCAATCCCGTTCGGTTCATTCCTGTGCACTGGAGCCATGCGGCCAAACACACAAGCACACAAGACAGCAAAGAAGTTTCTAGAACAGGATGACAAGTATTAGACACAAACCACTCATGACCATAGAGTAGAGGTCCACTTCTTGCCCTTGATGTCCTGAGGGGAACACTCGACGTCCTGGAGAGGAAGGAACAGGGCAGTGGGCACCAGACAGGGATTGGCCCTGTGAAAAAATACCCCGGAACTTCTCACCTGCCGTATGCTCCCGATGCCGGAGGGTTGAACGCATTGAGCCCAGACTGCTTTGCAAAACAAAGTATGAAGGCTGTTTGTCACTGTGAGTGGGTGGGTCCATGCAGCAGTTGGAGAGCACACGAGTGGGTGACAGCATGCTGTTATTTCAGGGGTTATGAGAGGGAACCCCCCCCATCACGTCCTCTCCACGCTGACCCACCCAGTCCCACCCCGTCTCCAAGAGTAGTTTTCCTAGGCGGTGACTCTGGTGCTAAATACGTCATTTAAGGTTCCAGGTCCCAAGGTAAATTTAGCAAACACCTTTGAAGTGGTTAGAGGTAGAATACTTAGAAAATGTGGACGTGGGAAGATGAAAATGTCTGCCTGGTCCCCAGGGCACTTTTTTTAATAAACAGAATCATTAAATGTTATGGAGACGTATTTAAGGAGATGCCAGTAAATGCAGAACGTACTGTGTTAATGGGCGAGTGAGGAAGTCAACGTGGCAGAGAAGTCCATTCTTTTCAAATCGATCTGCCGACAATGCAGTTCTCTACCTTCAACACCAGTAGGATTGGGGTTGTTTTGTCTCGGTTTGAACTTGATGAGCTGATTTGAAAATTCGTATCAAAGAGCAAGGACGAAAAATACTGAAGAACGCGTTGGGTGCTTTGCTTTACCAGAAACACAGCAAGAATTATTACGCTGATCGGCATACTTGGCCAAGACAGACTGACCAGCGGACCCAAATCAAGTTGCCCGGAGACAGACCCAGATGCATGCGGGGACTTCAGGCACGGCTGGTCGCTGGGAAGGGGAGGGACCATTTTAAATGGCACCAGGGCAACTGGTGACTCCCTTGAAGATAAATGAGCCTGAACCCCTGTCCCCCACCGCGTAGCGTTCTATTCCCGGTGGGTTAAACACTTACGTGTGAAAGGCAAAGCCACACAACTTTTAGGAGACGAAGCCGGAAAATAGTTTTATGACCTCGTCATAAGGAAGGATTTCTTCAACAAGGCAGAGATCAAATTTTGACGAGAAGGCAGAACAACTTGACTGCTTATACATGGCTTGTGGATTCCCCAGGGCACTTTGGACACCTGGCAGAGACACAAAGATTTTAAGTTACATGCTGATGTAGGGACTTGCAGAGACTCGTGGAAACCCGGAGGAGGGACATGTCGCTGAGAGAAACACTGCTGGCTGAGCTGGCCGCGCAGAGGAAAGCAGGAAGGACGGGCGGTTAGGGCAGGGGTGCCCGAGAAAGCACGGCGACATAAACGTACTGGTGTGAGGGTGTGGGGGACAGGTGTGGGGGACAGGTGCGAGGGACACGAGCTGAGATTTCGGGGAGCTGTGGCATGAGGCTCAGGTGAAAATGCACGGAAGTCGTCACCGCCCTTGCCTGCCTGGAACCCTCTGCTCAGATGGCGGTTCCCTTGACGAAGCACTCCGGGAAGCGGGGAGAGGCTCCGTCCAGGTGGGCGTCCTTGTTGGGCCTCTCCAGGAAGCCTGAGTTCGGATCTCATACACGCAGGTGACCTCCAAGGACCTCTTTGGGGTAAACATCCCCGTGTATGAAAGTGATGGTAATTGCATGAGACGGATCCTTCCAGAACCTGTGGCTGCGTGAGGAGGTCGCTATTAAACAGTCTCGCTTTAATGGCCGCTTGCCCAAGGAGTGGTTGGGTGCAGTCGAAATTGTCTGCGAGTGACTTAGCACGGCCAGCGTGCCGATGACACTTCCTGGCGGGGGCCGCTCCCAAGGTGACCCAGCACGACTCCTGCACACTTCCGCGAGCCGCACGGTCAAGTGGGGAAGGAGAGTCCGCAGCACAGTCTGTCCAGCAGGGCCCGGGCTGATCTCCCCCCGGCATCGACATTTGGGGAGCAGCACCCAGTTTCCTCTCACCCGACCAACTGTTTAGTGTTGGAGATAGAGAGGGGGGCGAAACAGATGCCATCCACGCTCCCGGTCCCCTGAGGGAACATGCCACCACACCAAACAGATTGGACAGAGGAAATGCACCAGGCGTTAGGGGAACGCGTAGCTTTACCAGTCACTCAGGGAGAGGGTCGTGGGACATTTTCCCCGCAAAGGTGGCACTCGGGCCTAAGTCTGAAAGTCTGAGTCGCATAGGTGAAAGAGTGGGGAGGAGACAGCAGGTGCAAAGGTCCAGGGGCCGGAGACGCTTGTGCGGAAAGCCAGCGTGGTGGCAGGCAGCTGAGGCAGAGCCCAGGTGGGGAATATGCAAAAGAAATAGATGAGAAAGAGTGTCATTCGCAGGGGGGCTGGGTCGGGGGTCCTGGAAACAGCTCGTGTATTACACACCCCACTAACAGCTTAACGTTTGACTCCCGAGGGGTATGGGAAGCGAGCTAGCAGAGGGGTTCCGACAGAGGATGAACACTGGGGTTGTATTTCAGAAGGTCTATGGTGAGGTGGGAGGGGATCCAGCCGGGGGTCCCCTGCCGTCCAGGTGAGGGGTGACAGAGGTCTGCCCTGTGATGGTTGGCCTTCAGGAATGGGGAGGAAGAATGGGGCTCTCCCCCTGGAGGGGGAGGCCATGGGGGCAGAGTGGGTTTGTGGGACGGAGCGCCGTGAGGCATCCCGGTGGGGCTCAGGCTTGTGGACCTGTGAGTGAGGGGCTCAGACGAGGGGCTGGGCCGCACCCACTCCTGCTGCACTTGTCAGCTAGAACCTGGGCACAGAGGACTTCTGGCTAAGGGCACGTGGAAGCAGGAAGAGAAGGTGTGCAAATGTCACAAACTAGGGCCATTGCCACAAGGCAAATGCTTCCCCTGGGGACACAGAGGAGGGGCAGTTTAATCCGCCTTGTCTGTGCGGGAAGGGATTGGGTAAGAAGCTTCTCAGGTGAGGGCCCCAGGTAATGCATGGGGAGGGCGAAGGATCGGTGGAAGGCGGACCAGAAGGAAAGGTGCTCGGCAGCCCCTGGGGGCGATGCTCTGTGTGGGTCTGGCTCAGCATGGCGGGGGGGACCCACAAGCGGATAAGAACCGTCTGGCACGGATTTCCCAATTGTTTACAAGTAAATCGTGCTTCCAAAGGACTCCCAGGGACTTGAAACTGTATGTTAACCTTCTCACTTATATCCTTACAGCCGTTCATTCATTCAGGCCAACCAGCCAACCAATTCAACCAATCGATAACTAATTGACCACCTTTCCTAGAAAGTGCCCGCGGCCGTTCTCTCTTCCTCCCTCTTACAGTGATCTCAGGCTCATCGCCCCTTTGCAAGGGTGGAGGAGGAGGGGTGGGGTGAGGCGCACAGTGTTCCTGTCTCTGAGCCTCAATGACTTCATCTGCAGATCGGGGCCGGTGACACTATTCTGGCTTCTGGCTCTCGTGGGATCCAGATGACAAAAGAGTAGCAAAGGCTGTGAACGCTTCTTTGGGCTTTATAGGCCGTGCGAGGGCTCGTTCTCTTTATCACACTTATTAAGTAGATGGAGATTAATCACCAGGTGTGGAGACTATGAGTCGGATTAACTGCTCTGGGCTAGATTCTGTTATCGGACGGATAATCACCTGTTCATCCGATGAATACTTACCAAGCGCTTTTCCTGGGTCAAGAACCTTGAAGAGGGGTCCGTTCTCCTACGTATGAGCCACTGGAAGCGTTGTGCTTTCCAGATGCTGCTGAGAAACGCACACGGGGTCCCTCAGATGCTCTGAGGGGGTGGGGCAGCCTGTGTGAGGCACCCCCACCCCCCGCGATAACCTCGCTGGGAACACGGAGGCTGGAATCCAGGTGAAGACCAGCCACCGTCCGCCTGGTCCTGAGCTCTAAGCGCTTTGTATCCATTAACACGTTTCACGGCACGGCACCCATTTTGCAGATGAGGAAAATGAGGCTCAGAGAGGTGGAGGGACTTTGCTGTAGACGCGGGAGAGCATGAGCAATGGAGCTGGGGTCCGGCCAGATCGGCTCCACAGCAAAGCCAAGCCTCCGAGGCCTCCCGAGTATGGATACGCCCGGGAGCGTGAAGGCACGCAACCCGGCTCCGGAATATGCCGTCCTTGCATCCGCCCGTGCCGAGTGGGTGCTGGCGAAGGACGGCGCCTGCCTACCACCTCCCCAGGGCCGTCTTGGACGCTGTGATCCCTCCTTTGTCAGCCGGCCAAGCGACAGGAACCCTGAAACGGGAGACGGACAGACGAGCAAGTGCATTCGGGAACCAGATTTCTTTGCGCCAGGCTTTCTCCACGGTGACATCGTGGACATCCGGGGCTGGGTAGTTCTGCGGTGTGGGGAGGGGGCTCTCCCGTGCACTGTCGGCTGCATCCCTGGCTTCTGCACTCTGGGTGCCAGCAGCACCCCGCCCCCGCAGTCGTGACTTCCAACGATGTGTCCAAACATGGCCAGTGCCCGTGGGAGCCAGGCCACCCCCAGTCAGAACCAGTGTTTTAGGCTGAGGAAGCCCCAGGTGAGTCAACAGGAGAAGGATCCTGAGAGCCACAGGGAGGTCCCAGCTCCCCCGGCCTGGCGCCGTGACGCTGGGCATTTGACAGTGCTGTGAGGGCACGGGCTAACCTAAGGGCGGTGCCCAGCCTGTGGCCGCTGTCCACCCTGCCGGCTGGCACTCATGCTGGGCAGCTACGGGTCTTGCCCGGGAGGCCGGCTTGCACGCCCGCTCGGATTCCCCTGCCAAATGATGCCTGTCCTGGGGCCTCTGGCTTCCCCCTGGAGCCCGCCCCCTGAGGTCCCTGTGCGGGCTGTGCTGGCCCCTCCCCACGGCCTAATCCCAAGGGCCTTTTCCCTGCTCCTCCGAACCACCCTCCTGCAGCCCTGACCCACTAAATGTCCCTCCTCCTCAGCTCCCGATGTCAGTTATCCTGGCCGCTCTGCATCTGAGCCACGGATCCCTCTGTCTTTCGCTTTTCTGGTAACACTGAAGGCAAAGGGGTCTCTGGGGTGCCCTGCCCTCGGCCCTCACTCTCCCAGGCAGAGGCTCCCTCTGTCTGGAGGGGCCTCCCCCCTTCTCCTCTGCGCTGCCCTTCAAGCCCGGCTCGCAGGACATTTTCCAGGAGGGCTTGTGGTCCCGGTGCCCACACAGTGCCCCAGGCTCCCATGGTCTTTGTAGAGGCCTCCTCCCGCAGCCCCATGAACCCCACACAGACCCGGCCAGGCCCAGTTCATCCCTGGCTCCGGCGAGATAGCCAGGACCTGGCCAGGCCGTGTGGAGCTGGATTAAAGTGAAGGAGGCTGTGGACGGTCTGGAGGACACCCTGTGCCACCGTAGGGACCAGCGGTGACGTGGGCACCTGGAAGGGACAGACAGAGGGCAGCCACGCCCAGAAGTTGCTGGATCCCTCGCAGCTGAGGAACCACGCAGGACTTCGTGGAGGCCAGGCCCTGGGGGTGGGGTGGGGTGGGGCGGGCACTCTTGGACAGGCGGGGGCCCCGAGGATAGGGTGAGCAGAGGCCTGGATTGGACGACCCCCACCTGCACCGGGCGCTCTGATCCCTGAGCAGCTCCTCTGGCTGGGGCTGAGGGGCCACAGAGAGCGGCTCCGTACGAGGGTCCTGAGTTCGTGCCTGCTGTGTGGTCTTGGGTACCTCCTGTCTGTCCTGTGCCTCAGTCTCCTCGCCTATCACATGCGGATGACGCGAGTCCCCTCCCTTCAGGCGGCCACGGGAGACGGACCGGCTGCCCCGCAAGGGCTTAGCCCAGCAGCTTGTACCCAGTGCCCTCTCACAAGCATCCGTCGCCGTCTGTGGTCAGGGCGTATGGCCCGTGGCCGTGCCGCAGCGGCCCAGAGGGCTACGGAGGTGGGGCTTAGTTCCCGGCCATTCTGTCTGGGAACAGGTACGAGACTGACCGGAAGGGTCCTTTAGATGTATGTCGGGGACGTGCCCGCTGAGCCGAGGGCAGGGAGGCTGCTTCCGAGGCCGGACTTGCAGGGACACGAAATAGTCTGACAGGTGCTCCCATCCTTGCGGTTTTGAGCGGGAAAGATGCTGGCCACCGAGCCACCAGCATGGCTTGTAATTACCCGCATTGATCTGCTTGTGCTGTTTCACTCATCCCTATCCACGGCGGCCGGGGTGGGGAGCCTCAGGCAGACGGTCCCGGCTTTGGCGGTCTCTATTTATCCACCTTGTGTAAGGAGCCGCGAAGAACATGCCATTATTAACGGAATGGAGGTGGAGACAGTGAGGCATCGATTTTCACCTGGAAGGTGATTTCTGGGGAATTCTTTGGCTGGAGGCAGGGTGGTGGGTGGGAAGAAAGAAGACCGCCTCTGCTGTTGTCAGACGGGGGCTGTCTCCCCTCCCCGGTGGCCTGGCCGGGTGAGTCCAGCCTCCCACCTTTCGGCCGTGCTTTCCCAGTGCCCCCTAGGGAAGAGTGATGGACAGAACACAGGGGCAGGGCTCTCCCGCACTTGCAGCCAAGTGCAGAGGACACTGAGGACCCATGGCGGGGGCGAGGGAGCTCTGGGCACGCGTGGCCTGGCCGCCACGACCGCTGTGCCCCCACGACCAACCCCCGTCACCAGCCCCCGTCGTCTTCCGTGCCGCCCACGCCTGCTGCAGAGGGGAGAAGTGTGTGCACGTTTCATTCTTCTCCGGCGCTGGGTCCTTTTACGACTGGATAATGAGGCCATTAGCATGTTGGTAATCTCTGAGAGTTGGACCGTTTTTCCCTACCCACGGAGGCTGGTGTGGGCGAAAATGCTGCTTTGATAGTCGGAGAAATTGAGGTTTGCCGTGCAAGACGCAAGTGGAGAATTCTAGTTGGTGGCTCCGGAAAGCAAGACGGAGTTGGCGTTGGGGGCGGTAATGAACGGGCGGCGGCCGGCGGGGGGACGGTCCCTACACTTGAACACGGACTCTTTCTACCTCTTGCCTTCTCCCCTGCCCCCCCCCCCATGAGCAGTGGAATGTCAGCTTGTCCCCAAAGCCCCCTGATTGCCTTGGGCAGTTCCAGCTGCGCCCCCACCCCCGGCCCTGGCCCAGGCGTCTCCCAAAGTAACAGCTCGTGTCCACTAACACCTCCTCTGGGCGCCCACGGCAGCTCCTCCTTGGGGGGGCCTGGGTCAGAGTGGGGGGCCTCATGCCACTTTGTGCAAACCCTCCCCGGTTTGATGTGGTCACATAGGACCACGGGGGCCCGGAGCTGGCACGCCACGTGGGTCTGAGGCCGGGAGGGAACCCAGGGCTAGAACCGCGCACACAGAGCTCTTGAAATTCGGTTCATTCATTCATTCACTCCTTCACGCAACAACTGTTCCTACGGGACTTAACTGATCCGCACGAGGCACTCTGGTGGGTACTGGTGGCTTAGCCCCTGCCCCATGGAGTGACAACCTAGCGTGGGAGCAGGCACCGAGTGAATGATCACCGATTAATTAGAGTTAACTATCGATTCTGGTCGATCGTCACTAACTATTAACGGTGCTTGGTCACCCCTGATGGTGTTGGGGAGGAGGTCAGGCGTCTGAAATCAGGCACGCTCTCTTCCTCAAGGCTCCAACAGGAGAGTCTCCCTGCCTCTTCCAGCTCCTGGCGGGGTCAGCAAACCCTGGCTCGTGGCCACGTCTCTCCAGTCCCCGCCTCTGACATCGCACAGCTTCTCTGCGTGTGTCTGTGTCCACGTTCGCCTGTTCCTGTAAGGACACAGCCAGCCGGTGGAGTAGAGCCACCCTACTCCATTGTGACCACATCTTAACCAGTCCCGTTGCAAAGACCGGATCTCCAAATAAGATCACATGCTCAGAATGCAGAAAAGACGTGAACATTAGGGGGCGCTATTTGACCCAATACACAACTCTTTAGAAATGTGAAAAGAATTCTTAGTTCCCCAGCCAAAATGGGCCACGGGAGAGATCCATCCAGCAAACGGCAGTTTGCCAACTCTGGTCTAGAGTAACAGGACGCCGTGGGTGGGTGCCCTTCCTTCTGCATTGGTGGAGGGCGGGGGGGGGGGGGTGAGGGATGAGACTACAGGGTGGGGAGGAGAGAGAGGGGAGCCCACGCAGGGCAGGCTTGGACGCCCAGGGCTCCTTCTCATCCCTCTTTTCAGGGATTATGCAAACAGTGGCTGAGTCAGGGCCTGCCCTTAGGGAATGTAGCAGTCAACACCATGGACGACAGTCCCTAGTGGAGCCTTCCTCCTTATTTCCATTTTCTCAACAAGGACAGGCATTCTCAGGGGGGAAGTGACCTGCCTGGGGCAATTGTGCTACAACAGCAGGTACGGGAGGTGGCCCCCCATCCTGTCCCTCATTGTGTCTACCCTGCACCGGCCCGCCACTGGCCAAAATGTCTCCCTGCTCTCAGGCTGAGCAAAGTCTTTCGGGGAATTATTTTCTCTGCAACTTGGGTCCTTCCCTTCCGGTTAGATGGACATCACTGCCGACTGAGAGGAGAAGCACGCCCCCAGAACTCCGGGTTGGAAGGGAGACAGACACCATCTGCCTCCCGTTACATACTCCCACCGACGGGAGACTCACCACCTAGAATGCAGAGCTTGGCTGGGGGGTTCGGTACCACAAGGTCTAGTTCACGCAGAGCACATGTGTTCCCTGTCCCCACATGAGCGCAGACCCATAAACAGTGCTGTCTACCCGTGGGCACTTTCGTGTTCCAGGCTCCAGAACGGTCCAGCCATTTACGTAACTGTGGCAATACGAGAGCCTGGTTGTTTTATGACAATCGCTAAGCAACGCAAGTGGGAACCATTTGGCTAAAGTATAAACAACCGAATTCCAGTGAAATGGTACTTGTTAGAAATTCCTTTATGAAACATAAAGTGTCAGGTTAATTTATTTGATAACGTGTTTCTCTCTTGCTTTTTTTTCCAAGTGCTTTCGCATGAAGGTAGCCTGCCAGGGGACAATACAGGGAGGATGCTTCTTGGAGGGGAACGAGACCCCGTTGTCCCCCTGCGCCTCTGAGACCTCGGCGGCCAGGCTGTGGCCGGGTGCGGTGTGGGCCGTGGGGCAGCCCACACCCGGCCTCCGCCTCTGCCCTTCGAATGTCTGGCTGCGGCCCGGACACTGCCAAGTCCCACGGCCGAGGCCGTGTGCTCATCTACGAAATGGAGATCATTCTGTCTCCTTCCCTGGGTGGCCCGAGGCTGAGAGGAGAGGAGACCGTGAAAACTCACACGGTGTGGTTCCTTAAACAGTCGGTGCTCAGCAAACGCTTTCCTTAAGGGCTCTCGGTTTTGTGTTAGTGGGTTATTAGCTTTTGAGCGGTGGGAGCGATGACTTTTTGCGTTGCTGTGCCTGGAGGATACAGGGCCGTCCCCAGCATGCGGGAGGCTTTCGGTAAATACCGGGCGAGTGCATGGACGCATCCTTCATCAGAGCGTTGGGGGAGCACCAGGCCGTCGGCACCACAGCCTTCCGAAGCGCTCACACCAGCTCCCTGCTGCATCTCGGGCCGGCACGGGCAGGAGCCAGGGAGGTGAGCACGGCCGGCCGGCCGTTTCCTCCCCGGGAGGCCCCAGCCCCTCCGTTACCTCCCTGCCTCTGAGCTGACAGCCAGGTGCCACGCGCAGAGCCCTCGCTGGGGTCCTCCTGGAGAGGCGTGCCCGCACTTCCGTGGCCCGGCGCTGCTCCCGGTCGGTGCCACATCCCACATCTCCTGGCCTCCCCGTGACGTCGTGTCCCCGCCGTGCAGAGGAGGAAGCCGAGGCTCAGAGAGGCGAGGCTCACCCAAGGGGACTCAGCGGGACCCTGGAGGCCAGACGCGAAAAGGCCTCGTTGGTCACCTCGACACGTGGGGACGCCCCAGAACGGCCGCTCCGTGAGCCCCCTAGTGGGTCACAAAACAGGGGGGCCGGAAGCGTTGTGTTCATGCAAGGCTCGGAGAAGGAAACCCCAGACAGGAGTGGGGAAGGCCCGCTGGGCAGAGCCACGCGGGGAGTGTGAGAGAGAAGGAGCAGGTGTGGGACCGCAGGGCGACAGGGAGCTGCGTGTTCACGGACCGTCGCGTGCAGGGGGCAGCTTTCCAGCCACGTCACCCACGGAGACCAGTCCCCTCTGCCCGGCTCCCGCCCCAACAGGTGGTCCTACTGAGCCCCCCTGGGCCTCTGGCCCCCTCCCTCTGCCTGGCCCCGTGCCGCTGGGCAAGGTCTCGGGGACCCGGGGCCCTGTTACCATCAACCCCGTTTCGAGACAGAATCTCCCGGCTCATCTCTTCCTTGAGCCCGAGGTGGCTCACCCTTCCAGCAAAGGCCCCGTTTTCGGTTCCCAGGTCCTGCCCCGTCTTTCTCATCCAGCTCCCCTGGGGGGCAGGGTATACTCTCTATGGGGGCAGGGCCACCTCCTGCTCCCGTCCTCTGCTGGCAGGGGCTCCCTGGAGATGCCAGAGAAGCCTCATTCCCTGGGCCCCTGCGGAGAGGAGAGGGGCTGTTCTTGGCCAGGGCTGGACGGCAGGGATGGAGGGGGGCGGTGAATCAGGGAGACGATGCCTGGGCCTCCTCTGTTTTCTCTTCCTGCCCTCGAGTTGGACGCTGGCTCTGGGAGTCTTTCTCTGGGCTCCCTGCTGGTCACCAGGAGATGTCCAACACCAGCCCCGGGGCTCCCCCATCACCTCCTCCAGGAAGCCTCTCTCTGCAGCCTGCTGTGGGGCTGCCCCCCTGGATTCTGTCCCTCGAGGAGGGTGTCGTCCGGCCCCAGGGGAGGCGGGCTGGAGGGTCTTAAATGCACCACCAGACAAGGGGTCAAGCATTTCTTGTGTCCCCGTCGTGCTGTCTTCTGCAGCACCCGCCCCTGCCGCACTGCCTGCCCATGGCAGAGCTCAAGGGACAGGCGGGAGGTGGAGGGGACCGAAAGGGACAGGCGGGAGGTGGAAGAGGTCGGGGGAGGGCAGGAGAAAAGGAAGGCGGCGGACCTGGCCGGTGGCTTGCCGTAGAAACCTGTCCTGGGGTCCTGGGGCTTCTGTCATAAACCGCCACCAACCAGAAATCGATCCTGCCGGGCTCCCTCTGGAGCTGTAGAGCAGGGACCTTCCCCGCGTCCCCCCCAGCTTCTGCACCGCGCTGCCGTGCTGGCACTTACTGGCTTATAGAAACAGCCCCCAATTCTGCCTTGCTCCTCACACGGTCTTCTCCCTGTGCGCACGCGTCCAGATGTCCCCTTTTCATAAGGACACCTGTCCTGTGGGATCAGGGCCCGCCCTGATGGCCCCCTTTCCACCTGATCCCCTCTGCAAAGACACCCCCCCCCCCATAAGGTCTGGCTCTGAGGTAGTAGGTTCAGGGCCGCGTGTGAATTTGGGCACATTGCTCATGCTGTCGTGGGTCCTGGGTGGTGGCTCTGACTTCACATCTGAGGACGCCGGACTTCGGGGAGACGAGGAGGCTTGTCCGAGTGCATGGGGAGGGGGGCTGGGGGGCGGGGGAGGGCATCTGCGGAGGTGTGAACCCGCCTCTACCCTGCCTTAATCTGCCTGGCCCCAGGAAGCTCTTTGTGGAGGGGAACCCCCCAGCACAGTTACTGTTACAGCAAGTATTGCAAATGTTGGATTCTAGAAAAAAAAAAAAAAAAAAAAAAGAGGCAAATGGTCCCAATAGTTAAGAGAAAACACCCAACTTCCTGGCAGTTGTCCAGGGAGACAATGCAGGGACCCGATGTCTGGGTCCCGACATCGATAGGCTCGTGCGTCCCTGCATTCAATCACGGGCGGGGGCTGGCCTTCCGGAAGGCCCACGGCTCCGTCTGACAAGAGGCAGAGCACCAGCCAGCTTTGGCAATGAATTCCCTCCCCACCTCCGATGCCCCTCCTCCTGTCCCCGGGACGGCGTCAGCTCGGAGGGAGGGAGAGCCGGGCCGCCGGACATGTCCGGATTCCACACCCTTGTGGGGACACACACTTGCTCAGGTGCGTTTGTTTCCTCTGACTGAGGGTCGATGAGACATGATTTTAAAAATAAATAGCTCGTCTGGGAAGAAAAGCGTTTTAAAGCAGCTTCCTGGACTACCCCGGACGGGAAATGCCACCGTCCTCCCGGGCTGATGGGCAGCGGGGAGGCTCGCCCCGCCCTCGGGGTACAGGCTGTGGGCCCCATCTCACCAGAAGACGGTGGTGGCCGTGGAGAGGACAGCGTTGGCGCAATGGTGGTGAGCGTGATGGTCCATTCAACACACCGCAGGTCATTTCTCCCTCGGGAAGTTCGAGGACTCCCCTCGGTCTCCAGGGAGGCACCTGGCTCCTTGCTCCTTTGGTCAGGAGGTGACGTGCCCGCTCTCGCTCAGTCACGGAGCTGCAGCTGGTCACGTGGCCCACAGTGCCTGGAGGGAGACCGGGAGACGGAGGCACACGTGGGCATTTGGCCAGAGCTAACTTCCCTGCCACCCGGCGAGGAAGTCCCAGAGCTCCGATCTGGACGTGGAGCCCCCGACGTCAACACTCGCATCTATTTCTCAGCTGTACTGCTTCCTAGAGTTTGCAACTTCGCAACGGTTTTGGATTTACGGGGCGATTGTAAAGACGGGCCCTGGACGCCTCCCACCCAGCTTCCCCTGTTATTAATTTGGAATATTTGTCACAGATAAGGAACCGGTACAGACGCGTTCTTAGTCACTAAACTCTATTCTGCACCCAGACTTCCTCGGCTTTTCCCTAACGCCCACCTTCCGTTCCGGGGCCCCCTCCAGGACACCCCGTGACAGCTAGTGGTCCTGTCTCCCTAGGCTCCCCTAGAATGCGGCGGTTCTCAGACGTTCTGGCTGTTGGTGACCTTGATGTGTGTGAAGAGTGCCGGTCAGGTGTTTCTAGAATGTTCCTCAGGATTCGTCTGATGTTTTTCCTGTGATTAGACTGAGGTCATGGCTTTGGGGGAGGGAGACCACAGAGGTGAGGCGTCCTTCTCATCACGTCATCTCGGGAGGACGTGCTGTGAACGTGACCCGTCACCGGGACGTTGACCGCGGTCCCCTGGCCAAGGTGGTGTTTCCCAGGGTTCTCGACTGTGAAGTTACTTTTCATTCCCCTTTCCCATACTGTGCTGTCTGGCAAGAAGTCGTTCGGGCATCCCCCACCTCAGGGAGACGGGAGCTGTGCCCCCCCCTTCCTTGAGGGCAGGGTGTCCATAAATTATTTGGAATTCTTCTTCACGAGCGATTTGTGCCGTCTCCTCCGTTTAGTTGTTTGTTCAGCCGTTTATTGATGTGAGGACAGACGCATGACTATTTATTTTATCCTTTGGGTTACATTCCAATCCTTCCCGCTTTGGCCACTCGGAGCTCTTTCGGTTGGATCTTGTCCCAGGGACACGCTCCCGTCACTGTGGTTTGTATTTTCTTTTTAGCACTTCCTCACTTTCTGGTGTCACAAGACGCTCCGGGCTCACCGTCTGCATTCCCCGCCCGGTTCCAGAATCAGCTGCTTCCCCCAAGAGCCTTGGTTCCTCTGTGAAAGACCAAGAGCAAAGGCCAAGATTGGGGCGGCAGGGAGTACCGTGACCTCCACACCAGCGCAGGCGCCCAGCTCACGGTGTCCCGGGCGTCTCACCCAGGGGCACGGGTTCCTGGGGCATGGCCCACCCGGACCAAAACGAATGAAACGAAACAATATCCGAAAGGTCTATTTAGGGGCGCCCGGGGGGGCTCGGTCGGTTGAGCGTCCGACTTCGGCTCAGGTCGTGATCTCGCGATTCGCAGGTTCGAGCCCCGCATCGGGGTCGGTGCTGACGGCTCGGAGCCTGGAACCTGCTTCGGGGTCTGTCTCCCTCTCTCCTTCTGCCCCTCCTCCGCCCATCCGCTCTCTAAAATAAATAAATAGACATTAAAAAAAATTAACTGTGCACAACCCAAGGTGGAAATTTGTGCGGAATTCAGAACATGTTGAACATCACTGTGTTCTCCTTGGGGAAAAAAGAATTCCACCGAGTACCTCAGCTCACGATGGCACCCGGGGGTGCCCTGGCCCACAGTCTGGGAACCGTGGCACTCTGTAGTCGGTGGGGGAGATTCTGCCAGAGTGGCTGGTGTCGTTCATCTGTGCCCATAGGGGTGAAAGCTGTGGGGCTTCTCCTGGGGGGGAGGGTTCCACAAAGCCCACCTGCCCCCGCCTCCAGGGGGAGGGGGACCAGAGCACTCTCTTCCCCATCAGACCCCCTCTCGGAAGGCGACGTTACCGCCCGCCCATCCGGTCACCTGAGCTGCCAGGCTTGACCTCGGCTGGACACCCCCCGTCTCTGCCCTCAGAGCCCCCTGCCCCAGGGTGGCTGTCAGGCTGGGCACCTCCTCCTGCTGGGTGTGCGGCCGGAGCTTAGAGAACCCATGTTGTACGGTTCCGTTTCACAGAAGTGTTTTTATCCTCCACCGTCCATCCCTGCCCACGTTACCCGTGTGCGTGCGAGTACACGTGCATGAGGTATTCTATCTAGCACGCATGGACGCGTGTGATAGATATATTGCCCCATTTGTAAAATGCGTGTGTCCTACATACACAAAAACATGAAGCTCCTTATTTTGTGGAGATCTTAAAGGTTCTTCAAGGGCATTCGGACTTCCTCAAGCCCTCCCCCTGCCCACCCCCCCTCCGCCGTGTGGGGGGACAAAGGGCTCCCCTCTCTGCCCCCAGGCCATGGAGGGGTAGGGAACAGGTGATACAGGAGGGAGAGGGTCTTGAAACCCGCGAGGCATCCTGAAACTGCTCTGGGCCCCGGGAAACCGTCCTTTCCGAGCCACTGGATGGATGCGGCCCCTCCGGAGCCTCCCGCTCCCCACTGACGGATGCAGCTTTTAAAGACAACGGGGACCATCTGTTAGCGGAACGAAGCGCTTTGTCTGCAGGCCCGCTGGGCAGGGACAAGGCCAAACAGCCTGTTTCTGCTCCTGCAGAAGATGAGACCAGGGGCCCCCAAATCCAGCCCTGGCTTTCAATGCTAATTGCCTGCTCTGAAGTGTTATTGATAAGGGTGGCCGGAGGGAGGGAGGGAGCGGCTCATCCATTATTTGTGGTTGTGACGTCCGTCCGCGGAGGGGATGGCAGTTAACAGATGAGAGAGCAGTCTGCCTTCTGTGGAGCCCCAATTTATGGGCCCATGAAGCAGGGGCCGGTGGAGCCCAGGGACAAGCAGTCTGTCTCCACCGTGCGCGGAAGCCCTGGACCGTCTCCCAGCGCCACGGGTGCGCTCTGAGACCCGAGCCCTCAACCACCCGCCGCTCAGGTTGCCACAGGGCCCAACTCATCACCAGTCAGTGACATGAGCGTCCCCTCCCCTGACACCTACCCCCCTGTGCAGGCTGGGACGCACCGCCTGGAAGACAGGGGGCCCTTCCACGTCCCCCACATTCCACTGCCCTGTGGGTCAGCCACCCCTTCCTGAGGCCCCAGGGATGAGGAGGTCGGGATGGCAAGTCAGGGACGCCGACTCGCAAAGTGGTTTCTTGGCACAGACTTATTAGCCCCTCCCTCCATGCCAGGCTGCACCGGCCGTGCTTCGGCCCCAAACCTCTCGGACCCCAGCTTTCTTCCAGGAGGTTTTCATGCATGTTGGAAGCCACACTCCAGCCTTCAAATATGGGCAGGGGGGGTGGGGCATGGCTCAGGGATCCGAAACAAAATTCCTGACAGGTATTATATCCGGAGAAGACAATGCAGTGAGTTCATCTGCAATGTGGTTGTGCCGGCTGGGAGGAGGGGCAGTGTCCCCGGCTCCTGGCCACCCCTTTTTCATCCCGAGTCAGCCCAGAGAGATCTCAGAGGCGAGGCCGGGCACTGCTCTCCGTGGAAATCCGCTAGCAGCTTTAATGAGAACCTGGCCACCCCGTCCCCATCTCCTCGGCTGGAGCATCCCGTATTTATTAAAACAACACATCTGGTTATCCAGCCCCCCAGCCCCAGACGCCCCTTGACGCCAGGGTTTGTTCAAGAAGCCGATACAATGGCAAGGAGCCTTTGCAGCATTTCCTTGTTTGGTTTCTCGGCAAATGCTCTCCTTGCATTGCCTCTGGGTCTCAGGCTGCGGGCTGTGGACCCAGAGGGGCCCGGACACAGCCCCCGCTTCAGGGGAGGCAGACAAGAGAAGAGGTCTTTGCTGGCCGGACAAGCCTCGAAAGACAGCCTGTAAGCTGGACTGTGAAGGAGGAGACTTGCTTCTCCGAGGAGGAGGAGGCCGGGTGGGGACTAGGGGAGGGCATCCCTGGAGGCCAGCCCGGCAGAGGTGGGAAGCTGTGTGGCAGGTCCCGGGAGGAGGCTGGGCCGGAGCCTCCGCTCATCCCTGTGTTTGCTGATTGCAGCCAGGCCTGTGCGGGCAGCTGGGCTCGGCCCCGAGACAGGTGAGGAGGGAGACGCGGGTCCATCAGTGGGTCCAGTGTGATCCGGAAGGGGAGAAGGCGGTGACAGGGAATGGGCGGTCCATGTGAGTAAGGGGGTGGAGCTGGGAAGGGAAGGAGCCCTCGTTTCCTGTGCCAGTGGGACACATCATGAGGAAAATGGCCCGTGAGGCCAGCTGCTTCAAAGCCTCGGCCCCAGTGAATGTCGCAGCATGAAATTATGATTAAATTTCTGTTTACAATGGCGATTATCATTGGTCCTGGAAAGGGACAGATGCGTCCTGTTAACAAGACCAGCTAGTGGGCTTCCTGGCCCCCACCGAGCCCAGCGTGGTCATGGAGTCTGCACCCAATTGCTCTTTGCAGGGAGAAGGCTTCCGGGCCCGCTCACGCGGTGCCCCAGGCGGTGCACGGGCACCAGCAGGGGGGGACACAGAGGTATGCACCTCACGTGGTGACGTGTCACAGGGTGGAAACGTTGCGATGTTCCCCGCTGCCCCCAAAACCAGCCTCAAGCCCCTTGGCCTCAGAGCCTCATCCTCCCCCACCCCCCACCCCCATCCCCATCCTCGGAACTCAGGCCTCTGCTCTACAGCTGGCCTTGACCTGCCAGGCCTGCACAGGGGCCAGGAGCCCTGTCCCATCCCCTTTCTTAGCTCCTTCTCATGCATTCTGGTCTCCTCTCAGAACCAGCTGCCTCCTCCAGGCAGCCTTCTGGGCCTGACCAGCATGCAGGGCCCTACATGCTCTCATGGGCCACCATGGCGCTCTATCTCTTGATGGGTCAGTAAGACTGTCTCCTGTGTCCTCCTCCAGCCCATTTGCTCCCCGAGAGCAGGGTCTGTGCTGGTCTGGATCACGGTTGGTCCCCAGAGCTTGCCCTAAGTGGCCCCATACGTGCCTGTCTGGTGACTGCAGCCTGGATGGGTGGAGGCAGAGGGGATGGAACATCCTCCCTCACAGCTGGCAGTGAGAAGGGCAGCGGTCCCTCCATCGGGGGACAGCTGAGCGGTGTTTCCCCCGGAGCAGAGCAGGGGTGCACATCCGCGTCTCCCGCTGAACATCAAGTTCACCGAAAGGTATTGCATTTTTCATATTTTTAACAAATGGGCTAAAAACACATATGGAACCCCTTTAGAAGATTTAAAAGGTTTTTTTTAACGTTTATTTATTTTTGAGGGAGAGAGAGACAGAGAGCAAGCAGGGGAGAGGCAGAGAGAGAGGGAGACACAGAATGGAAGCAGGCTCCAGGCTCCGAGCTGTCAGCTCAGAGCCCGATGTGGGCTCGCACTCACAAAGGGTTAGCTCATGACCTGAGCCGAAGTCGGACGCTTAACCCACGGAGCCACCTGGGTGCCCCTAGAAGATTTTAAAACAAGCTAGAAGTTTTTATATCCCAGAATTAAAGTTCTGCACATTTGAGAGATCTCGTAAGTGACCCACGTGCCATAACACTGGAAATATCACCAAACATCCATCGTCGGGGTACTGCCTCCAGAATCGACTTCACTTGGGAAAGGAGGGATTTCCTCACTTATTATTAGAGCAGCCCTTGATCGGAAGGGACGAGTTGTATGTGTTGACTCTTTTCGAAAACAAGCCGAGTAGCATACATGTGACAACAGCCTGCCTCCAGTTCCCATTTGGAACTTGTGTCTTTCGGGAGAAGAGAAATTCATAATTCATGTTCAAGTTCAACAGCTCTTGAAAGCACCTTGCCTCTGAGACACTCGAGGCTCACCCATCAGCAGGTTCTCAAGATCTCGGTGGCCACGCCCCCTCCCATTAGAGAAGTTTCTTCTTGAAGGGTGTTGTCTTTCTAAAGGCAACTGCTCCAGAGACACCCCTTGGCCGGTGAATGTCAGCAGGTCACAGTGGCAAGACCTTGGCCACTTCAGGTGCCGTGTCCATCTAGCCAGTAAGTAGGTGAAGGCAGTTTGCTCCCTTTTCAGAGCGAATAGCTCCTGCTCAGCTTCGAGGAATTTAAGGGACAAAGGGAACCTCACGCAGAGCATCCACAGGAGGTTCCAAGTCGGGACCCCTGCCAGGCTGCAGACTCTTGGCCTCTTCATGGTAACACACACATAGAATGGATTTCAAACTGCTGTTCTGGCCCCCGAGGCCGTGCTCCGCACCCTCACTGCGTCCCGCCTGCCTCCTGGCTGTTCCTGGGAAGCACCAGCCTTGCTCCCACTGCCCCAGCCTGTCTTCCCAGGTCACTCTGTCCCAGAGATCCCCCAGGCCTCCCTCCATGGCCAAGCTGTCCAAAATGGCACACCTCCTCTCCCCCAAGACTTCTCTTTTCCTTTGCTTCCTTTTCTTCAAAGCACCTGTCGCTTTGGGAAATCAGCTTACTTGTGTGTGAGCCCCATGGGGCAAGCTCTGTCCTGTGTCTGCGCCCCCCTTCTCCCCACAGTGACCTTGATGACCTGCTTCACCATCGAAGACGTGGGGTGAGACGAGGGCCCCTCCCTGGGAAGGACAGCGCGAGCTTGCTGTGTTTAGAGCCAAATGCACATCTTCGCTTAGAGAGCGGGGAGTTGTTTGTATTTGAGTCTTTAAGAGTGAGATGCAGGTCTGCTCTCCTCCACCCTGCAGTTGGTCCTCTGAGAGTTCTTCTGGTTTCTGACGCATGTTACACAGAATGCTGGGCAGGCAGCAGATGGGGCTGTGCTTATTAGAGAGGGACAGGGAAGGGGGAGGGAGGGAAGCAGGCCCCTCACCGCGGAAGCTGAGTGAGCCTTCTCCCCCAGGGCAGGACCCTTAAAGGTCAGCCCACATCGGCAGCGGAACGCGTAGCTTCCTTGACTGAATCCATGGAGATGTCCATGCTGGTGTTGGCTGTCCTCAGCGAGGTCTTGAGTGAATCCTAAAAGGCTTTCACGTCAGCTGGCTCCTCTCATCTGAATATCACCCCCTTCTCCAGTGGAGAAACCACCACCTACTGACCTGACTGTGGGTGGCTCCTTTCCTGCCTTCGGTCTCCTGCCTTGCCCATTCCAGAAGCTTCAGTTCCTGTGGCCTGACTTTCAAGTGAAGGTGTAGTAACAGAAAAGATGAGGGTTCTCCATTGTGACATCACACAGTAAGCGTGCTGGGGCTGGTGGCAGGAGACCATAGCGGGGGTGACCGTGGGAAAGAGGACCAGGAGAGACGGAGACCATAGGAGAGGGCAATGGCCCCTGAAGTCTGCCATAGTCACCCTCTTGTGAAATGAAGTGTCTGTGAGAAGATCCTCATGCAGCTTTCCCCATAAGTTCTAGGCTGGCTCAGTCTATAGAAATAGCATGTAAACACATACATAATGTCAAGTTTCCTAAAAGCCACGCCCAAATATACATATATTTAAATGTTTATTTATTTTTGAGAGGGAGGGAGAGAGAGAGAGAGCGAACATGCACGTGAGCAGGGGAGGGATGGGGCGGGAGTGGGACAGAGCATCTGAAGCAGGCTCTGCACTGACAGCAATGAGCCTGATGTGGGGCTCGAACTCACGAGCTGGGAGATCATGACCTGAGCTGAAGTTGGGTGCTTAACCGACTGAGCCACCCAGGCACCCCTCAACAGTATATTTTATTTAATGCAATATTACGTTGTGGGGGAGGAAACATTTTCCTCTATCATTCCGATTCTTGCATCTGGTCTAAGAATTAAATTGACATGAGACAGATCAACAGAAGAAAATCAAATTTAACTTCATACGTTCGGGAAACTCACACACATAAGAGTCTCCAAGACAGAAAGGTAAAATAAGGTATCTGTGCCATCCTGAGCTAAGGAATAGGATGGGGGCCTGGGGCTGCAAAGGGGAGGAGGGCGATTCACAGGGCAGTAAGGGGCAGGTGTCTGGTCATTCGATGTTTGCCCTGCCACACAGACGGGTCCCTCAGATGTATTTATCTCTGTAATAACTCTCATGCTGGGAAAGAGCCTCAATTTAGATTCTTCTAGGTAGTTAAGAGAGGGGCAAAATGTTTCTTGTGAGCCCACAGGGTCTCGATTGCCTTCAGCTCAAAATAGTCCATGTGCTAAAGAAGTACGTTTGGGGGAGACTTGCTCTGAACCCCTTCAGCTGAGCCTTTGGGACGTTAAAGAAGTTTCATGGTCCAGAAGCTGAGTTGGTAGATTGCTGCTTACCTTGTTAACCAGCCTCAGTCCTGAGAATAGGGCAGGTCAGTCAAGCTGATGTGACTAATTTTAGGAAACAGCTTTGCAGGTGGGCTCCCAAAGTAAGGCCTATATTGTACAGTCAGGCAATTAATAAGAGGTATTCCTACGGAAACCAAAGAAAAACACAGGTTAATAGAACAAGTTCCCAACCCAGTATCTTGAGTGCTGCCAGTGGGATTTCTGGACGCCAGGCTCAAAGCATCCCCAGATGGAGGGAGGGCAGGCGGTGGCCATCTGGTGATTTTCATGGTTTGCGGTTTGAATATTCCTGGTGGTCCTTCTCAGTGGCTCACGCACAACACGCCTGAAGCTTGTCTAAACACGTCTGTTACAGCGATTCTGGTCAAGTTTACATCAGGCCACCTCGCTGCAGTTTGCAGGGCCTCGGGGAAGAGGGCAGTTCTCATGATTCCAACTCAAAGGGATGGGAGAGGATTGGAAGTGTTAGTTTGGAGAGTCATAGGAAGTTGTCTGAGGAAATCAGAAGAATTCAGGATCTAGTCCAGTTTATAGGCAAATAGCAAACCCACAGAGACCATTCCTCAGAACCAGGATCCTCTAGTATCCAAAACGGTATGTTATTGAGACAGTTTTTCTCTCTAAAATCGCCCTCGTTTCCACCAAAGATAACCAAATGAAGACGAATTTGTGTGCCAAGTAAGCCTGGTTTGAAACAAACTTGGCCTGATGATTGGCCTAAGTGCAGCAAGAATGGTGATCGACCACACAGGCTCTTTTTAAATCTGTTTTGCTGGAACTTTTCATAAGGAATCTTCAGACTGAACATTGAACAGCCTCCAGAGGAACCAAATTGTGGCCTTGCACCCAGTGTACTTTGGGGATTAAAGCTCATTGACTTAATTAAAGTAATTCCTGTCTTCACCAGTCCTGAGCATGACTGAAATCCCTTTCCAAAGATTCCTTTTCCACAAGACTTGTACAACCATTTTACATTCAAACTTGGTTCTGTCTTTTCCCTTTTTAAATAACCAGATTCACTTTAGGACAGAATTACTTTCTTTTGCCTCAACCACAGCAAAATGCATTTTTATTCCTCCTACCTTTTCCTACCAGAAACACACATCCCATTCTCTGCACACGGAGATGTTTCCCTTTCGATTTCTGGTGGTTTAAATTCTTCTTTAGCAATGAACGTTTCTGTATTTTCTCTTATTTGGGATCGATCTGGATATTCAACGGATTTAACTTATCATAAACTTAAGAGCAAAATTCGAAGTTTCAGGTGACCAAAAAGATTTGAGGAAACTTTTAGAAATTTGCCTAAAGATTTTTTTTTTATCTTATGTGTGTCTATTCGACATACTCATTCGCAACAGGTTTGTTTTGATCACTCATGAAAATTTTATAAAGTGTTAAAGAGCTAACCAGTAGCCTTCAGTTGTCTTTCTTGCTGGCAGGTCCTGTAACAGATATAACAAGAGCTTATCTTACTCTGAATAAAGCTGAATAGCATAAAAGGATTGTATTTAACGCCAAGGACTCTAAAGGCATGCCTGTTTCATTACATCAACACACTCCAAGTAGGTTTTATTTATTAAAGATTAATCCTAGATCACATGAACTTGGAGAACATTTGGGTTCATTTTCTATGATTTCTGAGAGCTTTAGAACAGCCAAGCCGTATAAGATCATGTCCCAAACCAACTCTGTAGAGTTCTTTTACAAATTAAATTTGGTAGTGCAACCCAGAAGTAGGAAACTCTCACACACCCACAACACATGGGTTGACGTACATGAACAGGTGCAGAGATCTTGTGCTTTCTCATGTATGTGCATAAGTTGTGTTCATTTGCCCAGTTTCCAAAGACTTCCTCTTTCCCTCTGTCTCTATCTCTCTTTTCTGATGAGAAATCTCTCCCTAAAGTTTGTTTTTCAATTTTGTAAATGTTTGTTTATTTATTTATTTGAGAGAGAGAGAGAGAGAGAGAGAGAGAGAGAGCAGGGGAGAGGCAGAGAGAGGGAGAGACATAATCCAAAGCAGGCACCAAGCTCTGAGCTATCAGCACAGAGCCAGACGTGGGGCTCGAACTCACAAACCGTGAGACCATGACCTGAGCTGAAGTCAGACACTTAACCGACTGAACCACCCAGGCACCCCATAAAGTCTGCTTTCCAAAGAATGGCTCCTAGGTGCTAGAGAAGATGTGAGTAGAAAATCCCTATCACAAAGGCACAGAGAAAGTAGCTAAGTTTCTCCAAGAAGGGCTTTGGATTCCCAAGGACAATACTTTTAAGTCTCTTGGGATAAGGAGGGAGGGTTTGAGGATTGATAAAAAGGGCAGGTTAAAGGTCTTTGAATTATTTATGAGGCTGTACTTTTAGCTTTGCTAAGATTTATAAGATAAGGACAGTTGCTTTCAATCCATTAAGGAATCCCTTATGTTACAAGCTTAAATGACATCGTGGGTTGATCTCCCCACCCAATTATCTTCAATTTGCTTCTTTTTCTTCTGGGTACATAGCTCTAATTTTAACTTGGGGGAGAAAGCCTTAAAAAAAATTCCTATCAGGTTCTGAATATCAGCTTCTAATCTAGCCAACTTTTTTTTTTAATTTTTTTTTAAGTTTATTTATTTTTGGGACAGAGAGAGACAGAGCATGAATGGGGGAGGGTCAGAGAGAGAAGGAGACACAGAATCTGAAACGGGCTCCAGGCTCCGAACTGTCAGCACAGAGCCCAACGCGGGCTCGAACTCACGGACCGCGACATCATGACCTGAGCCGAAGTCGGCCGCTCAACCGACTGAGCCACCCAGGCGCCCTAGCCAACTTTTAACTACAGAGCTACTTAAAAAAATATATTCTAAATATCCTGCCCGTTTTCAGCTGGGACAAACAGTAAATATTCTGGCAGTGTTAAGTAACCCCTCCCTCCCCCTTGGGCATAGGAGGGGTCCCCAAAGAGAGACCTTCCCAAGGATGCCACCTTCCCAAGATCCAGAGTCATTCCCAAAGGTAGCCAAAAGAAAGAGCCAGCAACCTGCATGTCCAAGGCAGGCAGAGACCAAGCCACGTTCTCAGGATGCAAAGTGAGACCATCAGGAAGGCAATAGCTGTCCCTGGAAAAGGAAGGATCAGTAACCATTGGGTCTAGATTTGGAAAAGAAGGGGCATCGTGAAATTTTATTTTCCTCTTCTGTCAGCTCCTGGGCATCGTCTGGTCATGTGTAAGAAAGCCTAAGGGAAATTCTGGTCATGTATTTCCTCTGGAGGGAGGAAGATGGTCTTTCTCAGTCTTCTCTAAATTTGGTAGAACCTCCTGCAAAGATCTGCTGCTGTCCAGGGGAAATGTACTCTTTCACTGGGGATCTAGGATATATCTGCAAAGGACATTGCATAGGAAGGCCAGAAGTTGGTGGAGCCTGATGACAGAGCCCAGCACTGTGAGCCCTCCTGCCTGTCCCCATGTTTCCCCTAAGCCCCTTCCTGGCTTTCAGCATGTACAGGAGTAACCCATGTGGGCGAGGCCTGGAGGCTAGGCTGCAGAGCTCTCTGTAAATCTTGTAAGAAAAAAAAAAAAAAAAAAAAAAGGAAACCGAAACAGGCATATGGGGCCGGGTATGGGTAGGGGAATTTATGTTGAATTTCATTTTTGTTCAAAGTCTAATTTCTGTCCTTTCATCGTGTTAAGGGAGTCCCTCAGGGTAGTCATTATATTTCCTTGTGTCCTCTTTTTAATTTGGTCTCTCTACAGGTGCCAATAAATGGTTTAAGACGAGAGCTCTCTAATCTTTTTTTCTTCTCTCAAATATGGCCAATTCAGAGGATCTATCGTCTGGTCATTGATGAGTGGGATCTGTCAATAGTGATTCAAATCAATAAGCCTTTTCGTGGAATGACCCGGAGGTAACCTTCCAGGCTTAGAATATATCTTTACCATGGATGCAGGTGGTGTCCGTGGAGTGGGTGCAGATGATACAGCCCCCATGACCCAAAAAGTTCCTTCCCAAAAATCAGTCTTAGGAAGCAAAGGACTTTGTTGCATAGGTGGTAAGGTGGCTGTGGTCTCCGATGAAAATGTGATGCCTCCTCGGAGCGCCTGGGTGGTGCAGTCGGTTAAGCGTCCGACTTCAGCCAGGTCACGATCTCGCGGTCCGTGAGTTCGAGCCCCGCGTCAGGCTCTGGGCTGATGGCTCGGAGCCTGGAGCCTGTTTCCGATTCTGTGTCTCCCTCTCTCTCTGCCCCTCCCCCGTTCATGCTCTGTCTCTCTCTGTCCCAAAAATAAATAAAAAAAAAAAGTTGAAAAAAAAATTTAAAAAAAGAAAATGTGATGCCTCCAGTCACAGATCTGCTAATCTGTGGCACCGGGCAGGTGCTCCCGGGATAGGATTTTTCCAGCACTGACAGTGAAGGTTAAAGACGACAACAGCTTTTTATGGACCAGGATCTCTTATGACAAACTCCCCTGAGAGCTGGCCCAGTCAGACGAAGACCGTCAGATCCACAGCCCGTTTGGGCTGCCCATTAGATGTGTGCCACTACACATCCTCTGGCTGGCAGACCAGAGACACTATCCTCACTGGCCGAAAAGCCGAGCTCTCAGGACATAGAACAACACAGCAGACAGAAATAATGGCCATTTCGGGGGGGGAAAGGATGGATAAGAACTGTGAGTACTCAGACCAAATACCAGAGTCACTAAGCCCCAGGAGCTAGTTCCATCAATATTTTCCGCTACTCTAAATTTTGAAAAGGATGAAAAGGACCCTCCCCATGCTGCTTCCTCTGGACTCTGCAGGTAGAGACCCAGGAGGCCCAGGAGACCCAGTAGTTCTTACCTTTACCAGCTGTCAGAGGTCCAGGCTGTTTTTCCTGCAGCAGCTTCCGGGCGAGTGGCCCCCAGCACGCCAGGGCTCCAGGCTGGCTGTAGGGGAGGAAAAAATTTACTCAACCCTTCAAAGGTTCTTCCAGCTGGTCTAAGAATTAAGTTGACATGAGACAGATTAACAGAAAAAAAATCAAATTTAATTTTGTACATTCGGGAACCCCTCACACACGAGAGGCTCCAAGACAGAAAGGTAAAATAAGGTATCTGTGCCATCCTGAGCTAAGGAGTAGGATGGGGGCCTGGGGCTGCAAAGGGGAGGAGGGCGATTCACAGGGCAGTAAGGGGCAGGTGTCTGGTCATTCGGTGTTTGCCCTGCCACACAGACGGGTCCCTCAGATGTATTTATCTCTGTAATAACTCTCATTCTGGGAGGAATCCTCAATTTAGATTCTTCTAGGTAGTTAAGGAAGGGGCAAAACGTTTCTCTTGAGCCCACAGGGTCTCAATTGCCTTCAGCTCAAAATAGTCTGCATGCTAAAGAGGCGCGTTTGGGGGAGACTTGCTCTGAACTCCTTCAGTGTCGACAAATAATTGAAGTAAAATTGCCAGTGAGATCCTTTACACTCTACTCTCATACCAAATCTCTGAAATCCAGTTTATATTTGGGTCTCACAGCACATCTCAATTTCTAAGCCACTAAAATATCATTGGAAGTATTTGATCGATGTTTAGAGTGCATGAAATTTACAGTTGGGAGAGTGGATGACCCACATGCCCAGGTTGTTCCAAAGATGCTTAAGTTTTCCAATATGCGAATTAAATTGGTCTTTACAATGAAAGTGAACTTAATTATAATTAAGTTAAATTTAAAATTTGGCTCCTCAGTCTCTCTGGTGCATTTCAGGTGCTCAGCTAGCCACCGCCAGATTGGATGGTGCACTTCTCGCTCCTTGGATGTCCAAGGCCTCAGAATTAACCCGAGTGTTTACGCGTAGTAATTGGGAAGGTGAATCCATGCCGCCCTTGTTTTTCCTTTTCTTTGCGGAGTCAAGCAGGAGTCCGCGTTTGACCAGGGAGGTGTTTAGGGAGGGGATGAGGAATAAATTATTTGATGTCTCTGTTTCTGTTCAGTAATTTGACAAATGAATGATCCGAGTTCATAATTAAGAAATTAGTTTTTTGAAAAGCTCCATTGGTTCGTGAATTGATGAAGTGAAGACTGTCACATTTCTGGGTTGAGGGGGGAGTCACATCTCAATGAACAAACACGATTTTAATGACTGGTGCACAGCTGTGTGTCAGGATGTGGCAAGTTGCAAGGACGGAGGTGAACTCCGGCGTCAGAATATTCTCCCTAGAAAACAGAATTGATGGTACCAGAGAGCTCCACACCAGCGGCCTCCCCCTTCTGCCCAAAGCCACCCGCTCAGCCAAAATGCTGTCGTGGCAAAGAGAAACCTCGTTTCCTGGCCCCGTGGGTCGTGGGGAGGATTTGATTGCCTACACACAGTAATAAGCCAGGAGGGATCTATTAGTGAGTAATTTCATTCTAAAAATATGAGCCTACTTCCAGTAATCATTTTTTAAAGACCTTTTTAAGAGACAACGAATATTAGCATCTCCTCGTATTTAGCAAAAGAAAGCAGTAGGAAAGAGCCAATCAGATAAGAACAGCCGTTGAGTGCCTACTGGGTGCCGAGCGCTATGTCAGTGAGGAAAGGCTGTGCTCCCCTTGTGGGTGTCTGACCTCGGAGGTGACATTTCTGCTGGGCATTGAGGGATAAATAGGAGTTGGCTGGAAAAAGATCCAAAAACTTATGTTTCAAGAGCTGTTATCTAGGAAGCAGTGACAGAAGGCGCATCTGCAAGGCATGGAGGTGGAGGGTGGAAAGAAAGCGCAGAATCTGGAAAGTGGAGCTACTGTCAGAAAGGGAGGTCCCAGAACATCAAGGCAAGGCGTTGAGACCGTTGTGGACGGCTGGAGGATGCAGAGTCAAGAGGCTATGGGGGCTGGGCAGGGGGTGTGGGTACACAGAGCTGGCCCAGGTGTGGTGCGGGCCGGGACTGTGCCAGGGGAGCGGGTGCCCGCCTGAGAGCCCGCAGCTACGCAGCCCTGGTTGTGGATGGGGCTCATCGCACCTGTCTTCCGAGAGCTGTGGGGATTCATATGAAATTTCACCCATGTGCTCTTCTGGCAGCCCGTTTGCCTTGTCTGTTGGAGTCCAGCGAGGAGAAGCTGAGGCAGGGGCCGGTGGAGTTGGCTTTCTGCCCTGGAGAGACCCCAGCCGCTGTGGCAAGCAGACTAAGTCGAGGACGTGGACTTCAGCTGGTGGGAGATCTTGGTTTGTCCAGAGCGGGAAAGGGAAAGAGGAGGCGACAGGGTACCTCAAAGATGGCGCCTTCCAGTTTCTTCCACCTTTCTGGTGGGCAGACAGGTGAGGTCAAGTGGTCAGATCAGGTAAGGGCTAAAGCACTAAAGCACTTTGAAAAGGACTATGATCTGAAGTATTTTCAGAGTTTTTCTACTAAACTGCCAGGAGCTCTTGTCTGCCCTTGTGAATCACAACCAAAGTATCCACCATGACTCCTTCCAGTCAATTTGTCCTGCTAAAGCCTGAGCCAGTTGATGAGTTTTCTTAGTTTTGATTATATGCTCAGGGAGGGTTTAGTTCCTGTACCTCTGAAGTGTGTCTAAGGTCCAACAAAGCTGACAAAGAGCGCTGGACCCCTCAGAAGCCACCTGGGTCCCAGCTCTGTGACTGATGACTTTGGACAAGGCGTGTAAGCTCTCTGGGACTCAGTTTCGCCATCTGTAAAATGGAACAATCAGAATATCTGGTCTCCAGGTTTCCCCAGTCCTGGAATCCTACTCGATTTTATGCTTTCTGTGAAATGTTGGTGAGTTAGCCCTGACATCTCTGCTTCCTGGATACGAGCCCACCTCACCCCTGAGTTAACTCCTTGCTGATTCTGAAGTCTGGCTGCGGGCGGATATCAGGGCTCTTTGAGACTGACGGGTTTCTGTTCCAGCCACACGTAAGTCTCTGTATCTCTCCCACGGTGCAACGAGTGAATGAATGAATGAATGAATGAATGAATGACTCAATGGTTGTGATTTCAGTTCTTATGAAGCCTGAACGTGTCCACATGTCCCCTTCCCAGCTGCCCTGAATGCAAACCCACCGGTACCCCAGGGGTGCCCCTGGGCCCCAGACTGTATCACGTGTGTTCGTGCTCCCTCAGTGAGGAGCTTCCCTTTATCTTTCTTTACTTTTCCCACGCACGAGTGATGATGCATGGATGTCTTTATTGTTCACTTGCATTATGATTTTTAAAAAATTGTTATAATAGTGGCCATACACCAAGTGCATAGAAAACTCCACACGCTTTGGCTGGGCCGCCTCCACACCCACAGGCGTACACGTATGTAATTTCACGACGTCCTCACGACACCTGGGAGTGGGCGTTGTTAGCCCCATGGGATAGTGGGGGAAGCTGAGACCCAGGGAACCCATTTTGCCCACATAACTTATCTGTGGAGGAGCCAGAATTAGAACGCTGGTCTTGATTCTTTTGGGCTCCCCAGGATGCCCTCTTAGATCCCACTGTCTTTTAGGATGGCCTCAAGTATTCCCGAGACCCCCGGGACCAGTAAGATACGGACCATGCTTCTCAATACGTCTTCTACGTCATGTTGGATCTCAACAGAATGCACTTTTTTTTTTAACGTTTATTTATTTTTGGGACAGAGAGAGACAGAGCATGAACGGGGGAGGGGCAGAGAGAGAGGGAGACACAGAATCGGAAATAGGCTCCAGGCTCCGAGCCATCGGCCCAGAGCCTGACGCGGGGCTCGAACTCACGGACCGTGAGATTGTGACCTGAGCTGAAGTTGGACGCTTAACCGACTGAGCCACCCAGGCGCCCCAGAATGCACTTTTTAAAAAAGTTTATTTATTTATTTACTTTGAGAGAGAGTGCACATGTACAAGCTCACGTGTGCATGCATGGGGGAGGGGCAGAGAGAAGGAAAAAGAGAGAATCCCAAGTGGGGGAGGGGCAGGGAGAGAGAATTCCAAGTGGGGGCGAGGCAGAGAGAGAGGGAGAGAGAGAGAGAATCCCAAGTGGGGGAGGGGCAGAGCCTGATGCAGGGCTTGAAGTCAGGAGCCGTGAGATCATGACCTGAGCCAAAATCAAGAGTCGGATGCTTAACCGCCTGATCCCCCCAGGGGCCCCTCAGTAGGACACACTTTGATGAGCACCTGGTCTGCCCTGGGCTTGTGTGAAGCACTGAGTATGCAGAGGTGAGTGAGGCCTGTCTTGGGGAGCTCGCCTTCTAGTAGAGGAGACAAACCGATGGATGTCTGGGATTCCCAGAACCCAGAGACACAAAGTGCCGGGAGATTGTGGATGAAGATCTCTTCTACCTATAAGGATCCAGGAGGGTTTCCTGGGAGAGAAGCAGCTATGCTAATAGTTAAGAGCTGGGTGCGATTTGTTTGTGGGAGGGCAGACTGGCGTGAGTCCAGACAGAGCGAAGAGGGTGAGCAGAGGCAAGGAGGAGGGACCATTCGATCAGATGTGTGTGCTTACGAAGGTACGTAAATGGGTGTTTGGTTAAACCGGTTCACCGGGCTGGCTGTGCAGTCAAAGCCCAGGCTTAATGAAAAGCCTTCCAATTCGTGGCACATTAACTTGTCATTTTCTATACAAATAGACAAGCAATACTTTTTTTTAGCTGGTAGAAATTGCTTTGCATAATAACCTACTTCTTTACAAAATTATTTCTTGATGTTTAAAATTTTTCCCCTAGGAAGTCTCAGGGAGGAACTGACACTCTTTGCTGTCTACCTGTTTGGGAGCTATTTCGGGCAACAGCAGATGCTCCCACATAGCAGTGGGGCTCGGGGAGATGTGGGAAGGGTTGGGACCATGTCTGGAGCAGAGAGCCAAGCATGCCAAGGGTAGGAATCCTGGATCCTGAGTAGGAAGAACTTCCTGAATTGTACAGAAGTTAGAGATGCGTGGGCCAGAATGCCAATCTCGATTTTAGGAGGTGCAGAATGATGGGAGACCACTCCCAAGTTACAGTAATAACTATATGTTGGGTTGTACCCAAATATTTCCAGCTAGACCTGAGAATTGAACCCAGATCTGTCTGACACAAAAGCCTTTTGGCTTTCATATATACTTAACTTTAAAAAAAAGTTACAAGGAGAATTTTTTTAATGTTTATCTTTTTTTTGAGAGAGAGGGAGAGAGAGAGAGAAGGGGAGGGGCAGAAAGAGAGGGAGAGAGAGAATCCCAAGCAGGCTCTGCACTGTCACCACAGAGCCCGATGTGGGGCTCAAACCCACGAACCGTGAGATCATGACCTGAACTGAAACCAAGAGTTGGACACTTAACCGACTGAGCCACCTAAGTGCCCCAAGAAGAATTATTTAAGGGAAAAAGGAAAAAGACACTTAACAAACAACATACAGAAAAATAGCAAATTCTGATACAAATTTTATGAAGCATGTGAAAACAGATGTTCAGCCTCTCAATGAAAAGCAAACCGAACAACCAGGTACCTCTCTTGCTTCTTACATGGGCCAAAAACTGAGATAGCAACAAGAATCCAGTTCGACAAGGGTCCGAGGAAATAGGAATTCTGGCAGCGTGGGCTGCTGTTCACCTGATGGTATATGTTACTGTAACTTTGTTAGAACAAGTCAGGGCAGACCCTGTCCTAAAGAAACAAGGCGTTTGTCATCTTCTTGGCTGGTGTGACATCTGAGGTAGAGGAGAACCAGTTTTGAAGATACAGGAACCTGCCTGATAGTAGCTGGACCTGGTCGTTTTGTGACCCCCAAAACGCCGCAGGACGGGAGCCCCCATGCAAACCAGGACCTTGGCTGCCCTGAGCGCTGTCCGTGGTGCTGACCGAGATGAGCCTCTCTGGCCACTTGGTCGGTGCCCTTGGGAGCTCCAGCCTGGCCTTCCTGTGCCCGCTATGGACTCCTGCTGCCAGAGTCCTGCCCAGAACCCGAGTCCTGGATTCCACCTCTATGGTAATGCTTGCTAACTGCAGAGAGCCCAAACACTGAAAAATAGTGCTACCTGTATATCCGCCATCTAGAGACGGTCTCTTGTAATGTCCTGATGTATTTCCTTGTCTTTTTTCTATGCATTTTTCTTACATAGTTGAGATACTTTTATACTCTTAATTTGCATCGCTGAAGTATTCTCCCACATTATTAAGAATGCGTTGTGAACATTTTGATGGCTTCAAATAGTTAACGGTAATGTAGCCATTTTTGTAGTTAGCTACCATTTATTGGGGACGTATGTGTTCGTAGCATGATATTAAGGTATTTCAGACATTAATTCTCCTGTGCAAAAGGACTTTGAGATGAGAGTGCTCTCATCTCCAACTTTGCAGATGTTGAAACTGAAGTTCAGAGAGGCTAAGTAAACTGCCCAAGATCACACAGCTCAGTAAGGGCCAGAGATGGTTTTGAATGCATGGGTGTCTGATGACAAAGGTCGTGGTCTTGCCATTGCACCACACTGCCTCCTGCAGCTTTTACGCACAGTGTTTAAATAAACCGTGTATCTATCACAGTTGACGTACCCATCACCAGGGAGTTGGACATCTAGCTGGCTTTTAGAAGCCATTGTCAAAAAGAAATTTGTTACAAATGAAAGGATCACAGAAGCCTGAGACTGGGGGACCCTCAGGCAATGTGGATGCCTTCCAGCCCCCCTCCGTGAGCATGCCTCATCCAGCAGGAGAATGTGCAGCCTCTACTCGAATGCCCCCATGCACTGAAAACCCACTGCCTGGGCCAGGAAGTTCTATTAACAATGACAGCCATGGTTTGAGCCAAAATGCAGTCGAAGTGGCCCAGCAGATCACTGCCACCTTCCTCCCACCTCACCCCCACCCCCCCAATGGCAGGTCCCCATCCACTCTGGGCTCATTGTTGAGCGTGGATGGGCTGTGGCTCCAGGACCTGTCACTTAGCAGGTGCTCGATACACGTTTTTTGACATGAGGATGATTGGCTGCAGGTTCCTGGGGACCTTGGCAAACTTACCAAGTCTGGCAGTTCCCACGGAGGGCTCTGCCCAGATCAGCCCTGGGTGCAACTTCCTTTGCGGGAAGGTACAGGGCTGGCAGAAAGGGCCAGCACACCTGCTCCTCACCGTTTCGACCCCACCTTAGATCCTTCCTGCTGTTCAGAGTCTTCCTTTTCCCATGATGCGAGGGGTGCCTCCAGAGAGCGTGCCTTGGAGGGAGGACAGGCATCATGGGTGGCTTGCTCCGGATGAGACCCTGAGGGTCACGCATCCCAATGCCCCTCTGTTCTCCGAGACTCAGTCTGCCCAGGTCAGCTAACCACGCAATGACCAAGTGGGGCTACAACCCAGGCCTCATCCCCAGGTCAGGTCTCTTTGCACCCAGAAGCTCCAATGGGGTTGAGGTCACTTTCAGCCTCGGCACAGCACCGAGAGCCTGCGCTCTGGGGCTGGAGGGCCGGGATTCAGTCTCTGCTGTGCTGTGTCTCCTGTGCAGCCCTCACCCTCACTGTCTCAGTCTCTTCATCCGTAAAATAGGATTCAGAAGACCTGTTCCAGAGGCTAGACGCTCAGGACTGAGATAGTGTCTGTGGACGTGGTCTGTAGACTCTGACCCGGCAAAGTGCTGTGTTGCAGCAGCATCTCTGGCTTCACCCCACGTGCCACCTCCTAACATCGTGTCCGTCATGTAGCCGGTGTGCCATAAATGCTGGTCGAATCAGCTGTTGTTGCTAACAGTAGCCAATAAGTGTCACTGATAAGAAGGAATGTGAATTCCTGGTTGCCAATGACAAGAGAATGGGCAAGAATGAGAATGCTGGGGGTGCCCGGTGCAGGCTCGGAGGGGGCACAGATAAAACGGAGACTTAGGGACCCTGGAGGCATGGTCTCCAGTCGCTGCAGCCGCGTCTGTGTCCAGCAGGGCTCGTGCTTTGGGAGCTGAGACACAGTATGGAGAACACAGGGCTCCTGTGCCACAGCGAGCTAAAGGAGATACTTAACGGGCAGTTGGTCCTAGAAAGGAGGTCAGACGATCGCTGGTGCCCCTCTCATCTTACAGGAGGCAAAACTGAGATCTGGAAGTCGTAAGGGACGTGCTCAAGGTTGTACAGAGGCAGAAATGGGGACAGTTCAGGTTCTTCCGTGTGACAGGTCGGTCCCCCTGCCAGTCGCGCGACACAGAATGTGGCTGCCTCCACAGTAGATCCAAAAGGAGCCAAGGCGGTCGTGCCCTTGCCTCCTCTGCCCAACCCCAGGAAGAAACCAAAGTGGCCTCGGCTACGGGGAGTAAATCTGAGTCTGGCTAGGTTCGCAGGCAGGGTACCAAGGGCATCATGATTCTGCAGCCCGCAACAGACTGTGTGAGATTTCCAAAGTGGGATAAACGTTGCCATTACCCACTTGAACTGAGAAAATCGATGTCATTAGCCTAATTATGTGGGCTCTGTTTATAGATGCTGAGGCTAGGCACTAGGGGATGTCAAAATAAGGACAGCACGTTGCAAAACATGAAGGGAGGTGGCAGTAAATATCCTGTTGTGAACGTTGGTGCCAGTGGGTTGCTCGGCATGCCCACACCGCCAGGGAGGCGATGAGAGCATCATGGCCTGATATGTAACAGGCCCTCCAAATGCTTTGTGGGGTGGATGAGAAGGAGAGAGGGAAGCAGGAAAGGCAAGATCTGAGACAATCGTATAAAACGGAAGCCTGTAACGTCCCCGTCGGGCCGTGTTTTCTTGAGCAGGAAACAGACGCAGTGGGAGTGAAGGCTCTTGGTCTCCCCCCGAAACGCCTCCTGATGTGGGGGCATGGGCTCCCTTGGGGAAAACGACACTTGGCCGAATTGTCACCTCTCATGTGGTCTGCATTTCTGCCTGGCACCTCAAAGCCACCGGACTTCTAGTATATGTGCTGCCGAAGCGAGCACAAAGCCACCGGACTTCTAGGGGAGGGTCCGGGTCAGCGCGAGGGAGGGGAGACTGCTGTCACAGCAGCCAGAGGAGGAACATCATCCTGGCCCCCCTCCCAGCTCCCGGAGACAAAGGGGGCCCTCCCTTCTGCTTCGGGTTCTTGTTCGTTTCTCCTGGCTCCCGTCTGCTGCCGTCCCGGGGCTGCTGACCTCCAGAGTCAGCAGCAGGAACGTCAGTGGACCGGGTCCTACGTGTCCTCCCTCCTCCGGGTATCATAGACACAATTCATGGACTGCGGGCATTAAATTACTACTCTCGTATCCGAAGTCTCTGGGCTCGAGAGCGAGCTGTAGCGTGCTCAGTGTTTATAATCACATCTGCTGCGGTCGTAGCCTCCTGCGCACGCGGCCTCTTGCCGCCGTTGGATGCGTCTGTCCCGCTCTTGCTTAGTGGTCATGATTCTTCACTCACTTGGCTGGGATACAACCTCAAAGGCTGGTCTTGAGCACGAGGGTGAGGGTAATACAGTGAAAGCTTCTGTAGCAGAAATGGGGACAGAGTCCGGTTTTTCTGGCCAGGGGTGTTGGCCTTGCATTCATGAATTATTATTTTTTTAATGTTTATCTATTTTTGAGAGGGAGAGAGAACAGGGGAGGAGCAGAGAGAGAGGGAGCGACAGAAGTTCCAAAGCGGGCTCTGTACCGACGGCAGCGAGCCCGACGCGGGGCTCGAGCTCACGAACCGTGAGTTCACGAACTCATGAACCGTGAGATCGTGACCTGAGCCGGAGTCGGACACTCAACCGACTGAGCCACCCAGGAGCCCCTGGGATCATTTTCTGACTCCCCCACGGTCGGATCGCACCCTGACCGTATCCAGAATTTCTGAGCCACCCTCTTTCTTCTCAAACTGATGGGAGGCGCTGCTCTGTTTGCCTAATATTTAGCATCAGGGAGGTGCCTTCTGCCAGTCAGGTTGTTGGTCCCTTCTGCCTGATTTTCTCCCTCCTTGTCGGTAGACATCTGCACCAGGCGGGGCCGACGGCCGGCGTCCTCTCGGGGACTCCGTGTGGGGCGTGCTGGGCTGCTTCTGTGCAGATTTCATTCTGTGCCTCTGATCATCGCTCTGTCACACTTGTGCCCCCTCCTTGGGAACATCTAACCGCTTTGAGGCTAGGTCCCTGTGCTCTCATCTCCGAGGCCACTCACTCTTCTTCCCCCTCCTGTGAATTCTACTTATTGGTCGTCTTCTGCTACCTGCTGGGAAAGGTCCAGAGGGATTTCCGCCATATCCCCGATTCCTTCTCTGTGTGCAAACTCTGCCTCTCACATCTCCTTCTCTCGGGACGCCCGTGTCCTCTCACATCCTCGTGAGAGTGCCGGCGACAGGTTTCCTTACGTTTTCTTCAGGTTTCGGGGCTGAGTCCTTTTCAGAGACAGCGCCTTTCTCTGAGTCCTGAGGGTGATGTTCCTTTCAGCTCGGCTGCTGTGCCCATTCATGGCACCGTGCAGGTTTTTTCTTCTGGTTTTCTATGTGCCCGTGTTGGACAAAGAGGAGCATCACCCAGAGCAGAAGGAAGGAGGGGTGGGTCTTCATAGCCCTGACGCCCTGCCCTCCTCGTGGCCCTGGCAGGATGGTCTCTGCATTTGGTGCGGTCACGTCGCGTCGGCCAGACCGTCTCCTTGATGAGGCCCTCCAGCTCCGGTCTCAGAGAAGTCAGGACAAGTCACACACCCAGCACGCCCTGCCCCTCGGGTGCCATCCGCCCCTGCCAGGCTGCAGTGGTCGCTTACCAGATCCCCCGGCCCCTGTCACATGTTCACGGGGAGCTTTTGTCCCTGATTGGGAAAGGCTGATGCGACCCATGGGACCCGTGGGCTGGACGGGGCTCTAGTGCAGGAGGCGGGGGCAGGGTCTGGACAGAGCACTTTGTGCAGGCGGGATCAGGGCGGTCAGAGCTCTGGCGAGGCCTCTGGTGGGCAGCCTGGGGCAGGAGCGGGCACACAGAGGCTGCTGGAACAGGGGGAAGCCGGCTCCCTGCCGTCGGAAGTGGGAGAACCCAGGCGGGGAGAGCACGGATGCTCTGGGGACAATGGGCTTCTTGGTGGGAGGCTCCCACCATATGAAACCTGCCCACGTTGGCTCCAGGCCTGCCCCGGGATGCGAAGGTGAAGGAAAATAATCCAATCAGGCCTGCTTGTCCTCAAGGACAAAATCCTCTGAATCCGAAAACGTCTTCGCGTGTTCTGAGGCCCGTGCGCGCCCAGGCTCTGAAAACCACCCCGGGAGCTGGGCAGGGCAGGGCCGGGCGTCCTCTGGTCCCCGTTTCTCCATGAAGGGACAGAGGCTCAGAGACAGTCACAGCTAAGTAAGTGGCTAACCAGGGGCTCAAAGCCAAGGGCGTCCCCTTCTCAGTTCCTGTTCTTCTCCCTGCAATAAAAGGAGGGAAAATCAGATCAGCCTCTCTCCTGTTTCCCTCCCTGTGCTTATTGTGTTGTGCCTTTCCGGATAACTGCAGGCAATTAGAAAGTCCCCAGGCCCTTCCTCACACACAACGTCCTCTCCCCATCACAGGGAAGACTGTGGAAACGAGCCATAAAGCTGATTTGCGTGCCAGAATTACTCAAAATGCAACAGTTGGCCCCCTTTCTGCAGACTTCTGCTGTTCTCCACAGTGAGGGCCCTGCATCGCAGCCACGTGGCCTCGCATGCACCCACCGCTGTGTGGCCTTGGGCAGGTCACTTCGCCTCTCTGTGCCTGTTTCCGCATCTGTAAGATGAGAAGGACGGTTCCCACCTCCCAGGGCTGTGGCGGGGACTAAATCAGCTAATGCTGCGGGACGAAGCTGGAGCTTCTCCGAGGCCAAAACCGGTAGTGTTATCCGGAGAATCCCTCCTCACAACCTCAGACCCCCACTGCCCGCACACACACAGTAGGGCCTCCTTCACAGCCCCACAGCCCCCCGTCCTTCTCGCAGTGGAAGATCTGTAGTGTGTGCCCCACCCCACCCCTCTGCTGGCTCTTCTGCTAATGTCCCCAAAGCCGGCCAGAGCATCCTCGGAGCTAAAATAACCCGAACGGCAAGTGAAACTCAGCAGGGCCATTTCGGCCCTTGGAGACCAGAGGTGCTCAGCAAGAGGTGCTCACAGAGTCGGACTCTCCTCCTTCCCCCAGATGGTGGAGGGACAGGAGATCCGACAAAGGGCAGGCGAGTGAGCGGCTTGCCTGGGGTCCCCAGCACGGACTTGAGGTCCCTTTTTCAGCCTGTTCGGCAGACCCAGGCCCGCACTGACTGCCCCCTCCTGCTCCTGCTCCTGCTCCTGGTAAAATGGCCTCTCAGGCTTCTCCACCCCGGGGGCTGGGGCTCAGGTCCCTAACTGCCACGTATTTCTTCTGCTCGGAAAGCAAGGCTAGACTTAGGTCAACGTCATCCCCCCACGCGGTAGCCTTTTGGGTACAAGGGAGGAGACAGTCGCATAACATAAAATAAAACGTCTTAAAGTGAACAATGCAGTGACACGTAGCACATTCCGTGTTGGGACCCCCCACCTCTGTTCCGTGCCAGAACATTCTCATCTCCCCAGAGGAGCCCGCACCCACGAGCCACCCCTCCCAGCCCGCCTCCCGCCAGCTTGGCCGCCTTCTGGATCCTTCCTCTCTGTGGATCTGCCTGTGGAATCCCTGTGTCTGGCTTCCTCACCCACCTTGGAGTGTGTGTTTTCAATCCTCTGAGGATATATACCTTAGAAATATGTTATTCTCAAGAACCTGAACACCCTTCCTGGAGGCAAGGAAGGAAGGTCAGTGTGATACGGGGCCTCTGGGACGGATGCCAGTCCCTAGGCCCGGCTCTGAGCACCTACAGGAACGTGTTCAGTCCTCGGGACGGCCCTGCAAGGCAGGGACCCTTGTTATCTCTGTCACAAGATGAGGACACCGAGGCCCAGGGATGTCAACTAACTCTCCCCACCTCGGTCAGCCAGTAAATGGCAGACGCAGACTTACGGGGCGTCTGTCTGGAATCGAGGGCAGACGCGTGCGGGTCGAGGAGCAGAGCCCGGCTGGAAATTAAGAACAACCTTGGCAGCCGCCGACGTTCAGAGATGGGCACGGCTGTCCCGTGTGGGAGTGAACTCCCCGTCCTGAGGGGTGTGCAAACAGAGGCAGCAACCCCTCGGTAGAACATCAGTGAAATGAGTCTGGTCTTGCTTAGATGGTGAACCGGGAGCCCTGCAGCCCTCAGGTGCGGGGTTTCCAGATCTTGGGGCCGGTCTGTGTTAGAAGAGGCGGCAGGTTGACGGGTTTCGGGTCATTTTGGGGCCACAGCCTTGTTGCCACCCGCTCAGCAGCTCTGCGACCCCGGGCTAAGCTTGGGTCTCCCCCCACCCCCGGCACCGCCATGGCCGGTCGGTTTGTCATTTACCCCCCCGAGTGAACGTGTCAGCCCCGACCTGGGGGTGCAGTGACGAGACAGACAGGAGCCCGCACTTAGGACTTCTCCTTCTGTTGGGGTATCATGGTCAGGATTAGACATGAGGCTGATAAGCGGTCAGGTGTTTGGTCGATGGGGTTGATTAGGGCCCAGGTGGTTGAGCGTGGGGTTTCCATAGAGACCCATACTGCCTGGAGTCACCTCTACGAGGGCCCCACGCTGGTGCTCACGGCTGGTGCTCGTGGTGGGAGGACAGGACAGGACAGGGTGAGATGCAGGCTGGGCTCTGACGCGTTTGTCTGCCTCCCATCACTGTCCCTGCGCCTCCCTTCCTGCCGAGGGAGGGGCCTGTCCTCCGAACTGGCTTCGTGGAGCAGGGCTGGCCTGTGCTGAGGGAGTGCTGTCTCCCTGCCAGCAGGACTAGCTCCGGGCCTGTGCGGGGATGTTTTTTTTTTTTAAAGAATCAATTTGTCACCTCAGTAGCAACAACAACGTACAGATGGATCGCCTCTCCGTAACAATAGAACACTTTATCGGCCTTTAAAACCAATTTCTTTAACTGTAAACAGTGGCTCTGCAGGACTTGTCAGAGCCCCTGGGGACAGAGTTTCTCTGTCAATCTGACAGCTCCCAGCATCCTTTGTCTTCTGTCCCAGGGTCCCCAGGGAGGGGGCGGAACAGGCATTCCAGTGGGACTGCCACCCAGCTGTGTCTCCCTGAGGAAGAAAATGGCTTGTTGGTGAAAACATCTCCTGTGGCCCCAACACGCTTTCTTCTCTCTCAGCAGCCGACCCGTCACGCTGGAGCTGGCTTCGAGCCGAGAAATGTCTGGGGTGAAGCTGGCCTTGGGTTTCTTTAGGCCGATTGAACGTGCTGAACCACCTCTGGGTTGTTTTACTATGACTATTATTATTATTATTGGAAGGAAAGGATATATTTTAACTTAGACTCTGAGTGTGTGGAAATCTCTCCGTGTCTCCTGGGTTGTTGGGCTCAGAGCCTGGGGTCGGCTGCCCATTTGAGGAGCACCCGAGGAACCAGCTTTCCAGGGAATTCAGGGTCAATTGGTGCAAAGGGAGCTCCAGCCGGAAACCCAGTTGGGAATCTGCCGACGACACTGAGAATGAGGCTTCGTCTGTGGATTTGCACGGGCCTGCCTTGTGCGCAGACTCACGACCGTCGTCGGGGCGGAGAAGTCCCTGTGAAGGCATTTCATCTCCCATCTTGGAAAACTGGGGTCCGACGTGCCTTCAGTGACGAGCTAGCCTGGGGTCTGGCCCTGGAGGAGGAGGGAGCGGGCACAGAGACTGACACGTGTTGGTTCGTTCATTCATTCGTTCGCTCATTCACTCGCCGTGCAGTGTGGTGAACGCTCAGACAACAGCGTGGCCAGGACTTTCGCATTTTGGCTTCTTTGTTCTGCTGTTTATTTTTCTCTCCAAGCACGGAGGAGATGACAGCTGAGTCAGCCCAGGTTGGGACACTTCACCGAGGACGTGGAAATTGAGTTGGTCTTCCAGAGGCTGTTAGCAATTCAGAACAATGGGGATAAGCATTGTGGGCCTGGGGAACAGCATGTGCAAAGACACAGAGGGCTAAGCGTGTGGCCTGTTTGGGAGATGGCGAGACTCTTGGTGCACCTGGTGCGTGACGGGGGGGACAGAACCGTCCGGCGGGTGAGGTGGGATCGTAGCCCCCTCCCCCTCCCCGCCACCGCACGCATTCCATCCGGGGGGCCAGTGAGGAGGCCACTGTAGTGGGGGGGGGGGGTGAAATACAACCTGGAAAGTGAGGACGGAGAGGGTGGTGCTGGAGGCTGTTGTATGGGTGATGACAGCCGCGGTGGCCATGTTGATAGTAACGGGGGACTGTCATGGGCACGCACCCTTGCCATAAGCATGCTTCTCAGCACCTTGCAGGCAGTAATACTCAGTGACCTATGTCGTAGGAACTACTATACCCCCCTTTCTACAGATGAGGAAACTGAGGCCCAGAGAGGCTAAAGTGAGGTCACACAGCTTGGAAATGGCAGAGTGAGATGTGAACTCGGACCGTCTGGATTCATCTGATACCTAGACCCCCACAACCGTGAAGATTCGGCCGATCCATTTGTGAGCCAGGAGGAGGGATGGTGTCACTGCAGGGGACACGGAGGAACAGGGTAAGGGAGCATTTATGCAAGAAAGCGGGAGTGACAGTGGTCACCGCTGTCTCCAGGGTCATGTCTTCAGCACCAGCGGAAAAAGGGAAAGGAACGTGTTACCGGGGCGTGCGTCCCACGCCCGGGGAGTCAGCCTCGCTTATTAAGAAAAAAAACATTACACCGAAAACATGACCTTCTCGGGCGATTTGTCCCAACATTAAATAATGACTAATTTGAATTTAAATATGTGGCAGAAAATTATGCTCGGATCCCTTCTTCTGGAAAGGGTTCGGGCTGATTGCTGAACAAAGTCATGCATATTCATAGCTGTGCTTTAATCTTGCCAGTTGGATTCTCTGTGTTATTTGCTAACTTGGACGGAGAGGCCTGGTGGAAATTCAGGGCAGGGAGGTGTGAATCAGGGGCGTGAGCAAAAGTTACTGCAGGCCAAGGAAAAGCACTGGCCCCGGAGTCCGGGGACTGGCTTCCCCGCTCAGCTTGGCGTTCTGCTTCATATTTGTATGTGGTGTGTAGGGCCCCTCGTGGGAGGCTCACAGCCTCTCAGAGCGGTCCAGGCGCTAAGCCCAGGGCCTGCACACAGGCTACCCGACGTGGCAGAAGGATGATCCCCGGTGATCCCCGTGGCCCAGCCCAATCCACGTGGGTCCCGAAAAGCAGACACTGGTTCCAGGCTTTGGTTAGAGGGAGCCTGAGTGCGGGAGAACAGCAGAGCTGTGCAACTTGGCTGGCTCTTGAGGTGGAGGAGGGGCCCGAGTGCAACCTGGTTCATTACACGGGGACTCCTGGGCCCAGGGCCCCGCTGCGGGGCTGACCCTCGCCCCCTCTCAGGCTCTCGCCTGCAGAACCCTCTGGAAGTCTGGCTCTTGAGGATTAAAGGTGACACCGGGTGGGGTTAGCTCTGGAGAAAACGCATCCCCACCCCGCGGGGCTCTCTGAAGCAGCCTTGTGGCCCCGATGGATGCCTAGGGAGGCCTCGGAGCCAGTGCAGGGGCACTGGGGGGCCCCCACTGCAGGGAGGGAATGGGCCCTGTTCTTCCTCGGCCTGTCTATTTATCTGGGGCCTATATGAGCTGCGATTTCACATCTCTGTGCTTTGTGTCAGCCTCTGGGGCACACCTGAGGCTCCTCAAAGGATTATATGGGGCCATTTCAGAAAAGCCCAGCAGGCCGTGGGTAAGGAAAAAGAAACCCCTTTATTTTTTTTTTTTTTTTTTTTTTTTTTTTTATTTTTATTTTTATTTTTTTTTTTTTTTTATTTTTGGGACAGAGAGAGACTGAGCATGAACGGGGGAGGGGCAGAGAGAGAGGGAGACACAGAATCGGAAACAGGCTCCAGGCTCCGAGCCATCAGCCCAGAGCCTGACGCGGGGCTCGAACTCACAGACCGCGAGATCGTGACCTGGCTGAAGTCGGACGCTTAACCGACTGCGCCACCCAGGCGCCCCAAAAGAAACCCCTTTAAACTGGCAAAACAACCAGGACGCCGGCCTGGCTTTCCAGCCCTGCGAGCAGCCTGGAGCTTTTTCCCTTCAACGTTTCAAAAGATCACCCTCCGGTTTAGGCCACTCCACAAAGCCCCTTTCATTTGCTCCAGGGCTCTGCTGTTTACAGCGGCCCTGCGTGTTCATTATTTTGGGGGGCTTTACCAACAGGCCGCTTTCATCAGGCCGTGGCCGCTCTCATTAGTATTAAAAAAAAAAAAAAAGGCACAGGCTCTCCTGGAATTCGCTGGTATATTTGGAGCCACGCAGGCCTGTTCCGCAGCTGGCTCACCAGCCCTGTGACCCTGGCAGTGAGCTGAGTCTCCCCCAGCCTGGGTGTCCGAGTTCTCTGAGCAGGAGAAGGCAGGTGATGGTGCTTACCCGCACCCAGGTCCCCTTTCCGTGCGGCTCCGCGGGCGAAGGCACTCCCCGCCCCGTTACACCCAGGCGCTGCCCCGTGGGAGAGGAAGCGACCCTGAGAAGCTTCCCTCTCCCCACCGTCTCAACGGCCGGGAAAGCCAAGCCTTGCAGAGCGCGAAGGCCCCGTGGGCCTGGATCCCGGGGGGCCGGGTGGAGCCGAGCCTTCGTCGGCCCGCCGCGGACACACAGCATGCGCGAGACGGGGTCCGCCGACGTGTCCGGGTGCTGGGGCCGCAGCTGAACTTGCCCAAGACCCAGCGTACCCTTCCTAGAATATAACCCCTAGTTCGTAACATTGTGAGGATTTGTTGAGTGAATGAACGAGTGAGCGAAGGAATGAATGACGTAGACCAGCAAACGAAACGTCTGGCTCCTGGTAGGCATTCGGTAAATGCTAGTCCAAAGCCAATGCCAGTGAGGGGCCGCTCTGGTTACCTACCGCTGCATGACAGCTCCAGGCGGAGAGTGGACAGCAAGACAGGACGCGGGCAGCGACCGGCAGATGCTGTCATTGCCAATCAGTAGCAGAGCGCCAGAGCTGGGCAGTTGCGACTCCTCGTGCGGAAACCGCCCAATTTGGAGTGAGTGACAGTGTCGTTATGGCGAGACAGACCCCCGTGTTCCCCTGTGCCTCCCGGGAGCCTGCACAGAACACAGGGCCGCTCGGGGCTCCCTGCTCGTAAACCAGAGCGCTCCTGTTGCGGGAACGAAATGGGCATTTATTGAAATCCTTCCCGGGGCGCCTGGGCGGCTCAGTCGGTTGGGCGGCCAGCTCTTGATTTCGGCTCGGGTCACGATCTCACGGTTTGTGGGACTGAGCCCCACATCGGGCTCTGCACTGACAGCACGGTGCCGGCCAGGGATCCTCTCTCCCTCTCTCTCTGCGTCTCCCTGGCTTGCTCTTGCGTGGTGCTCTCTGTCTCTTAAAAAAAACAAAATAAGGGTGCTTGTCGACCTTGGTGGCTGTCGTACGTGTTTGCCTCCTGATGCGCTGTCTGAACGTGGCCCTGAGCGGGAAGTGACAGGAATGCATTTTCAGAAATCACAGAATGAAGGAGGCCCGCCCCTCCTTCTGCCCGGGTGCCCTGGCCGGGTGGCTGGCCCAAGGAAGGCAGACTTCTTGGTCGATCTGAGGGCCCCAGGCCAGGCTTTCTCCCCTCACAAGCTTCTGCCCTGCCCGCTTCCAGGGTGGGCTCTGGGGCGGGCGAGAGATCAGAGATCAGCGATCAGCAGGGTGGGATGGAACTGACTTCTGCCTGCAGGAAGTACACCTGCCTGGGACAGCACGCTGGGCCCTCCTCTTAGAGGCTGTGTGACAGGGCAGGCTCCTCTCCCTCCTTCTCCTCTCCCCCCTCCCCCCCCCCCCAGGTTTGACAATTTGCTATAACGACTCACAGAACTGGAAGAGCCAGCTTCACTTACCAGCTCATTATATACAGAATACAACTCAGGCTCCAGCCCCTCTCCCCTCCAGAGATCAGGGTGTGGGGCCTCCCAGCCTTGGCCTTTCTGACCACCGGCCCCATCCTGAAGCCCCGGGGCCCCCAGCCCCCAGTCCTCCCAGTAGCACACAAAAGATCTTCCTATCCCTCTGGAGATTTCAGGGGTTTTAGTGGCCGTGTGCCAGGAACAAGGGGCAAGGACCAGACGGGCCGCTTCCTACAATCCACATTACATGATCGTCCTTGCCCTAAGGCCTGACACTTGCCAAGTGCCCAGTCCCGATTTGCTGCCACGATTCTGTGACACCCTCTCTGGTGGTCGTTCTACATGGCTGAGATGTGGTTCCGTTCATTGTAGCGTTCATGCACTCGCGGGCATTTACTCAACACCTACTAGGTGCCAGCTGTTACCTGGCTCTTACAAGATGGGGCAGCCAGCCCGTCCCCGCCCTTGCAGGGGTCACAGCCTGGCATCTACGCCCCCCGGGCCTGTGGGGGAGCCTGGACCTGCCCCGCAGCTGCCCCCTCCCTGTCACATGGTATGGTGCAGAAACCGGGCCAGTTATTCAGTAAGGTCGGATGATTGCAAATAGGGTTTTCATTGGCCTGAGGCAGCATTCCCGCTCGCAAACGTGACCCGGCAACACGCTGGATTTTTCGGGGGGGGGGGGGGCGTCTACTGCTCTTGGCAGACACAAAACAAATCCACTTGGGATTAAGCAGAAATAGGATTATTAAAGAGTGGGCTTGTAGCCTCGCACAGACGTGCACAGACGTGATTGCTTGCTGCTTGGGAAGGGGATTCGCGAGGGTTCCGGTGGGAGCGGCCCCGCCAGCTTGGTTGGCAAGGCGGACGCCCGTTACCGTCTCTCCGGGAGGAGTGCGGTCTTCCGGCTGCTGTGCAGACAGCCTGCTTGCGACCCGGGTCGCTTTTTATAGAGACTCGCCAGACCCGTGTGTCACACGCTGTCTGCAGAGTGCCCTCCCGGTGCCAAGACTCAGCTCTCTGACTCGGGGAAAATGCCGTTTAATTAGCCAGCTCAAAAAGACACCCAATTATGAGGGAAATTGGGCTGGAAGAACCCGTTTTTTTCCGATTTTTCTCTCCTTCTGTGCCGAAACCCATTCCTCCGCTCCAAGACCAGCTTGTTAATTTTTTAATGTAATTTTAAGTGGATGTTCTAGGAGGGATGCGCGTTCTTCTGGAAATTGGCTGAGCGCCGCGCGCTTGCCTCAGCACCTCACGGCTCACTGGGGATGGCAGTGTCCCCATCGGGGTCTCTCAGGCTCCAGTGGCATTTGCTGAGCGCCCGCCAGGCCCGGCGCTGGGCCAGGGTCTTGGCCGTCCACTCCCACGCGGCCCAGCTTTCCAGGAACCTGCCTCATGCTGCTGGAGCACCTCCGTGGCACAATCTGCCTCCGTTGAGCCCTTTCGGTGAAGGGGAGGCTGAACGAGGGCTCCCTTGGGCTGGGGCAGGGGAGGTCCTGTTCTCAGAAGGTACCCTGGAAGGGGACCCCTGCCTCCACCCTCCTGGAAGGGCCCTCACCGTCGCGGTCCCCCTCCCTCAGTCTACCAGGAGCCACCTGCAGTCATGCACCACCCCAGGCGGCTGAGCGGACGGGCGGGGGCAGCCAGCACGAGGTGGAGTGTGGGGACTCCCCCGCCAAGTGAAGAGACCCCCCCCTAGGCCACCATATTCAGGTGGTGAGGGGCTCACGGGACACCTTGTGGATTTTAGGAGAGTAGGGGCTCAGCCCTTTGACTCTAGAAAATCCCCGCAGGGAAGCCCAGGGAGGCTCGCGTCCCATGGGGCACTGTTGCCCTGTGCCTGGGACTGACGCCTGTGTCAGATGGAGAGTGAGTCAGGGCTGGGGAAGGAGACGCTTGATTTGAAGATGACTGCGGGGGTGGGGAGGCTATTGCAATAAGAGAGGGGCTGTTACAACAGAGGTGGGGACCATGACAACAGAAGAGGGGCTGTTGTAGCAGAGGAGGAGCCATAACCATAGGGGGAGGAGTCGTTAGAGCAGGAAAGGGGCTGTAACAATTGGGGAGGGGCTATTGCTATGGAAGGGGCTACTACAATGGGGGAGGGGCTATTACAACAGGGGCGGGGCTATTACTATGGGCGGGGCTATTACGGGGAGAGGCTATGAATATAGAGGAGGGGCTATTACAACAGGGGCGGGGCTATTACTATGGGCGGGGCTATTACGGGGAGAGGCTATGAATATAGAGGCGGGGTTATTACAACAGGGGCGGGGCTATGAATATGGGGGAGGGGCTATTGCACGGGGAGGACTTGTTACAACAGGGGAGGGGCTGTCATATCAGGAGGGGGTTAATTCAGTGTAAGATCTGGAGCGTCTCAAAGGTAAGGGGAAAGGTGTTTCCTTTAGGGAGGAGCACACAGGGTGCAGGGCTGGATGGGTCATGAGCAGGGGGCATCTGGTTTGTGCCCGCTGGTCCTCAGGAGGGCTGTGCAGTGGGCTCTTGCCCACCGCGGGGCTGGGCACAGTTGGGCCTGTTGCGGGGTGGGGAGGCCCGACTGAAATCGGTCCGGCTCACTGCCGGCATTTTGTCCAGCCGTCCGTGTGGTCCAGTTTGGCTAATCTTTTATGGGCAGAGAATGGGAACCTGGAGGTCCGTGCCTGGCCTGACGCAAGTTAACAGGGGCACGGGCACAGCTGGTCTAAGTCCACAGGGCAGGGACGTCGTGCCGTAGCTCTTTGCTGGAGCACAGGGTGGGGCACTTAACCTCTGGAGTTTCGGAGAGCACGGGGCTCAGGTGAAGTCCCACACTGTCAACTCAGAGCAGGTCACAGCCACCACTGTCCTGACTCGGATCAAGAAGGTTCCACGGGGTCCACTGGGAGAGCTGTGCGTTCCCCCCGGAGGCCACGCAGTGTGGGCTCCATCCACGCACCTTCTGCTTTTCCGGCACCAAAACATGTTTCCTGCCAAGCTTGCTTAAGCTTTCTTCACGAAAACCTTGTGCGATGGTTTCTTCCACTCTCCGCGATATTCTTAAGCTTCTCAGAAGCCGTGTGTGGAGGCCACCGCAGGTCCGCCCAGACCGCGACTGCCTTGGGAGCGGACGGTGGCTGCGTCCTCCCCAAGCCAAGTTAATGTCGAGCTGCACTACGTCCCACGGCTACGGTCGTTGCCGCGGCCCGTGGAGCCCCTGTGACGTGGGGGCCCGCGGGCTTATCGGTTTTGACGGGCGCGGCATCGGTGCCCTTGCAGGCTGTGAGACTGAAGCCAGGGTCCTCCGGGAAGGCAGCAGAGCAATGCTCAGGGCTCCGCAGAGACCGGGAGCCTGGCTCACCCGGGTCCTGGCAGCTCTTGAGTCTCTGAGCAGGACTGTCGGCTCCCTCGGGGGGGGCGGGGGGGGCAGCAGGGAGAATCTGAGCATTGCACTGCCCTCACCCAGCATCTCAACACCCTGCCCTGTCGTGGGAGATGGGTCTAAATGAGGTGCTGTGAGTCCCCAGGGAGACAGGTGTGCTGCTGCAGCCTCCAGGTGGAGAATTGGATAACCCTAGACCCCACACTAAGCACCAAAGGCCATGGATCCCGTTGCCCCCCTTGCTGCTCCCTCCGGACTGCCCCCGCCCCCCCAGGTCGCACACGTCTCCTCTGTTCACCCTTCTGTTTGGTACCTCTCGCTGTGGTCGTGGTAGAGCCTGGGAGCAGAGCATCCCTGGGGAGAGACGAGAGAGGGCGTAGGCAGGGCGTAAAGGGAGTGGGGGCTTCGCTCTAGAGCTTAGCCGGCAATCTGAGAACCACGGCGAGAGGTGGGTGAGGTTTCCTGAATGTTTAAATGTAGGAGGGGTTTTGTGTGACCTTTCTTTAATGCGGTCCTAACTTGATTGCCTGGGGTACCGGCTTCCAGTTGCTGTCATGACAAATTAGTACGAAGTTGGTGGCTTACAACAACAGAAATCTGTTCTCTTACAGTTCGGGGGTCAGCAGCCTGAAATGGGTTTCACTGGGCTGAAATCGGGGTGTCTGTGGGGCTGGACCCCTCACGGAAGCTCTTGGGGAGAACGTGCCTTGGCCTGTGGCCCCTTCTCCATCTGCGCGGTGAGCAGTAAAACACCCTCAGCCTAGCGGTCTGACTCGGACCTGTGTTTGCATCGCCACGCCCCCTTGTATGCACCGCCACGCCTCCTTTGCTTGCATCGCCACGCCCCCTTGTTTGCATTGTCACGCCTCCCTTGTTTGCATCACCACGCCTCCCTCCCACACTCTGACCTTCACGCCTCCCTCTTGCAAGGACCCTGTGATTGCATGATGCCCACCGGATAATCCAGGATAATTTCTCATCCCAAGATCTTTAATTAATCACATTTGCAAAGCCCCTTTGGCCATCTAGCGTACGATATTCACAGGGACTGAGGATTAGGGCATGGACATCTTTGTGGGGCGTCTGGGGTGCGGGTGGGGCATTATTCTGCCAGCTACACAGGTGAACGTGGCCTGCCTGAGTCCGTAGAAACCGGCTTTTTGACATAGTGTGTGGTGTATTATCCTGAACATCCCCCAAGCACCGAAGAAAATGTGTGTTCCTCAGTTCTCTATTGGCAAGAACGCCCCAGGTATATCCTTGGATGGAGCTTGGTAATACCGTAGTTCAAATCTTCTATCTTGTAACGGATTTTTGTCTGCTTAACTGTTGTCTAGAGAAGTGTATTCAGATTTCTACACCGAATGCAGCTTTGTGACTTTTTGGCTTGAGGTTCTATCGACCTTTGGTTTGTTTACTGTAGGGCTTTATTCCATTACAAGATTAAAACTTTACATATCGTTGGGGCACCTGGGTGGCTCAGTCGGTTGAGCGTCCGACTTCGGCTCAGGTCATGATCTCGCGGTCTGTGAGTTCGAGCCCCGCATCGGGCTCTGTGCTGGCAGCTCAGAGCCTGGAGCCTGCTTTCGATTCTGTGTGTGTCTCTCTCTGCCCCTCCCCTGCTCATGCTCTGTCTCTCTCTCTGTCAAAAATAAATAAACATTAAAAAAAAATTAAAAAAAAAACTTTACATATTGTTATATCTTTCTTGTAAATTGAATCTTTTATCATTGAATTAGCGAATTTTCATCCATCTGGCAATGATTTTGCCTGTGTGTGTGTGTGTGTGTGTGTGTACTTTTCACCTAGTCCCAGGAGCAAGATAAAAATAGGCAGGTTTCTGTCTACACTGTGGATTTATCTCCAGTTCTCACACCAAACATGGAGTTCTCTGGCCCCAGCTTCAGGCTGCGGGCTTCCTGTTAAACTCCCTCTCTTGGCTTTGTCCCCTGACCCCCAGCCCTCATGCAGTCATCAAGACAGAGAGCCAAGATCTCCTGTTAGAAAAGGGTCCATTTCATCCATGAATCACATAAAAAACCCAAGCCAGAGTGGCTTAGCTAAGACAGAAGCTTATTAGCTTGTTTCTTTCTTATGACCAACAAGTCAGGTGGTCAGTGCAGGGCTGAGGGTCTTCTTTATGTTTCACTCTGCGTGGCTTCTGTTCCCAGGCGTCCTCACAGTCCAGAATGGCTGCCGCAACACCAGGCATTGTGCACATAGTCCAGTTCTTGAAAAGGATAAAAGGTGTGGAGAGCGGCATGCTGTCATTTTAAGGAAACTTCCCGTGTTATTGTTTCTGTGGCAAGGATTTCAACGTTGTTTAGTCTGCCCTCTTGCCAGTGAAACGGAGTCTGCCCAGGTGGACAATTCTGGATGATTTGTTATTTCACATCTGCCTCTGTTCTCCCATTCAGTTGCATTCCTCGTGCATTTGGCAAGCACATGTGCTTCTTGGTGGTGTCCTGGTGGGATCCAGGTCAGGGGAGGGGCAGGGAGGGGGACTCAGCTGGGTCGCATGGGTGGGGAGGCGGCTGCTAGCAGATCAGGCCGTGGAACCACCTGGAAAGCCCACCAGGAACAACCCTCGGGGAGAGGTCTCAGTGTGGACGGTCTGGGGGCCGGTACCAGCAAGACTCAGGTGCAGAAAGAACACACGAGGGGCACCCGGGCCGGGGAGTGGGGTGCCCCGGGGCCAGAGACGGGGAGCTCTGGCGAGAAGTGGTGGTCGGGCCTGGCCGTGTGAGTGGGGTGCGGGGCTCGCCTCCTCCCAGGCTGCTGAACTCAGGCCCGCACACCGCCGTTCCGGCCACCGCCCCCTCTCGTAACAATTTACTCTTCACAGCTGGGCTTCAGCGCGTAGGTAGAAAGATCTGGCGACTCAGGTGTGCGGCAGGAGTTAGACCAGCGAGGGTCCCCTTCACATCACAGACCCCTCTGCTCTTTATGACCCCGCTGGAGAAGAGGCTCGGGTCCTTTCAGCCAGGGGTGAGACCCGTTCAAGCCCGTGTGACCGTGGATTGCATTTTTTAACTATTTATTAAACGATCGTCTCTGTGGCCTGGAGACGCCGGGGCTTGTAATCCAAGCGTTAAGAGGGTTCCCTGGCGTTCTGGCATCTTGTTCTGACTCTTTGCTCGCGGCTTTTCGCTGGGACTGGTTGCTTCCCAAACCTGCAAAGTTCATTTGCCCCGGTGGAATTTTCCAGCGCGCCTCTTCCCGGCGGCAGAGTTCTAAGAAGGTGGAGCCTCTGCACGTTCTCCAGGACGGGGAGATGGGTTCTTTAGCCTCGGATCTCTCCTCGGGTCCTGCTGGACGGGCCGCATCTGGGCCCCCCCCCCCCCGCCGCCCTGCCTTCTGCAGGGGGGTGTCATAGCCCATGGCGGTGTCCACTAGGAAGGCGAGGACAGAGCTGTTGGTGATGACCCCAAGTGTAGCATTCGCTGGCACACAGTGGGTGTCTTCAGTCACACTGTCCGTTAAAGGTTAGGGGGGGCCCTGGGGCTGCTGGGGATCTCTTGACTGCATTACCAAACAGACGGGGTGCGGCCGGAGCCGTCTCTGCCCTTTGGCCCCTCGTGAATCCTACACTTCCTACTGACTCTTCCCTTGAATGAGTGTTGAGCTCAGAGCCCAAGACCCCCAAGACCAGAATCAACCTTCCTGCCACTTGGTCACCAACAGAAAGCTGTGCTGACAGCTCTGACCTTTGTATTTTATTTTATTTTATTTTATTATTTAAAAAAATCTTTTTTAACGTTTATTCATGTTTGAGAGACGGAGTGAGAGTGGGGGAGGGGCAGAGACGGAGGGAGACACAGAATCCGAAGCAGGCTCCGGGCTCCGAACAAGCAGTCAGCACACAGCCTGATGCGGGGCTCGAACCCACCAACCCGTGAGATCATGACCCGAGCTGAAGTCAGACACCCAACTACTGAGCCACCAGGGCGCCCCTGACCTTTGGTATTTAAAATTTTGTTAAATATTTATTTTTGAGAGAGAGACAGATGCAAGCGGGGGAGGGGCAGACGGAGAGGGAGACAGAATCGGAAGTTGGCTCCAGGCTCTGAGCTGTCAGCACAGAGCCCGACGTGGGGCTCGAACTCACAAACCCATGAAATCATGACCCGAGCCAAAGCCGGACGCCTAACCAACTGAGCCACCCAGGTGCCCCCTGACCTTTGGTATTTTAATTGACTGTATAGTGTGACTGCAGATGGACACTTAGGAAGACATGTGTTGCCAACCTCAAAACCGATCTGTGTTTCTGGTATCATTATGTGTCTTCTGTTGACTTTTCAATAATGGAAAGAAAACTTCTGTCCAGCACTTAAACATTTGGATTTGAGGCAGCTAACTCCTTGTGCGTGTTCATGGGGACATGCTCTGATCTGGAGGCAGGTGTCTCGTGGTGAGGTGGAGAGGTCACTTGGGGGAATTCTGTCCCCCCCTCCCTGCTCAGCCCATGTCACTGTCCTCCATAAAGCACCCCTCCACCCTTCTGCCCCTCCGGCCTTGGTACTGAGCATTTCCTGGACACCTGGCGTTACAGAAGCCACCTTGTGTCATCCTTAACGACAGTTCCGTGTGCCAAGAATTCATATCCCCGTCACACAGACAGAATTGGGGCTTGAAGAAGGAAGTGACTTTCCCCCAAAGAACCACATCACAGGTGGATGTGAGATTTCAACAAAGTCTCTTTGGCTCTGCTCTGGGCCACCCTGTGTCACCAGGATTTTGGAGCAGGCAGGATTTCAAGGCAATGTAGGTCCCCATGTGCAATTAGGGGTCAAGGCTCAAGCCCGCCCGCTTCTGGGTGCAGACAGAGACGACGGGGTGGGAGCCTTGCCCCCTTGGCCAGAAAACCCAGCCCCTAATCCACCCTCTAGATGTCAGCCCTGATCCAGGACCAGATCTGACCACATCTCCACCCTGCCGCAAGCCCAGGGGCCCTGGCCTTTCTCAGCCTCCCCTTTGGCTCCACACTTGGTCAGGAGCTGGCCTTTGAGGCCCCCCAGTGGCCTTTCCCAGGACAATCTGCATTTTATATGAAGGTGGGTCCTTCCTACGTTGGGGTGTGAAATTGTCCTTTCTTCTGTGAATTGGTGGTTAAGGATGGTAGTTTTCTTTTAACAACATCCCTTGGAAAAATAAAAGGCTAGTGGGCGCCCCTTATATTCTTGTAAACTGTGATGGTTGACCCATGGAGGCTGGAAGCCTGGGCACGGGGTCCCTCTAGCCCTGTGCGTGCCACGACCTGCCCCGTGCACCTTCACACTGGCAGGCCCCCAGTCACACCTGCCTGCCCACCTGCCCTCTCCCCGACCCTCCTGGCAAGGTCCCAGCCTTCCACATTGAACTCAGCTGTCATCACATCCAGAAAGCCCTTCTGATGGTGCCCCGTGGACTCAGATCCCCCTCCTCCGGGCTCTACCCCACAACCCCTGTGGCTGCTTCTCCAACCACATCCTTGCCCCACTTTGTCATCAAGGGCTTCTGTGTTTTTAAATACTTATTTATTTTGAGAGAGAGAGAGAGAGAGAGTGAGAGTGTGTGTGTGTGTGTGTGTGAGAGAGAGAGAGAGAGAGAGAGCAAGCAGGGGAGGGGCAGGGGGAGAGGGACAGAGAATCCCAAGCGGGCTCTGTTCTCAGTGCAGAGCCCAACGCGGGTCTCAAACTCACAAACCGTGAGATCATGACCTGAGCCGAAATCAAGACTCTGACGCTTAACCGACTGAGCCCCCCAGGCGCCCCAATCAAGCAAGGGCTTTTCTTCTTCTATACGCTGAGCTTCTGGAGGGCAGGGAGCATGTCCTGCTGTGTGTCCTCGGCCCAGGCAGCATGTACGTGACCGGAATGGAGGCGTCAGGGCCAGAGTAGCTGTGGGGTTGGGCATGGGCTCCAGAGCAGTCAGGTCGCCGCCCCGTCCACTCAGGACAAGCTTGGGGACGTAGATGGGGTGAGCTGGCCTGAGGGGCTCTGCCGGGCACCCTCATGGTGACCATGTCTCTTACGCATCGCTGGTCACGCCCCCCACCGGCCTGTGTGGACAGACGCCGTCGGCTCGAAGACAAGCACCGTCTGTCTCCGACTTTGTATTTTATTTTTGGCTAATGCAACTTGGCATTTTATTTTCTTTCATTACTTGCAGTTGCGCTCGAGGCGAAAGCTCCAGTAAATCTGTGACCGTCATCATCCGCGGGCCTGGTTTTCAATCCGAGGCTGATGATTAGCCCACTCTTGCCCTCTCCCTAGACTGCCTCCGCGGGGCCCCCGGACTAATTATGGCAAGGTGCGCTGACCGAGGTTCCGTGTCGGGACTTCTCTGGAAATCTTGTGGGCCCTGTTCAGAGGATGCGGTTAGCTGTGTCGGTGGGCATTATGGGAGAAGGGGACCTTAGAGGGCTCGCATTCTCCCCCACCCCGCCGCCTCAGCCCTGCGTGTGTGTGTGTGTGTGTGTGTGTGTGTGTGTGTGGTTTCTCAGAGGTCTTGGGGTGAAGGGGGGGTGGCTCAGGCCTGGGAGGGGAGAGGGCGTGGACACAGGACGGGGCAGCTCTCCCAGGTGGGGGTGAGATGCCCCTCCTCCTGCACATCCCTAGGGCCCCCGAGCCATGTCTTCACTGTCTCCCTGCTGCCCTGCCCGCCCCCACCCTGTCCAGCCAGTGTGGGGGCAGGGGAGCGGCTGGCCTCTCCCCATCTCCCCAGCCCCTGTGCCTGGGGACACGGGCACACAGGTGCACACGGGCGGGGAGGAGGCTGTCGTCCGCAGCCCGCGGGCCCTCCCGAGACCCGGGCCTGCGGTGCTG